>NC_040907.2:108851095-109152258 GCF_004126475.2 Phyllostomus discolor
GTTGGAAGAGGAAAAATAATGAGCTACTGCAATAATTCAGATGAAAGAGAACATTACAATTAACAAGGATTCTTAGGTGTGATGAAATTAAAAGTAAACAAAAACTAAACAGAAATGTTCAAACAATATACATTTTACAAAAGAAGATAAATAAATTGAAAGGGATGGAAGAGTTAGATAAATAAAAGAAAGGCCCAGAGAAATATTTCCAAAATCAATAACTAAACTAGTCATATAATATTCCAGAGAGGACTGTCTGGAATGACAAGTCTCATAAATTCTGCCTAAGCAGAGAGGGCTTAAACAGTTTGGTAATGATTTAAACTGTGAGCTATGCTCACAGATGAACAAGCACAAGTACTGGTAATCCAGGCCAGTTTTATACCTTGAATTCCCTCCTTGTCTACCAGAGTAGGGAAATAGGGAGGAAGAGAAGTAGAAAGAGGAATGGAGGGAAGTGTTAACTGTCAGGCCCTTTTATATATAATAAATATATATTTATTATATAAATATATATAATATATTATATATATTTACCCTGGAAACTGGGTCTGCTTGTGGCTTAGAGACAATAATGGTGGGGTGGAACACAGAGCTGATAGTGTGTATACCTCATGAGAGTAGTCAATTATGTCTGCAGGTAAGATTTTCTAAGCTTACACAGAAGACTTGCATTTCTCTCCTTAGGAAGATAAAGAGGTACTCCTGGTGCTTCATAAAAGTTTACTTACTGTTATCAAAGCAGGAAACAGAAAGGCTGTGTTGCAGTTTCTCTACTTGCTGGAAATCAAAGAAAAAGCTTAGTAGATCCAGGATCATACACAGGACAAGTTTCCCTTTCTTTTTTAAAAAAAATTTGTTTTATTTAAAAAACATTTTATTAATTTATTTTTAGAGAGAGGGGGAGGGGTGGAGAAAGAGAGGGAGAGAAACATCGATGTGAGAAAGAAACATGAAT
Source organism: Phyllostomus discolor (assembly GCF_004126475.2). Lineage (NCBI taxonomy): Eukaryota > Metazoa > Chordata > Mammalia > Chiroptera > Phyllostomidae > Phyllostomus > Phyllostomus discolor. The sequence goes on from NC_040907.2 coordinate 108,852,054, forward strand.
GAGTTACCTCTTGCATGTACCCTGACCAGGGACTAAACCTGCAACCCAGGCATGTGGGAACATGGCGGTCTTTCACTTTGTGGAATGACACCCAACCAACTGAGCCACACCAGTCAGGGCAGGTTTCCCTTTCTGTTAAAAGAATAACAATAATAGGGAAAGATTTCTCTCCCTTCTCAGAAAAGGGTGGCCTATCAGCAAGAGTGAGGTCCACGGAGAAGTCTGGACAGACCTGTGACAGCAGCTGCGCACGACAGCATGCAGGCAGCAGAGGACCCAAGGTTAAGCAAGCAGCCCCAGTCACAGGTACCGTCCTCAGAAACCACAGCTCCCATTCCTATGAACAGGAGACGGAGAGAACTCAATTTAAGCTCTATGCTAGGTACTGTGAATACAACAGGAATCAGCATCTAGATACTCACAGTGCTTGCATTTAAGTCAAAATGGCTTGTTAAGAGCAATGAAAAAAAAAATGGAAGCACGTCAACACTAGTCTGAGCTCAGGAAAAGGCTCTTTCCCCTACTGATGTAATGTTTGAGCAGGAGCTGAACACTGAATACGAGTTAACCAGGAAGGGAGAGAAGGGAGCTTTCTGGACATAAGAAACAACACATGTGAAGGCTCTAAAAAATTCATCAACTTTAACCATACAATGAATGAGTTACAATAAATGTATGCAATCCTGTTATCACCATCAAAATCATGATGCAGAATGTTTCTATTACTGTAAAAATTTCCCTGAATGGTCAATCCCTGCTATCACTAATCTGCCCCTTGGTAACCAATGAACTTCTTAGTTGTGCCTTTCCCAAATATTTATATAAATAAAATCATACAGCATGTAATTTTTTCATTTGGCTTCTTTCACTTGCCTTAATGCTTTTAAGATTCATCTATGCTGCATTCCTTTTTATCACTGAGTAGTATTCCATTGTATAGATACCCCATTTGGACATGTGATTCTTTTCAGTTTTGTGGTTATTATAAATGATGCTAGTATAAACATTCACATACTTTTTTTTTCTTTTATCTGGGGAGCTAGGAGTGGGATATCTGAGTCCTATGTTTAACTTTCTAAGAAACTGTCAAATGTTTTCCAAAGTGGCCATACCATTTTTTATTGCTACCAGTAATGTATGAGAGTTCCACCTGGCTCCACATTCTTTGATTGCTATTTAATGTTACCTATACTAGTGTGTGTATTTTATTATTTCATTGTGGTTTATATTTGCATTTGCTAATAACTAATGACGCTGAGCATCTTTTATGGACTTACATGCTTTTCATACATATATTTTTTAGGTAAAGTAGGTAATTAATTCTCTTGCCCATATTGTCTTCTTGTTATTGAATTATAATATTTGTATACCCTAAATATACATCCTTTATCAGATGTTTTGCAAGAATTTTCTCCCAGCTGGTGGCTTGCCTTTCCATTTTCTTAACAGTGTCTTAAAAAAAAAAACAAAACTAAACTTTTTTACTTTGATATAATCTTAGATTCACATACAGGCTGCAAAAAATATACAGACTTTCACCTAAAACAAAACCAAAAGAAACTAAGCAAACAACTAGAACAGGAACAGAACCACAGAAAGGGAGATCACATGGAAGGTTAGCAACAGGGGAGTGGGAGGAGGAGAGAGGGGGAAAAGGTATGGAAAATAGGTAGCATAGATGGTAGGTAGAAAATAGACAGGGGGAGGGCAAGAACAGTATGGGAAATGTAGAAGCTAAAGAACTTATGACACATGGACATGAACTGAAGGGGGAGAATGTGGGAGGTAGAGGGCATGCAGGATGGAGGGGAGTGAAGGGGGAAAATGGGACAACTGCAATAGTATAATCAGTAAAATATATTAAAAAATAGTACAGACTTCCAGATTATTCTTAACCCAATGACAACATTTGGCATAACTATAGTACCATTATCAAAATGAGAAAACTGATAGTGGTACAACACTATAACTAAACTTTAGTCAGACTTAGTTTTTACATGTGCTGACTGTGTACATGGTTCTGTGTAAATTTATGACATACATATAATATTAATGCTACCTCCACAACAATCAGGATACAGAATTTTTCATCACCCCAAAGAGAGTACTTCATGCTATCTTTTTATATAATCATATACTTCTGCCAACTCCACCCCTGACAATTAAATTTTTCCAATGAAAAATTTTTTTAAATATTTTAAATATTTTAAATGCTCACAAGAGAAGAAAATGTTGATCATATTCAGCTACCACCAGAGACATTTCTTAAAACCATGAATTAGAAATAGCAAATGAAAAAGTGTCCCAGATGCATTTTATAGGAGACTTTATTCATACTAGTTAATTCCATATGTAATTACCACAGTTTAGCTTGCCAGCAATGTAATTATGATCAGAATTTTTATTCATTTACTTATTAAGATTTTATTTATTTTCAGAAAGAGGGGAAGTGAGGGAGAAAGACAAGGAGAGAAACATCAATGTGTGGTTGCCTCTCGTGCATCCCCAAATGGGGACCTGGCCAGCAACCCAGGCAGGCACGTGCCCTGACTGGGAATTGAACCAGTAATCCCGTGGTTCGCAGGCAGGTGCTCAATCCAGAGCCACACCAGCTAGGGCTATATGATCAGAATTTTTAAAAAATGCTAGGCAGGTATTAGAAGAAAATGTTTCCATGACAAACAGCTTTCTGTAATTAAATGTGCCTGCTTTCAGCAGATTAAAAAAATCACTACATTTCAGAGTAAATTATACCATGTTTCAGAATCTGAAGGCTCAGCAAGATGTGAAGAAAACCAGCATTTCCATTTGATTGTGATAACCAGATATGACAAATCCAAGTCAAACACTTGCAAAAATAGTTAAAAGGTTTAACTGTCCAGCTACAAAACAAATCAATCACCCAGAAACAGTTTCAATTTTAAGCTCTATCTCATCTTCAAGTTGCCCTTTACTGGGGAAGACCTAAGCTTGGGCCACAAAAATCTCTGTTTTTGCTCTAACCAGGTGGCTTAGTTGGATGGAGCATCATCCCATACACCAAAAGGCTACAGGTTCAATCCTTGGTTGGGGCATTATAGGAAGCAACTGATTGATGTCTCTCATATCGACATTTCTCTCTCTCTAAAATCAATAAAATATATCCTCAGGTGAGGATTAAAAACAAACAAACAAACAAACAAACAAACCTGTTTTTTCACTACCAACACAGGAACAGCAATGAAGGCCAGATACTAAAAATATTTTTTCCAGCCCTGGCTGGCGTAGCTCAGTGGATTGAGCGCAGGCTGGGAACCAAAGTGTCCCAGGTTCGATTCCCAGCCAGGGTACATGCCTGGGTTGCAGGCCATAACCCCCAGCAACCGCACATTGATGTTTCTCTTCCTCTCTTTCTCTCTCCCTCTCTCTCTCTCTCTCTCTTCCCTCTCTAAAAATAAGTAAATAAAATCTTTAAAAATATATTTTTCCCTGCATGAATCTATAGCAGATATTAAGTGTTTTCTCCTATAATCCCCTCCCCACCCCCCAGAATATGACTTTCTGGAGTAGTTTAATAACCTACATATGGAAAAAGCTCATGAATCACTTAGAAGACAATTTAAACATAATATGGGTATCCAGCATACTAACTGACAGAAGTAAATAAAATGGCTTTTTTCCTACTAGTTTGGAATTTTTGAATCATTCGTTGGCAATAAACATGTTTCAAAGAAGTCACAGTTACTCCTCAAATCCTTAAAATCCCCTTTTATACTCCCCTATCTCTTGTACCCTCTGAAGAACAAGTCACAAGTTCCCAAATACAGTGGCCTCTTCAGTCAACTACTCTTTAAACTTCTTGAGTTTCTCCACAAACTGCTCAAACCTAGCAAGCATATTGCCTCTATTTCCCAGTCCTTAAATATACATAGTGCAAAAGACTTTATCACTCTACATTATTTCCCTTCCTTGGTAAATTAATGGCTTCAATTATAATATCCAAGTTTTGTTTCTAGTCCTGACCTCATTCCTATACTTTCAATTGCCTCTTGGTCATCTCAGTATTAGATGTTCCATAGGTATTCATACTCCAAAATAGTGAAACCTGCCCTGACCACTGTGACTCGGTTGGGCATCATCCCACAAAGCCAAAGATTGACAGTTCTATTTCTGGTCAGGGCACGAGCCTAGGTTGCAGGCTCAGTCCCAGTTGGGAAGCCTCCAAGAGGCAATCGATCAATGTTTCTCTCTCACATCAATGTTTCTCTCCCTTTTTCTCCCTCCCTTCCCCCCTTTCTAAAAATAACTTAAAAATAGGATAGTGAAAAATTGAACTTTTTAAATCTGTCCAAAGTGTTACTCTTCCTTCTGTATCTACTTCTATTATCAGCAATACTATTCTTCTAGTAGCATAGCTTTGAAAGCCTTAAAGAAACTATTGGTTCATTTTCCTTTTGTGTCATCTTCATCTTAGGAAAAATTTCATACTGAATTATTCTCACTCTTTGCATATAAGCTCCCCCAGGCCTTTTAACAACTCTCTCCTATCAGTTCTCTTGTACTTTTACTTCTTTCCTTCCTCAGCTTATATGCTATGGTTCATTAGTTAGATCACCACTAAGCCAGTATCCCTGCTCTCTCCTGATGCACTAACCTGAAGAACAGTAAAGACCAAACTAGCAGTTTCCTCTTTTGAGCCCTTATCTCAGCTGCTGAACAAAACACACAAAGGTGCATTATTGGCACTGCTGTTAAATTCAAGGCCTTCAATTTAGGCCAGACAGAAAACCCCAGATTTCCCTAGTCAGCTGTCTTCTATAATTTCTACAATATCTATTTCAAAATAGTTTCCCTGTCTGCTCCTTTAATCTTTAATCCTTCCTCACTAGAGAAAACAGAAATCAGGAAATATGTCAACTTACTTTTATTAAACCAGTGTCCACACAGTAATCACTTTTGCATCATTCTTTACTATTACAGTGTGGTAATGCTCTGAATAAGTCTCCTGATCTTGCTTAAATAAGTACTACTCTTTCTCCTGGCGCTCAAATATAATACCCTATTTTTTAAAAAAGTACACACACACTTTAAAAAACCCTATTTCACTGTCAACAAATTTCAAAGCTATTGGTCTCCTCTACTTTCTCTCACAGCCAACTTTCTCCAGCATTATTTATATTTGCTATTTTGGTCTCTTCATCTATAAAGTCCTTTACTCTCTGCTTCAATTTTCACCATTTTGATTAAAAATATTCACCAACATTATCAACCTGCTCCTTGCTCTGAAATCAAACATTTTCTTCTGTCCAGAAATATGAAGCACTATATTACCCTGTCTGAACACTTTCCTTGGGTTCCTCAAAACACTGCATACTCCTGATATTTCTTACCTTCTGTTACTTATCGGTCTTCCCTTGTAGGCTCCTTTTCTCCCACCAGCCCTCAAATATGATTCTCCTCAGGGCTCTCTTGGCTCTCTTAAATCCTTATCAAATCTGCTTCTCCTAAGTTCTTCCAGCTCAGGGACTGCTATCAAAATCTATTCAGTAATTGAAGTCTTGATTCTTTACCCTCCCATATCAAACTTAACATACAATTCTGAAGATTCAGTCTTTATCTATCACAAATTCATTCTCTCCTTACTTGCTATGCTAACTCAGTTCAATATTATCTATTGCCTGGATTACTGTATTCTCAAAGGGGTCTCTAGTCCCCCTATCCGCAATTTTTCACTATGATCTTTTGACATTGGTTCATTCTGAGATATCCACCCAGTCCATACATCACTGTACCGTCTTAATTATGAGAGGGGTGGGTGTTCAAACAGTTATACTTATGCTAGGATGTTCTCCAGGCTGTAGCTGATCAGACCAAAGGCAGACAACTTAATGAGCCAATCAGATTTTCTCCAGAGATTTGGAATTGGGAGAAAAACTAAGTGGCCATGGGTTAGCTCTATAGTTAGGGAAGCAGAGAAGCCTGGGTACAAAGAACGAACAATGAAGCATAAGTTAGGAACAAAAGACACCTTGAGGGGAGGGAGAGGAAGAGGTAGAGCAAAAGCACCTGCTGCTAACTGATCCACTTTCTGGTTCCAGACCTTTGTGAATGGAGTTCAGCTGTACTTCCTACCTTGTATATTCTCACTTGCATAATTTTCTTTGTCTTTTTTTTTTTTTAAAGATTTATTTATTTATTTATTTTTAGAGAGGGAAGGGAGGGAGATAGAGGTAGAGAGAGAGAGAGAGAGAGAGAGAGGGAGGGAGGGAGGGAGAGAGGGAGAGAGGGAGAGAGGGAGGGAGAGAGAAACATCAATGTGTGGTTGCTGGGGGTTATGGCCTGCAACCCAGGCATGTACCCTGGCTATGAATCGAACCTGGGACACTTTGGTTCCTAGCCCGCGCTCAATCCACTGAGTTACGCCAGCCAGGCTTTCTTTGTCTTTTGAGTTTCTTATTTATAATTAAAATACCCTCAACCAAAATAATCCTTCTAACATGCAATCTCCATTGCTAAAAGTCATATATCATGGTTCCCTTCTGCTCAAAAGATAAAGCCCAAACCTTTCATTAGGGTTTTCAGGGCTCTGAACGATTTGGCCTGGGCCTCCTCTACAGTCCCAGAACACAGACAAAAGGAACTTCTTTCAGTTCTACAATGTTACCACAATCTCTCTCATCCCTAAACTGACAGAGTGCTTCTTTCCTCCTCCAACATAATTCTACCCACTCACTTTCTCTGGACCAGACCTGTTCATCCATGAGGCTTCAAGTGTAGTGGTCAGTGCACTCAATCCCAGGGCACACTGGCTTTCCTTGACGGCAGCATGTGCATTACCCTGAAATGTCAACATCTGAGTTTCCCACTGGACTAAAATGCCTAGGGCAAAGAGTTACGTATTTTGTTCACAGTTTTGTTGCCAGAACTGACAGCAGATACAGAAGTATTCAAGAATGAACCTAATCAGCTCTGGTTGGTGTGACTCAGTGGACTTGAGTGCTAGCCTGTGAACCAAAGGGTCGCCAATTGGATCCTTAGTCAGGGCACATGCCTGGGTTGTGGGCTGGGTCCCCCCCGGTGAGGGGCGCACAAGAGGCAATTGCACAATGATGTTTCTCTCCATCTCTTTCTTCCTCCCTTCCCCTCTCAAAAAATAAATACAATCTACAAAAAAAAAAAAAAGGAATGGACCTAATCAGTTGCCAGATTGTACTGATTTTACTCTGATATGTTGATAAAATTTTCTATTTTTGTAAATACTGTCCTATTCAATCTCATTTCTTCTTTTCTAAATTAGTTCAATGAATTTTTAACTAACCTCCCTGTCTAATTTCACCCCATTCAAACCCATCCTATTATTTCCTATAGCAGGTAGAATTGGCAAGAGATGTTAATTCTCTCCTCTTCTTAAAAACTGCCTCTAGATCAAACTGCCCCCAAGTGGACTATATTTTATTTTTTGAACATATCAAATTAGTCTGCCTTTTTATATCTATTCTCTTCTGTGACATGCCCTTTTCACCAGTTCCAACTGTTCAAATATAAGACATCATAAAAAGCCAGGAAATGGAACTTATCATTTGAATTCTATCTATACTTGTCATGACATGTAATGGTTATTGTACTAAAAGTTACCTGTGTATCTAACTGTAAACTTTTATGTCAACCAAGAACTGTAAACCTCTTAGTTGCAAAGGCGAAACAACAAAAAAGTGACTAGGTTATTAATGTCCCCAAATATGATAATAATCATGGTTACTTTTAGTTGATAAACTGCATTTGTCAACAATACAGACTTTTCATATTTAGAATGTTTTCATTACCAAGGGCTGATGCTTTGTCCTGTTTAATGACATCCCCTTAAACAATTAACTTGAAATTTATTTTCTATTAACTAAAATATGCTTAATTGTAAGGGCACACACATAACCAAGGTATCTAATTTTACTGCTTGGGCATACCTTCCAAACAACTTTTAAGTTCAGAAAATAAAAGTGGCATAACACTTGGTGATTACCCAGCAGAGAGAATTCAAGAAAGCAAGATGTTTTTAAAGTCATTTTTAAACTGCAATAATAAAGCTTTCCAAACATTCAAGCTGCTATAGAATGGTTAGTTGCTAATACTTAGGGTAAACAATTTACTTTTTGATCTTACATGGCAGTGTGTTCCTAACTATGAGTCTGAACCCATCCCATTCATAGGTCAGGAAATCAACTTAGTGGATTAGGCTTTTTTTAATGAAGAAAAAAATAGAGAATATCAGAGTACAGCTCATGTGAAACTTTTGTTTGTTAAAACACATGAGGGTGCATTGCATCACACACATCCCCCATGGATTACTACTGTCAAAAAATTCAAAATAGCAAATCAATGATGTTTACAAGACACAGGGGAATAAAACATATACTAAAAATATTTATTTTTAAAATATTTGCTTAATTTCCAGCTAACAAAGCTATAGAAGATTTAATATTTAAGTATACCTAGGGTTCTCTACATAAGGACATTCCTTCACAGCCACTTTGAATTACAGGAAACAGACTAAGTGAGTTGTATTCTAAAAGAATTCTCATTTGTTTTCCATTTTTTGTGAACTTTTCTTTACTCACCAAGGAAATTCTGCAAGCTATGAAGTAGAACATACTATTAATTAAGGTTTAGATGAGATTGATTCAGCAAGATATAACTGTTATCCAATTGTCATACCACAATTATAACTCAGTGAACATGCTTATTCCTTGACAACAGAAAGTTCCTAATACTCATCTAAAATATCACCCAGATACATAGCAATCAATAACAAAAGGCTAAAAATTTAACATATTAAAATACCTCTGCCAAAAAATTATTTTATTTATTTACTTTTAAAGAGAGGGGAATGGGAGGAAGAAAAAAGGGTGAGAAACATTGATGCATGAGAGAACTATTGACTGGTTATCTTTCCTACGCGCCCCAACCAAGGACTGAACCTGCAAACAAGGCATGTGCCCTCACCAGAAATTGAACTTGTGACCTTTCACTTTGCAGGCAGTGCCAAACCAACTGAGCCACATAGGTCGGGGCCAGAGATTTTTTATAGGCAGATGAATAATTTTATATTTCCCTCAAAAGATGGGATAAGAATCTCCTGAGTTTTTTATCATCTTGGCAAAGCTTTGGAATTTCCAATACAAGCCAAAACTGTGTAAACACTGTAAACATACTGAATAATCCTGGGTAATAAGGAATAAAAATCTCAGTATATCTAGGCAGAATGTAGGATAATTTATAAGGTGACATGAAAGGAAAAAGTTTACCTATGGTCAGGGCAAGATGACACTGTAACTAAAATCTAGTCACGCAATATGACATCAATGGGTTCAAGCCAGCAAACAGTGCTGATTATTTGTTTCAATAGTTGTGAAGGTACAACACCAACTTTGAAAACTTTGAGGATATGTACCTACCTAATGATACAGGGAAAAAGGACAAAGACTACAGAGCCAAGAAAAATGATACCATAGCCAAAGAGAAATTTAGTATCCCTTTTGAATAAGTTTTTAAATCATTTCTTTGACTATACTTCACTTTTGTATCCTCAAGAAACTTACAGATAATGACCATATTTCCTTTTTTACACAGTTTAGCTACTGGATCCTTAAACAGGAAAATATACAGGAGCTTATAAAAAGAAACAAATTATTATTAGTTATGTAGTTATACTATCAATACCTTGTGTATGTTTTAAATCAATAACATGCCATTTTTCTTTAAATCATATACTATATTTTCAAACTGATAGAAGCAATTCATAGTTATTACAACTGATAGTGAATAATATATACATATACAAATACATATGTATATAAAGCCTGAAGAATTAATGTTAGATGCAGTTTCTCTAGATAAATCAATTTTTACACAAAGTTTAAGGTTATCATTCTAAGGTTATCTGTTAAAGAGTTAATATGACTGCCATGGTTGGGTGACTCAGGTGGTTGGAACACTGTCCCATACACTGAAAAAAGGCTTGGGTTTAATCCCTGGTTGGGGTAGGTAAGAGAGGCCACTAATCGATGTTTTGCTCTCACATTAGTTCATGCTGTCTCTCAAATCAGTAAAAGTATTTTTAAAAAAGAGTTAATATGACTGATTGTTCTAGTGTGCCAAGAACACTTCCTTATTACAAGGTCTAAGGTCTTTATAACAAGCAATTGCCAAAGATAATCATTGTTTGGCGTTTTTTGCCTTTAGGACATAAAACTATCCAACCAGTTAAAAAATAATTAAAAATGGAAAACACTTCAGAAAATTATGATTTTTGTCTTGGTCAAAAAAGAATAAAGCAACCCTCGATATCTCAGAAAGACCCAGGTTCCCTTTTTGGAGTCACAGCCATCTTCCCAAGACACTATGTGGGTACCTGGAGAAAATGAGAGCTTTGAAGCAGATCTGATAAGGACCCAAACCTTGTCTCTCCACTTAGTAGTTATTTAATCCTGCACAACTTACTCAACCCATTTGATCCTTCATTTTCTTTGTCTGTAAAATGGAGATATATGTATTTGTCTTCCACGTTCTTGCTAGAATCAAACTAACTAATGTATATTAAGTGAGAAACTGGCACATAATGAGCTTTGAACTGATCTTAATTCCCCTTCCTTTCTACATCAGAACTCAGAACTAACTACAAGCATAAAATATTTCTGAAGAATACAGTTTTTTTTAAATTCTTATATTCACAGAGTATCAACAAGGACAATGTCAAAAAGAGACAAAATTCTCTTCTTCCTCTACACATGAATGATTACAACATAACATCCACCAACCATTTCGGTTTACTCAATGGTACTTGGCTTCATAAACTCAAGAAAAAATATTAATGCAGTGGGCTCCCTACAAATAAACATGTCTTGTTTATTCACCTAGTATTTCTCACCTTTCCACCTAGTACAGTGCCAAACACATGAACACTCAATAGATATTACTACTGAGCTGAAGTAAACAGCCCTAATATGCCTTAAAAATTCCTACTAAAGTGCCACCATATTCTGCAAAATGACTCAAAACATCTATGAAGTCAGGAAGAAAAGAATGATTTACTAACTATATGGCCCAGTTTGAGGGAATGCATGTACAGATTACTGAAGCTCTAAACAGCTCTTGAAAGCAAAAAATATAATCTTTTAAGCACTGTAATACACTATCTTCACTTTTTATATGAAGAAAACTTTAGCTGACATGTTTGTAAATAATTGGAAAATGTGGGAAACTTGCCATCACATATATATTCAAAACTGGGATAGTTGGTCCAGATAAGAGTTCATCTAGACAATTTAGAAACACATGATATTCAGAAAGTAAGAATCACAGGCAAAGTAGGTAAAGGTCAACATGAGCTCCCAAAGTGGTGCACTTGAGCTATCTAGCAAACGAGAAAAAAGTAAGGAAAGTCTTCTGTAAATTCTGTAAGGAACCTGTCCCATTGTTTCAATTCTCCTCTATGAAAACAAGGTATATGCTTTTGGGAACAGTAAATTGCACTTTATAAAAGACAGTAGAGAACTAAGAAGTAGGTGTTGGAGAAAGATGAACGATCAAGTGGTAACAAATTTGGATGGACGGAACTGGGACAAACACTTCCTATAATGAAATTTCTTAAAACTATATAACCATCACACTATATGTACATTTGTAAAAGATATTACAGAAAATGAGAGAGATTTCATACCAGCTACAAATGTCTGAAGGACTAGAGACAGTAAAAACAAGATGGCAGCCTATGATTAGAAAGAAAAAGAAAGGAAAGGGAATAAAGTGAATTTCTACAGGACTAAATGGAAAAAAAAAAGATAATGCCACCTTTATGCTTGAGGAGTCCCATTCACTTAGGGTTATGACAACCCCAGCTCACTTAGGATGTGCCCCCACTCTCACTGCCACCTGTACTGCAGAGCAGTAGGCCCCTGAAGAATGCAGCAGAAGAGTTTTAAACTCTTCAAAATACTCCTGTCAACAGCATTGATTCTAAAAGTTGGAATGTGAAATTTAAAAATGTCAGAAGCCATGAATAGCATGCACAGGGATTATTGTTCAATTCACTTAAATTCTGGAGGCATATTTTTCTCATCCATTAAATTATGGTTTTGGAATAAATTAATGGCAAGATTACTTTTAACTCTAAAATGGAATGATTTTTTTAAAGACAAAAAAAGGGGATTCACTCATTATTTTTTTGTTTCAAAGAGTGAGGAAGGGGAGGAAAAGGGGGAGAGAGGGAGAGAGTGAGAGAAACATCACTCAGTTGTCTCCCATGCTTCAACAGAGGACTGAACCCTGCAATCGAGGCAGGTTCCCTGACCCAAAAGCAAACCCATGACCTTTCAGTTTATGGGATGATGCTCCAACCAACTGATGAGTCACAATGGCCAGGACCAAATCACACTTTCAGATTTCAAAACTCACTATAAAATTACAGTAATTAAACACTATGTTACTGGTACATTGATCACAGTCAGAAATGAACCCATACCATCAATGGCCAACTGAGCTTTGACAAAAGAACCAGATAATTAAATGGGAAAAAATGTGCTCTCCAACGACTGATCCTGTCCAACTACATATCCACAAGAAAAAAATTAAATTGAACCCTTATCTATACCATATTAAAAAAATAAAAAAGGATCAAAAAACCTAAATATAAAAGACACAACTCTCAAAATGAAAGATAGGGGAATAAATCTTCTTGATCCTGGACTTGGCAATGTCTTTTTAGATATGATACCAAATGCAAAAACAACAAAAAAATGGACAACTTGAGTTTTGCCAAAACTAAAAACTTTCAAGATCAAAAAGAAATGATACAAGAAAGTAAACACAGCCCACAGAACAGGAGAAAATATTTGCAACTCATTATCTGAAAAAAGTCTAGGATTCAGAATATAAAAAAAACTCTTACAATTTACCAACAACAACAAAAAAACCCAATCTAATTTTAAAATGGGCAACAATCATCATCATTAATCTTTCAACTATTTACTCATGAGTCTCTCATGAAATGCCTTTCAAGTGAATGTTTCTTTTGAATACATGTTGGATAATTTCTTCAGATGTAGCTTTTAGTTCATTATTCCCCTCTTCAAGCTTATATGATCTGCAATTAAATGCATCCACTGAAGTTTTTTTTTTTGTTTCAATTACTATAACTTTCAATTCTGTAAGTTCTGCTAGTTACAAAACCTTTCTTTTCAAGATATTTTTCTGTATTTTTTAACCCTTTTTTACTGTTGTTCAATTACAGTTTTCTGCCTTTGCCCCCCACCCCTACTGAACACCCCATTCCTCCCCATATCTCTCCCATTTCCATTCCCACTTGTAATTGTCCATGTGTTCTTAATAGTTGTTCCTGTAAACCCTTTATCCTTTTCCCCTATAATCCCCTCCTTTCTCCCTGCTGGTCACTGTCCGCTTGTTCTCAATTTCAGTATTTTTGGTTATATTTTGCTTGCTTGTATATTTTGCTGATTAGGTTCCACTTAAAGGTGAGATCATATGGTATTTGTCCTTCACCTACTGGCTTATTTCACTGAGCATAATGTTCTCCCCCTCCATCCCTGCTGTCACAAAGGGTAGGAGCTCCTTCATTCATTCTGCTGGGTAGAATTCCATTATGTAAATGTACCAAAGTTATTTGATCCATTTATTTACTGATGGGCACTTAGGTTGTTTCCAGCACTTGTCTATTGTAAATTGTGCTGCTATGAACACTTAAGTACATAGGTTCTTTTGGATTGCTGTTTCAGGGCTCTTAAGGTATAATCCCAGCAGCGAAATTCCTGGATTAAAAGGCAGTTCCATTTTCAGTTTTTTGAGGAAATTCCATACTGGTTTTCATAGTGGTTGCACCAGGCTGCAATCCCACCAACAGTGCACTAGGGTTCCCTTTTCTCCACAACCTATTTAACACATTTGTTGCTTTGTTTCTGGTGACCATTCCCACAGGTGTGAACTGGCATCACACTGCAGTTTTAATTTGTATCTCTCTGATGGCTGGTGATGCTGAGGATCTTTTCATGTCTCTGGGCCCTCGGTATGTCCTCCTTGGAGAAGTCTCCATTCGAGTCCTTTAACTATTTTTAAATTGGGTTGCTTGTCTTCTTCAAGTGGAGATGTGCGAGTTCTTTACATACTTTGGAGATCAAATTCTCGTCTGAGGTTATCATTGGCAAATATGTTTTAACCATAAGGTTGGTTCCCTTTTCATTTTCATGCTGTTTTCTTTAGAAATGCAGAAGCTTTTTATTTTGATGAGATTCCATTTGTTTATTCTCTCCTTTATGTCCCTTGCTCTAGGGGACATATCAGTAAAAATACTGCTGCGTGAAATATCTGAGATTCTCCTGCCTATATTCCCCTCTAGGACTTTAATGGTGTCACGAATTATATTTAAATCTTTTTTTTTTAAATATATTTTATTGATTATGCTATTACAGTTGTCCCATTTCCCCCCTTCTCTCCCCTCCACCCTGTACCCCCCTCCCACCCACATTTCCCCCTTTAGTTCATGTCCATGTGTCATACTTATGAGTTCTTTAGTTTCTACATTTCCCGTACTATTCTTGCCCTCCCCCTATCTATTTTCAACCTACATTCTATGCTACTTATTCTCTATACCTTTTCCCCCTCTCTCCTCCTCCCACCCCCCTGCTGCCTAACCCTCCATGTGCCCTCCATTTCTGTGGTTCTGTTCCTGTTCTAACTGTTTACTTAGTTTCTTTTGGTTTTGCTTTAGGTGTGGTTGTTAATATTTGTGAGTTTGCTGTCCTTTTACTATACATGTCTTTTCTTTATCTTCTTTTCTTAGATAAGTCCCTTTAGCATTTCATAAAATAAGGGCTTGGTGATGATGAACTCCTTTAACTTGACCTTATCTGAGAAGCACTTTATCTGCCCTTCCATTCTAAATGAAAGCTTTGCTGGATAGAGCAATCTGGGATGTAGGTCCTTGTCTTTCATGACTTGGAATATTTCTTTCCAGCCCCTTCTTGCCTGTAAGGTCTCTTTTGAGAAATCAGCTGACAGTCTGATGGGAACTCCTTTGTAGGTGACTGTCCCCTTATCTCTTGCTGCTTCTAGGATTCTCTCCTTCGTTTTTACCTTGGCTAATGTAATTATGATGTGCCTTGGTGTGTTTCTTCTTGGGTCCAACTTCTTTGGGGGTTCTCTGAGCTTCTTGGATTTCTTGGAAGACTGTTCCCTTTGCCAGATTGGGGAAGTTCTCCTTTATTATTTGTTCAAATACATGCTCAATCTGTTGCTTTTCCCCTTCCGATGCTGGTACCCCTATAATTCGGATATTGGAACGTTTAAAGGTGTCTTGGATGCCCTTAATCTTTTCCTCAATTTTTTGAATTCTTATTTCATCATGCTTTCCTGCTTGGTTGATTCTATCTTCCTTCTGGTCCACTGTATTGTTTTGAGACTCATATTCCTTCCTTTCACTATTGGCTCTCCTCCGCGTGTCTTCCTGCATCTGTTTTATGGTAATCTGCATTCTTTCATCTAAATTTCGTCCAAAATCAACCAGTTCCGTGAGCTTTCTGATCACCAGTGTTTTGAACTGCGCATCTGATAGATTGGCTAGTTCTTGGTCACTCAAAAGGATGAGTCCTGGGGGACTGATCTGCTCTGTTGAAAACATAGTCGCCACCCCCCCCCCCCCCGCTGTCTCTCCTTTTTTTTTTTTTTCCGGTCTGGTCGCTCTTGTTACGGTGGGGGGCGGAGCCTTAGGTGCTCACCAGGGCTGGGCACCACGGTTGCTAGATTATGACATTATATGTGGGGGCAGGGTGGGAGCGGGGTGGGGCGGGAGAAAACAATGGCGGTAGTTCCGTTCTCCTGGGCTCAGACCCTTCTCTGGGCTCCCGGGCTGCGAGTTCTGCCCTGGTCCACAATCGCTGCCCCTCTGGGTCTGCCAGCCGCAGCTTGCGTACTCAGGGGTCACCGCTGCCTTCTTGCGCGCCGGATGGCTGTCGTGCCGATTTCGCACCAAACCTTCCCCCGACCTCCGCGCGCCGCCGACCCGCGCCAGCCCCGCGCCCGCCCGGCTGGTCTTCTCCTACCAGTCCGGATGGACGCGTCTACTTCAACTTCTTGGCTGCCCGACTTCCATTCAGATAAATCCTCTGCTGGATCTGGGTGTTATTCTGATAGTAAATTATTGTTGTAAATTATTGGTTTTCTAAGCTTGGTTGTGCGAGGAGGCACGGTGCATCCACCTATTCCTCCATCTTGCCGGAAGTCCTATTTAAATCTTTTCTCCACCTTGATTTTGGTGTAAGGGGTAAGCTGGTGATCAAGTTTCATTTTTTTTGCATGTAGCTGTCCAGCTCTCCCAACACCATTTGTTGAAGAGGCTATTTTTATTCCATTTTATGCTGCTACCCTGTTTGTTGAATATTAATTGACCATGGAGACTTCCATTTTTCCTGGGCTCTCTGTCCTGTTCCATTGGTCCATGTATTTGTTCTTATGCCAGTAGCAGGCTGTTTTGATTACAGTGGCCTTGTAATATAGTTTGACATCAGGTATTGTGATCTCTCCTACTTTGCTCTTCTTTCTCAAAATTGCTGCAGCTATTTGGGGTTGTTTATAGTTATATATAAATTTTTCAAGTGTTTGTTCTATATCTGGAAAATATGCCATTGGTACTTTAATAGGTATTGCATGGAATCTATAAATTGCTTTGGGTAGTGTGGGCATTTTGATGATGTTAATTCTTCCAATCCATGACCATGGTATATGTTTCCATTTGTTTGTGTCTTCCTTAATTTCTTTCTTCAGTATTGTGTAGTTTTCTGAGTACAAGTCTTTTACCTCCTTGGTTATGTTTACTCCTAAATAGTATACTTTACTTATTGCTGTATCAAATGGGATTTCTTCCCTGATTTCTGTTTCTCATGTTTCATTGTTGGTACACAAAATGCCTTTGATTTCTGATCATAGTCTTTGTATCCCGCTATTTTGCCAAATTCATTTATTAGGTGGAGCAGTTTTTTTGGTGGAGCCTGTAGAATTTTCTATGCACACTATCGTTTCATCTGCAAACAATGACAGCTTTCTTTCCCCCTTTCCAATTTGGGTGCCTTCTATTACCTTTTCTTGTCTGATTGCTGTGGCTAGAACTTCCAGTACTATGTTGAATTGAAGTGGTGAAAGTAGACAACCTTGTCTTGTTCCTGATCTTAGTGAGAAAGATTTTAGTTTTTGCCCATTGAGTATGATGTTGGCTGTAGGTCTCTCATGTATGCCTTTATTATGTTGAGGAATGCTCCCTCTATTCCCACTTTGCTCAGTGTTTTTATCATAAATGGGTGCTGTACCTTATCAAGTACTTTTCTGCATCTATTAATATGATCATGTGATTTTTGTCTTTCCTTTTATGTGATGTATTGTATTTATTGATTTGTGAATATTGTAACCATCCTTGCATCCCTGAGATGAATCCCATTGGTCATGGTGTATGATCTTTTTAATGTATTGCTGGATGCAGTATGCCAACATTTTGATGAGGATTTTAGCATGTATGTTCATCAGCAATATTCTGCCTGAAGTTTTCTTTCTTTGTTCTGTCTTTATCTGGTTTGAGATAAGAATGATGCTGGCTTCATAAAAAGGGTTTGGGAGCCTTCCATCTTGTTGGATTTTTGGAATAGTCCCTGAAGGATAGGAGTTAGCTCTTCCTTAAATGCTTTGTAGAATTCTCCTGTGAAACCATCTGGTCCAGGACTTTTGTGTGTAGGGAGTTTTTTTTACTACTGCTTCAATTTTATCTGCTGTTATTGGTTTTTTCAGGCTTTCTGCTCTTCTTTATCCACTTTTGGAAGATTGTATTTTTCTAGAAATTTGTCCCCTTCACCTAGGTTTTCAAATTTCTTCGCATACAGTTCTCATAGTAATTTATTACACTCCTTTGTATTTCTGTGGTAGCAGTTGTAATTTCTCCTCTTTCATTTCTGATTGTGTTTATTTGGGTCCCCTCTGTCTTTTTCTAGATTAGTCTGCTTAAACGATTGTCAATTTGCTTTCCCTTTTCAAGAACCAGGTCCTGGATACACTGATCCTTAGAATTGTGTTTTTAGTCTCTATGTCATTTCATTCTGCCCTGATCTTGGTTATTTCCTTCATTCTGCTTGCTCTGGGCTGTCCTGGTTCTATGAGTTCTTCTAGGTATAGGGTTAGGTTGTTTATTTAAAATGTTTCTATCTTTTTTAGGTAGGCCTGTATCACTATGAACTTTTCTCTCAGGACTGTGTTCGCTGTGTCCCATAAATTTTGACTTGTTGTGCGTTTATTTTCATTTGTTTCCAAAATTTTTTTGGATTTCTTCCTTAATCACATTCTTGACCAATTCATTGTTTAATAGCATGCTATTCAATTTCCATGATTTTGTGGGGCTTTGAGTTTTTTCCTTGAAGTTGGTTTCTAGTTTCAGTGCCTTGTGGTCAGAGAAAATGCTTGATGTGGATTTTCTTGAATTTGTTGAGGCTTGTTTTGTGTCTTATTGTGTGGTCTATCTTTGGAAATATTCCATGTGCATTTGAAAAGAATGTATTTTGCTTCTTTGGGATGAAGGGCTCTATATATACCAGTTAAGTCCCTTTTATCTAGGGCATGGTTCAATACCACAATATCTTCATTGATATTTTGTTTAGAAGATCTATCCATTTTTGACAGTTGGGTGTTAAAATCCCCTACTATAATTTTGTTCCATTCTGTTTTTCTTGACGTCCTCCTAAATTTTCTTTATGGATTTGGGTGCTCCTATATTGGGTGCATACATATTTACAGGATTTATGTCTTCTTGAAGGATTCTTCCCTTGAGTATTATGAAGTGACCTTCTGTGTGTCTTTTTATAGCTCCTTTTTTGAAGTCTATTTTGTCTGATATGAGTATTACTCCCTCAGCTTTTTTCTCCTGTCCGTTTGCTTGAAAATTTGTTTCCAGTCCTTTCCTTTCAGTCTGTGTAGGTCTTTTTTTTCTCAGTTGAGTCTCTTGTAGGCAGCATATGTGTGGGTCATGCTTTCATACCCATTCCCCTATTCTATGTCTTTTGATTGGAGCATTTAATCCATTTATGTTTAAGGTTATTATTGGTAGGTGCTTATTCAGTGTCATTTTTTCCTACCAGTGTTGCTCTCTCTCTCACTCTTTTCCTTCCTTTTGTTAAAGCAGACCCTTTAGCATCTCTTCCAGAGCTGGTTTGGAGATTTATTCTTTTAGACTTCTTTTGTCCAGGAAGCTCCTTATTTGGCCTTCCATCTTAAGAGCCTTCCTGGGTAAAGTAGCCTTGGTTGCAGACCTCTGGTTCTCATTACTTGGAATATTTCTTGTTATAATCTTCTGGCTTGGATCATTTCTATTGAGAAGTCAGCTGCTAACCTTATCATAGGTCCTTTGTATGTTACTTCCTGTTTCTCCCTTGCTGCCTTTAAGATTCTCTCTTTGTCTGGAAATTTTGCCATTTTAATTATGATGTGTCTTGGAGTATGTATCTCAAAGTTCCTCTTGCTTGGGACTCTCTGTGTTTCTTGGACTTGTGTGACTTTTTCTCTCATCAAATTACAGAAGTTTTCCATCATTACTTCTTCAAATAGGTTTTCTATCCCTTGCTCTTCTCCTCCTCCTTTTGGTATCCCTATTATATGGATATGATTACGTTTCATATTGTCCTGCATTTCCCTTAATTCCACTTCATTCTGTCTGAGCCTGTTTTCCTTTTCTTGCCCTTTCCTGGTGTTTTTTCTACTTTGTCCTCCAGCTCAGTGATCTGATCTTCTGCTTCATCCACTGCTTTTGATTCCTTCTACTGTGTTCTTCAGTTCATAAATTGTATTCTTCATTTGCTGTTGGCCCTTGTTGATAGTTTCTATTTCCTTTTACATGTTGATATAGTTTTCAGTGAGTTCAATGTAGTTTCCCTGTAGTTTACTGGTAGCTCATTGTGAGCTCGCTGAGCTTCCTGATAACCATTGCTTTGAACTCAATATCCAGTAGCTGAGTTGCCTCTATTTCATTTAGTATTCTTTCTGAGGCTTCCTCCTTTCCTTTCACTTGGGGATTGTTCCTTTGTCTTAGCATCGTTTGTGAGACTCTTCTTGTTAGCCTCAGCTTCTTAAATTTATCTGTTCTGATTCCCTTAGTTTGTTGCACGAACTTCTACGGTAGGAGACTTGTGAGATTCAGTGATGCAGTCTCCTTGATCTCCCAAGCTCACTGGTTATGGGCTGTCATTTAAGTTGGCTCTGTGTTTGTCTTTGGATTTTGATTGTTGTTGAGTCTTTCTTTGGTTGGTTCTTCCTTCTAGCTGGTTAATTGAGAGTCACTCCTTCATTTACATCTTGTATTGTGTTGTGCAATTGTGGGCAGGTTGTGTTGAAGCTGTTTTTCTGTGTGTAGAAGGTTTGAAGCTTCTCTCTTGCTCCTGTTCAGTTGTTTGTTCTGGGTAATTTCTCCACCATCTAGTTGTATTTCCAGATAGGTCCTGGATTGAGGTTAGTGTGGCTTCCACTCCCTCCTTCACCTTCTTCCATTGTTATCTGTTGGTGGTTCCTTTGTTGTGTTTTCTTTTCCAGCAGGTATACTGGTGTTCACAGCTCCCACCTACTCGGGTCAGGGTCTGTCACAGCCCAACTTGTCCCATCCAGCATCCACAGTCTGAATGGATACACACCTCCCTGGTGTGTTTGCCACTTCATCCTTGAAAATCTTCTTGGATACTCTTCATACAGCTGACCCTTGAGCAATGTGGGAAGGTTGGGGCACAGACCACATGCACAGTCAAAAATCTGTATATAACTTTTGCATTTGTATCAAAAACCAATTGGCCTTATATTCCTGGGTGTCTAGTCCAGTCCACTGACCTACAGGTCTGCCAATTCCACACTATCTTCATTCTTCTACCTATATAGTAAGTGGTATTATTTATTTTTCAAAATAGGTTTAGCTACTTCAACTCCTTTGACTTTCCAGATAAATTTTAGGGTAATGTTTTCTATACCTACAAAAATACCTTGCTGAGATTTTGATAGGGTTTTTATTAAAACTTATATATTCTTTTGGGGATATTAGACTATGTTAAGTATGTCTCTCCATTTACTTAGGTTTTAGATTTCATCAGTATTTTTTTAAAGATTTTATTTATTTATTTTTAGAGAGGGAAGGGAGGGAGATAAAGAGAGAGAGAGAAACATCAATGTGTGGTTGCTGGGGGTCATGGCCTGCAACCCAGGCATGTGCCTTGACTGGGAATCGAACCTGCGACGCTTTGGTTCACAGCCCGTGCTCAATCCACTGAGCTACACCAGCCAGGGCATGTATTTTTAGAATTTTTAGTATACAAGTCCTATACATGCTTTGTTAGGCTCACATCTAAATATACATTTTCCTGAGCAATTGCAACTGGTATTGTATTTTTAATTTCTATTTTCACATGTTCATTGCTAGGGTATAAGTTAATTTTTGTATGTTGGATTTACATCCTGTTATCTTGATGAACGCAGTTATTAATTGTACCATTTGTTTGCAGATTACTTGGGATTTTTCTACATATATGATTGTGTCACAGGCAAAATAGGAAGAGCTTTATTTTTCCTGTTCCCATCTGTATGCCTTTCCCCATTATATCTTATTATGCTCACTGAAACTTCTAATATGATGAATAGAAGTAAGAACAAACATCCTTGCCACCTGTTCCGAATCATAGGAGGAAAGTATTCATTCTTTCATCAAGTATGACGTTAACTCTTAACTTTTCTGTACACATTCTTTATAAAGCTGAGGAAGTTCCCCTCTATTCCTAGCTTTCTAAGAGTTTTAGTAATAAACGATATTCAACTTTGTCAAATGCTTTTTCTGCAGTAATTGGTATAATTGTGATTCTTCTTCATTATGTTAGTATGGGCAGTTATAATGACTGGTTTTCAAATATGAAGCCAACCTTGCATCCCTGGAAAAAAGTCTACTTGGTCATAGTATATAATTTTTATATATTGCTGAATTATATTTACTTATACTTTGTTAAGAAATTTTCTTATTTATACTTATGAAGATTATTAGTCTGTGGTTTTCTTTTTCTCATCTTGGTAGTAACAAGGTTTCATAAAATGAATTAGGAAGGGTTCCTTCATCCTGTATTTCCTGGCAGAGATTGTGTAGAAGTAGCATAAATTCTTAACCCATTTGGTAAAACACACTAGTGAAACCATCTAGGTCTGGTTTTTATTTTAGAATGAAATTTAATTTAATAATTACACGGCTATTCAAATTACCTATACTATATTGAGTGAGTTGTGGTAGCTTTTGCTTTCCAAACAATTCATTCATTTCATTAAAGTTGCTCAGACTTACTCTTTGTTGAAAATTTCTATTTTTCATTTGTTTTAAGTGTTTGTAATTGCTTGAAACATTTTCTGATGGCTATTTTAAAATCCTTGTCAGCCCTGGCTGGTGCGGCTCAACTGGTTAGAGCATCATCCCTTAATGGAAAAGTCTTCAGTTTGATTCCGGGTCAGGGCACTTGTCCATGTTGCAGGGTTAATCCCTGGTTAAGGCACATGCAAGAGGCAGCCAATCAGTGTTTCTCTCTTGCACTGATGTTTTTTTTTCTCTTTCTCTCCCCCCACCCACTCTCTTGAATGAGAATAAAAAAAAAATTCCTTGTCAGTTTATTCTAACACCTGAGCTATGTTAATGTTGGTATAGATTGTCTTTTCTAATTTGAGTTGAGAGATTTCTGGTTCTTGGTATAAGACATTTTTAATTGAAACCTAGACACTTGAGGTATTATGTTATGATTTTCTATATATCTGATAGGATCTTATTTTAATATTCTATTATAGCAGGCTTCCTCTGACCGTGCTGTAGTGGGGAAGGAGGACACAAACTTCATTATTGCCTGGCAGGGGTAGAAGTACCAATTCCTCACATTAGGTTTTTACTGACCACAGGTGAGGGGCGAGGGAAGGCCAAACTTGAGTTTAGAGTCCTCACTAATACTGCAGGCTAGGAACAGTGTATTTTTACTGTTCCCCACATCACCTCCACTGATACCATGGGGGGAGGGGTTACCTTGTAATATCTGAGGAGGGTGAAGTTTAGATCCCCACCTGAATTTTGCTAATCAGGGTGATTTTTAATGTGTATTTGGCTGGAGTGGAACGGTTATTATTTAAAAGGTTTGTTTCAGTAAGCTATCTGTTTCCTGGTCCTTGGTTAGAGTAGACTTTTCTTGGGGTTTTTGTTTGTACCCTACATTTCTGAGTTGCCAGCTTCTCCACACCCATTCTTGTATATACAAGGCAATAAGAAAGCCCAAGATTTCTGCCACCGTGTCCTAAGCCAATTTAACCTTCTTCTCCCACTTTTCCTAGTCTTAGATTTGTTTTATACATTATATCAAGAATTTTTGCTGTACTTAGCAGAAGAAATAGGGAAAAAGTACATCTATTCCATCTTCATGGAGGCACAAGTCTGCACTGCCATCATTTTTAAGTTTACTTTTATATTGTCTTCCGAGTTAGGCTTGGTAGGGAGGGGTGTGTGCATCTGCATGAGTTGGAGTGTAGAGGCTTGTGTGTGTGTTAAAAAATTATGATCTTGAACTCAAAGAGATATTCCTAATTCATTTGACTCACATGGCTCACAATAACTCTCCAAAACTTGGTCATTTTATTTCACAAAATATTTAGGGTCAGCTTTCTAGAAGAAAATAACAAAGAACCTGAGGCTTGTATACTGGCTGATTCACGAGCCAAATTGAGACAGCATACAGTAGTTAAGAGAGAGTGAGCTGAGCATAAACAAAAAAAGCAGGGAATTCACAGAAACACTGGCTTAAACCATGAAACTAGGAACTTCTCACAGGTTTACCTAAATCTCTAATATGGCTTGTCTTGTTTTTCTCGGTATATTTTACTCTCAGAGATAAGTATGTTAAAGTCTCCCACTATGATCTATCAAAACAAACAAAAAAAAAAACAAAAACAAGAAACCTTTCTGTTCTGTTTACTGTTTTATGCCTTGAATTCTACCACACTTGATATTATTATTATTAATCTTGGTTGCCTTTATAATTTCATAACCTTATAAAAATATTCATGAATTCATTAATTTCAAACCTTTTTGCATCACTTTGCTTTAGATGATTTTCTTTTATAAAATATCACCTAGAGTTTTTTCTGATTCTATCTGGATTTCAGTGGGCTGAGAGAAAGAATAAGAAAGATGCAGGATCATGTCACAATCTTGCCAAGCATTCCTGAACTTCTATAGCATTTTAACTTTACCTGCCTCAGTAATTAAATTACAAGATTTTGGCATATTTACACACATGTTCTCTCCCCGTGGACTGTAGGCATTTCAAGGGCTGAAAGGCTTTCATTACTTTTTTCCCCCCAAAGTTTCTCAAAATATTTAGCACACTGCCTTGTTTATAACAGAAAATTTAATAAATGTATTTTAAATTTAAATTAATCATGAAGACTAATCTTGCAGCCTTGTGAGGCTAGAGAATGTATCAACAATGAGATCCTAGCTACCAAGCCTGACAGTTTAGAAATGTATGGCCACCAACAAGATACTCAGTTTCCACTCAGTGGACTGATGTGAAACTCTTCAAAGCAGGAAAGAACAGACGAATTGCTTTGATTAAGTACATGAAGAAAAACTAGTAACTAGTGGGAAACAACAGCAAATGGTCAATCTGGCAACAATTTTAAATAGGGTGTACCTCTTTAGGAATAAAGACAACAGAGAGTTATAAATAGTATCAGAATATGTAAGTTCAAAAGTAGCTCACAAAATCTGTGCAGTTTTTAAAATGCATATAGAGAAGCAAATCTGTTCCTGTAAACTTCCTAAAGCTTTATCTGGATCAAATTTTACTTACAATATTTCCAAAGGTGACTATAGTTGCAACTATAGTTGCCTCTAAATTATCGGTTGCACTGAGGAACCCATATTTAGAATAGATGTAACGTGGCCTTTGTTTCCTCTGCTGTTGCTATATTTTACCATTTAATTTGCATACTTTAAATGTACCCTGGCTACATGGGAGAGACTAGGGAAACACCAGGAATGTGCTATGTTCAATGGGTAACCCACCTAGGACTGAAATACTACAAATCCACACATGCAATATTCCGAGTTTGTAATTAACAATTTTATAGCATGCATTTCCATATATTTTTATGTATGGCATCACCTTCTTTTTCTCTGCCTCCTTCACCTCTGGCTCCATACTGCCTTCTCTTGAAAACAGTAGTAATGAAAACCTATGAAAGCTGCATTACTTGCCCTGTGAGGCAAGTTAAGACTGCAATCAACTGATATTTTCACTTCAGTCAAGTTAGTCAACTGTTTTGGGTACTGGCCCTAGTGGCCACCATTTCAAAGAAAAGAATGAGACATGGCTCTTATTCCTCATTTCATAGAAAAATAAAATAGCCCTGGTCAGGTACCCAGTTGGTTAGAGCATTGTCCCAATACACCAACGTTGTGAGTTCAAATCCTGGTCAGGAATCAACCAATACATACAAGAATTAACCCATCAATGCATAACTCAGTAGAACAACAAATCGGTTTGTCTCACTCTCCTTTACTCTATCTCTAAAATCAATTAAAATAATATGAAAATTAATGCCTAATCAAATGCCCACCATCAACCTCAGAGCATTCTACACCTTTGACCTTGACCAAGGTCTTTATTACTCAACACTCCTAAACTTTTCTATGGAGCTACTAGAACTACAGCTCCAAATTCCCCTATGTCCTCAAACTTTTCTCTAAGCATTTGCTTTGCCTTTTTGTTTTGAATTAAACCTTGTCTTTTCTCTAGATACCACTTTGCATGCTGCTCTCTCAAATGGTAGTATAGGTATGTTGCTTACTCCCCAAAGCTATCATACTTCCCAAATCCATGTAAGTCACTTACACAAAAACTTACTACTTTAAAAAGCTCGTGTTATTCAGCCATAACACCCAGTTCCCCTCTTTGTTGCTGTGATCTACCAGCCTTGCAGTCACCCCCCTAATTAGCCAAGGACTGCCACACTTAAAGTTTTCCCCTTTACCCTAAGTCCTGGGTGATATCAACATCCTTGAGACCAAACTCTGGAAAACTATGGTTTTTCAGTCTGTAATTAACATCCCTGTCTACAATAATCTACCTCTCTACCTAACCTTAGTCATCTACTCTCATAGCCACTACCTGGATCTAGTCATCACTTGAAGCTGATCCACTTGTAGAAAACATATTTCAGGTATCCCACTGTAAACACAATCTTTTTTTCTGACAGCTTACTTACAAACTACCCTATGAACACTCTTTGGCCTCAGTTGGTCTTCTAGTACTTTAACTTTCTACCTTCCCCCACCTATCTTCCTTTTATATATTCATTTATTTTCCTAGGCAACTTAAAATTCCATATTTCATCCTGTTGAAAATATTCTTATGAATATCTTAACCTCCTTAAATTTCTGTCTTGCAAAGTCCCAAGACCTGATCAACCCAGCTTTTTTCTTTCTCCGTACTTATGCCCAAGTGCAAACAGAAAAAACTAATACAATAGGACAGATACATACAACTATCATTTCATGATCAATCTCAATGAGAACACAGTAATGCCCTTTACTTTACTTTCTACTCTATACATTTCAAATTTTCTCCATTCTCCTCAAACTTCTAATTTTTATCATTTCCTTCTCACAGAAGAGAAGCCATCAAATAAGAAAACACTTCCAACACCCTCCAATTTTGCTTCTGCCTCCAACAAACAGGTCTCTCACAGACTACCAATGAAGCATTTTTCAAACAACTGAACTAGATCTTTCAGATGTACCTGACATAACTGATCAATTAAATACTTGAAACATTCCCTTCCCTTGTGTGAAGCTGAAAAATGTCCTCCAAAGATATCAGGCCATAACCTTTGGAACTTCTAATATTACCCATTGAATGTGACATAATAAGAAATCGACATTTGGTTTAGTCCCTGGTCCCTAAAGCATAACTCCTAAAACCCTTGGACTCTCTGGAGAAGTAAAAAATTGTCTTTTATATGCTAATAAGATGACTGGTGGCTCACAGGTAGCTTCAGGAGGGGTACTGGTTGCTAGAAAGACCAAGAACAGATTAGAGGGTTAGAACATTCAATGCTACCAGACCTAGAGATTGAGCTAATTGTCAATGTCTGGTGATTTAATCAAATATGCCCATATAATGGCACCTCCATAAAAACCCCAACACAATGGGGTTCAGAAAGCTTCCCAGCTGGTAAGCACATCAAGGTGTTGGGAGGGTAATGTGCCTAGAGAGAGCATGGAAGCTCTACACATCATACCTCCCCATGCCTTGTTCTATGCATCCCTTCCATCTGGCTGTTCCAGAGTGGCATCCTTTACAATAAACTAGTAACACTATGTAAGGTGCTTTCTGAGTTCTGTGAGCTGTTTCTAGCAAATTCCCAAGCCTAAGGGCAGGGGATGGGGACTTCCCCCCCACCCCCGCCACAACCTGAACTTCATGGCTATTTGATTGAAAGTACCAGTGACCCAGACTTGCAATTGGCATCTGAAGGGGGGATAATGTTGTAGGACACCCAGTTAGTGTCGAGAGTTGGGGAATTAGTTGGTAAGAGGAAAACCCTCCACATATTTGGTGTTAGAAATATTGTGTAGATAAGAACAGCTCAAAGTAAAGCTTTGGAAGATGTGATTAAATTAAGGATCCTGAGATAAGATTATCCAGAATTATCCTGGTGGACCCTACACCAATCACAAATGCCTTTATATGGCAGAGAGAGAGTAGACACAGAAAAAGAGAAGGCACTGTGACCACACAGTGACTGGAGTTGTGTGGCCATAAATCAAGGAACCCTGTCAGCCATCCAAAGTTGGACAAGGCACTGGAAGGAATGTGACTCTGCCAACACCTTGATTTCAACCCCACAGTTCTACTTATTTCAGATTCTAACCTCGAAAATTATGAGAGAATATACATTTCTGTTGGTTCAAGCCACTAAATTTGTGGTGATTTGTTAAAGCAGCCACAGGAAACTAATATCCTGTAGCTTTAATAATTCACTATCCTGGTTTGCTGAAATCAGTTCTTTGGCTTAATTATTCATCATATTTTCTACCTAAACATTAAAAAAGCAAATTTCTCTTTCTATATTCTCCTGCTCTTATTTCACCCACAAAAATTACCACTTCAACAAAATAGATCCAAATGTGTTCTTTCAACTCTGACCTCTCCTACAGGATATTTCCATTTGGATGTGCCTCCAAATTCACCTCCAATTCAACATCTCCAAAAATCAAACCTGGTCCTCTTCCAGTGTTCTTTGTCTCAGCAAACAATACTCTGCTCTCCAACCACATTAGCCTCTCTCGGGTCCTTGGAATACACAGGGTCCTCTCCTAATAGTTTCTGTGTATGCTTCTCTTGGCCTAGACACTGCTCTGCACATGTTCTACTTACCCTGTTTCTTCTCCCTGTTACTAAGCTCCTGCTCATCCTTCAAATCTCAAGTTTCAGCTTAGCTGCCAACTTCTAAAGAG
This sequence comes from Phyllostomus discolor, assembly GCF_004126475.2. Lineage (NCBI taxonomy): Eukaryota > Metazoa > Chordata > Mammalia > Chiroptera > Phyllostomidae > Phyllostomus > Phyllostomus discolor. The sequence continues at coordinate 108,880,633 of NC_040907.2, forward strand.
AGCTTTGCCTGGCTCTCCAATCTAAATTGGGTGTCCTTATATACTTTCATGACAACATGTTCTTCTCCACTATATTTATCAAAGTTCTAATTGTTCACTTTTGTGATTAGACTATAAACTCCAAAAAGGCAGAGGAATGCTTGTTTTATTCATTCTGTATCCTGAAAGCCTAAGTCTAGTGCCTGTCATATAGAAATCACCAACTAGTATTTGCCAATTGAACAAATGAAAAATGAAACCAATTACTTCAGGTATGAGACTCCTGGAAGTCACATGACCTTTCTTCCTTTGCCTTTTACATGTAGTTATCGATGCTATTAACATGTTTTAACCCAGATCCATAGAAACTTAACAAAACTTTCCTAAATTTCAATGTCCATATTACCCATATTTTAAAATAGAGTTCAGTGCTTTTAAAACAATAGTTCTTAAAGCAACTCTAAAAATCAAAATTAATAAAATGGACTTCTGCTTTTAGAATGGTGGAGTACTGAGATCAGATTTACCTTCTTTCAATAATGAGAAAGTGCATAAAATATAATACTGTTATCAGACATTAGACAACAGAGATTGGCACTCAACCCCTAAAAAAGGGAAGAAATTAGGGAAGCCCTATAACTGCCCTGCCATTCTGACTGGTGGCCCTTTCCAGATCACAATGCAGAAGGAGCCACACCACAGAGAGCATAACAGCTTCACTGAATTGATAAGGAACTAGGATGAGGAAGATGAAAGGTGACTATAATCTCGATTGCATCATAGAGAGAAGAGAGCTACTGAGAGAAGAAAGTACTCCAGAAATCACCACAGGGGTTCTCTTAGATCTTTGGCAGAATACTAATTTACATATGCATAAGGCAAAACTCCACAAGTCTAAAGCAAAGGACAGCTGCAAAGGAGCTTTAAGATGAACAATTCCCAGAACTCATTCAGAAACAAGGATTAAAAATTACCACAGACTTCTCTGAAACTGTTCATGTCAGACACAAGAACATTACAGCTTTAAAATGCTGAAAGACAAAACTCAACTCAAAAATGTATATCAACTCAAAAATGTGTATCATTTACCTTTCTCATTCTCTCACAAATGTACAGTTTCCCAGAGGCTAAGGGACCTGTGATATCACAACAGATTACTTTTTTCTTTTGGAAAAGTTATTTTTTGTTAACTTGTAATTGGTTTATTATTTTGTAAATAAGGTAATATTTTTAAAGTTCTTAATTATTATTTCTAAGGTAAATTTTGATAACTATAGCCCACAAAAAGAAAATATATTTGTCATCCTCAATAAGTTTTAAGATTGTGAAGACATTCCAAGAATGAAAGGTTTTGAGAATCACTGCTTTTAAGAGGAGTGGTCCCATCAAATTAGTGTTTATTTGGGAGGCCACAGAGCCTGTGTGAAAGTTTGCTATTACAAACTCAATTTCCCTAACAAATACATAGCTTTCTTATTATGTCAGTTGGTATAATACATATCTTTGAAAAGAATCTGTCCATTTCATCTAAGTTATTTAATTATTAGTATGTACTTGTTTATGATACTCCCCTAGGATGCAGCATACCCTGTGATGTCTCTCTTTCCCTTGAGATATAGATAATTTGCAGCTTCTCTCTTTTTATACTGCTCAGTCTGTCTGGAGATAATTTTTTTCCAAAAATTATTAAATGCATAAATTTTGATGCTCTAATACTTGACACAGATAGGTTTTGGTGATGGCCCTGTGAGTCTCATAACACAATGGCAATGGTGATTTAATGAAATATAACATTTAGAAGATCTGCAGCCCTCAATGAACCAGTATTTTTCAAATAATCAATGCCTAGGCAAAAGTTCCTTTAACTGCAAACTAGACCAATGGATTTAAATATAATGAAGTATAAAAATTGTATTTATATGATTCCATATTTTACACTGCCATTAAACTGTTGAATTTTGATGTAGTAGAAAAGAGGAATATCCAAATTATCTGTATGACAACATGGGAAGTACACATAAGCACTTCTGCTGTGCAGTGAAAAATAATGGTTGTCTGAAGAAAAAGCACCTGTACAACTATTTGAGTTGTGAGCCACTTTATTTTTTGTCTGTTGTTCAATTACAGTTGTCCCCATGTTCCCCCCATTACTCTCCCCTGTCCTACCCCCCCCCACCTCCCACATTCAATCCTCTCCCCCTGTTGTCCATGTCCATGGATCCTGTATACATGTTCCCTGACTTGTCCCTTCCCCTTCTTTCCCCCATTACCCACATCCTCCCTCCCCTCTGGTTTCTGTCAGTTTGATCTTTATTTCCATGTCTCTGGTTCTAATTTGCTCACTTGTTTGTTGATTAGGTCCCATGTATAGGTAAGATCGTATGGTATTTGCCTTTTGCCATCTGGCTTATTTCACTTAGCATAATGCTCTTCAGTTCCATCCATGCTGTCATAAAGAGGAAGCACTCCTTCTTTTTCTCTGCTGCATAGTATTCCATTGTGTAAATGTACCACAGTTTTTTGATCCACACTTTTACTGATGGGCATTTAGGTTGTTCTTAGCACTTGGCTCTTGTAAATTGTGCTGCTACGAACATAGGGGTGCATAAATTCTTTTGAATTGGTGTTTTGGGATTCTTAGGATATAATCCCAGCAGTGAAATTATTGGGTCAAAAGGCAATTCCATTTTTAGTTTTCTGAGGAATTTCCATACTGTTTTCCAGTGTGAGCCACTTTTTAATGTAACATTATTTTTACTTGAAAGAACAACTGATAAATTATTATTTGGACTAGAAGACATTCTAGTAACTGGAAGACATTTCCTTGAAAAGTGAACCTGTTACTTCAAGGAAAACAAATGATAGCATATATTTCCAATGATAAAATTCAAACTATCAAGTGAAAATTAAAATTTTAGAAAATCTGTACCTGTCCCTTTGAGCCTTGGCGGCTTCCCAAGATTTCTGATAAGATAGTGATATTAACAAATAATTTGTTGATATTATATAATGAAGCAGCTCTTCAACTTTTTGGTCTCGGGAGCCCTTAGGCTCTCCAAAGTTATTGAAGAACCCAAAGGACTTTTATTTATGTGGATAATATCATTATGTACTATATTACACATTAAAACTGAGTATTTGGAAACTTAAACTTACTTAAAAATAACAATAACAAACCTATCATTACATGTTAATAATACTAACATTTTAATGGAAAATAATCTTTGTATACTCTAGTGAGAAGAGTGCCACTGTTTTACATTTTCACAAATCCCTTTCCTGTCTGGCTTAATTTCAGAAAAGCTGTACTGTTTTATGTGTTCCTGCATTCACTCTGCTGCAACATCGCAGGTCACGTCATGTGGTCTGTGGAAACTCTTGAGAAGAACCATGAAAAAGGCAAATAACATCTTAGTATTACTATAAAAAGTTTTGACTTCATGGAACCCTTGAAGGCCCTTCCTATATTTTCCACTGTTAGAAGGAAGTTAGGAGATGGTCATAAACCTTAGCTAAAGTACGATATAAAGACAAACCAATGTTGCAGATCTCCTCTTACTTTATAAAAGTTCTTTGTTAAGCAACAGATTTCTTTTAAGCATCATCTATGTTTTAGGCTTTATCCTTAATAAAATCAAAGCTGTTATCACTATTCTAGTCCCCAATTCAGGTATGCTAATACTACTTTTAAATCCTCTATACACATATACATGTATGTATGAGCCCATGTGTATAGTGTGTATACATAATCTCTCACACAGGCACAAAATGTATGGAAAGAAATACACCAAAATATTATTAACAAGACTATGGGTAGTTTTGATATTTTTATCATTATTTTACTCCCCCCCATATTCTATGTACATGTATATGTTTTTGCATTTAATATTTATTTATTTATTTAACCAATCCTTACCGAAGGGCATTTTTTCATTGTTTTTTAGAGAGAGAAGATGGGAGATATAGGAGATGGGAGATTTAGGGAAATATTGATGTGAAACAGAAGCATCAGTTGGTCGCTACTCATGCACACCTGGACCAGGGACTGAACATGCAACACAGGTATGTGCCCTGACAGAGAAATGAATCCACAACCCTTCGGTTAAAGGACAATGCTCCAACAACTGAGCCACACTGGCCAGGGCTGCATTTAAGTTTCTGAACATAAATGGATAAATGCTACCCACTATTCTCTTCCTTTCATTAGCACTGAATAATATCTTTTCAAAAGAAGAATATCCTGACCCTAGGGAACCAGCAGGCCTTAGTAACTACAAGGAGGCAGAGAGTAAGGAAAAAAACTACATCAGGAAATAGCATATAGTGGACCTCATGCTGCTGTATCAAGAAAACTAAAATTTAGAATTGAATTGTAAGAATCTAGGATTCCCAGTAAAATATATTCTCATAAAATAATTGTTTGTTTTATACAGTGCTAGCAGGTACTGTGTACAAAAACACACTTATTAGAAATATTTTGTTCTCTGTAACTTAGTGTTTTTACTTACTCTCCTTTGATCTTACCATAGAATATAGTATTTTAAAATTTATACTCTAAGTGGACTTAATAAACTTCTTTTAGAAGGAGACCTCAATCTTTCTGGAGATTATCACAATCCATAAAAATGGTTCTTGGCCAGAAGAACTGCGGCAAAGGGCTAATAACTCAGAGCAATGACATACAAGTTCTGAATCCTTCCAATGAGGGATTGCAAGAACTCTATTACTTAAATAACTGGTGTCTACAATGCTACATCAAGGCATTAGGATGGGACAAGTGGCACCTACTATACCATAATTAACATGAAAGTGGTGGGGAGAACATGATGCAGGATCATGACAACTCTTTCACTTAACCAGTAGAGGAGAGGGAGCACAAAGCAGTGGTTAAAACTCCGACTCTGGAACAGAATGTGTGGATTCAGATTCTGGTCCTACCCGCCCTGGGAAGTGTTTATCTGCTTCAGTTTCCCCATCTATAAAATGAAGCAGAGGGTAGAATAATAAACAATATACCTACAAAGTTGTTAGAAGGGTTAAATGTGTTAGTATTTGTAAAGTGCTGGCACATAGTAAATATTTGTGAAAGAAAAGGAAAAAATGTCGAAGTTAAAGTTCAAACACTTTAAAAATAAATGATAAAATAATTGTAGAGATGCAGAAAAGCCAAATCAGGTAACTGAGAATACTGCATACTCAGTTTTCTTGGCAGGATTCCACACTGTTAAAGTACAAATCACTTTCAGGGACTTCACAGAAGAGTTTGACTATATGTAATTTAAAGTGTCTTCATTCCTATGTAAGCTGAAAAGGAAAATCTTTTGTTTTGGAGATAAGGAGGTACACATTCAACAGCAGCATGGACAGGAAGCCTCAGTTGCTTTGTAGACTACCAAACAAAAGCAAAAAGGCTGATCCTGTGTGGCAAACTATTCAAAGTCTGAATGAAAGAAATGAACAATTAGGTAAAATTAAGACTAAAACCAATTTCCTAAAGAAATGGAGTGTTTGAGGCTGAAGGAGGTTAAGTACAATTTGAAATGCTGCCTGCCATCTTATTCTGCCAGAAATCAAGGAAGCACTCAATGACCAACCAGATCAGATCAAAATGATAGAGCAGTCATTCCAACAAATTCCCCTTGGTCAAACCTGGGACAACATGAGCACCAAAAAGAACATAATAACTGACACCTAAGTTTATCAAGCAGAAAAGAAAAAAAGAATTAGAGCTGAAATCAATGAAAGTGAAAACAGGAAAATAGAGAAAAATAATTAAAACAAAAGTTTTTTTTAAATATAAATACATTCGTAAACCTCTATCTAGATTGAGCAAAAAAAAAAGAGAGGGGATAAGTTATCAACATAAAAATAAAAGAGGGGGCCATCATACTGATTGCAAATAAATTAAAAGAATAAAGAAATACTATTATCAAAAATTCTATGTTCACAAATCTGATTACTGAGATGGAACTGACCAGTTCTGTGAAAGACATGATCTACCAAAATTCATACAAAGAGAAACAGATAATCTTAATAAGCCTATATCTATTTAAAAACTTGAATCAATAGTTATTAATCTTTCCAAACTGAAAGCACCAGGCCCAAATGGTTTCACTGGTAAATTCTACCAAATATTTAAGGGGGGGGGGAAATGATTATCATATCTCTATAATTTCTTCCAGAAAATAGAAGCAGAGCAAACACACCCTATCTTCTTCTATGAAGGCAGCATTATCCTAATACAAAATCAGGTAAGGACATTATAAGAAATCTTCAGAATAGTATCTCAAAAACACAGATGCAAAAGTCTTCAACAAAATATTAGCAATCAAACCCAACAATGTATAAAAAGAATTCTATACCACAACCAAGGAGGATATTCCAGGTATGCAAGGTTGGTTCTTAAGTCTATTAATGTAACCCACTAAATCAACAGGCTAAAGAAGAAAAATCTTCCATTGATTGTATCAATGGATGAAGAAAAAAGCATTTGACAAAATCTAACAGTGTTCATTATAAAAACTCTCATAAAACAAGGAATAGAAGGGAATTTCCTCTATTTGATATGGAACATCTATAAAACAAACAAACAAAAAACCAAACCAAACCCTACAGTTAACATTATACCTAATGGCAAGAAAGTTGATACTTTCCCTCTATGTTCAGGAACAAGGCAAGAATTTGAACAAAAACAATTCTCTCACCAGTCCTATTCAATATCATACTGGAAGTTCTAACTATTGCAGTAAAACAACAAGGGAAAATAAATGGTATACAGATTGTGAAAGAAGAAATAAAACTAGTTTTGTTCATGAATGTTATTATTTTATGTAGGAATCCCCCCCCCAAAAAAATTAACAAAAAACCCACCTTGCTGACCGTTGTTTCCATTTGGGTATGAGTTAATTCTGATATTGCTATACATGTATATTGTACATACTGGACTAGAACAATTAAGTAAATGGATGGCATATGGTAAGAGGCAGTTGTTTCACTGTTGAAGAAAGGATGCCAGAAAGATTGACAAGGTAATGGATTGGAGTTGAAGATGGTTAAGGACTCACATTTAGCTTAATACAGACATAAATGGTTACACCCAGAAATATTTATGGACATGTATATAGACATATATTTACATATGTGTGCTAATATATGCACACTCAATCTTTGCTCTGCTGAGAGTGCCTAAACAAACTACATCCCAGTAACAAGCACAACTAGCACCCAGATCTTGGATTATAACACCATTTTCCAAAAAATGAAATAGGGCTCCTTGGAGAAATGGTTGATTCTAGGACAGGGGCAAAAAATATAAAAGATGAACTGGGAGCATCTTACAGTGTCATAAAATAAGAAAGTCCTCAAAAACTGGCACACACACACAAAACACTCACTTTGACAGAGGTATGTCAAAGGGACACAAGAGCTAAGGGAAAGTCCTCTCAAAAGGCCAAAGCTGGACCAATCTGAGCAATAAAATAAAGGATTATAAACCAAAGTATAAAATAAATATCCATGACTCTCTACTGATAATAATTGAATAAATTAATAAATGGAGAAGAGACAAATCTCTCATGGGGAAGGTTTCCAAATAATTTATGTTCTCCACTCTCAGAGAGGGACAGCATAACTCCTTAATTAATCTTTAAGTGCAGGGTGTGGGATAAGGAGGAAGGGAGTAACTTTATAGTGGTGAAATATGACAAACACTACCTTAGCCAGGTAATCAAGGTCAACATCAATAGTCAAATTATGTTAATAATAGGTATCTTTGATATGATGTGATAAAAACAGCACTTTACCTAGTGGCTTTCCTCCCTAACACCTTAAACCATAATCTAAAAATAAGAAAAACATCAGACAAATTCCAATAAAGAAAATCCTACACAATACCTGCCTGATCAGTACTCCTCAAAAGCATCAAGGTCATCAAAAGCATTCAAGGGCTGTCTAGGAAACTCAAAGCCAAGAAGACCCTAAGGACTCATAACAATGAAGTGTAACGTGCTATTCTGGATGATGATACTTGGAATAGAAAAAGACAGGTACAGAAAATAGACATGAGTTAAAAACTAAGGAAAGCCGAATAAACTACAAACTTTAGTACCAATATAAGATGTTTATAACAGGAGAAGCTGGGTGCAGGGCATAGGAACTATCTGTAATAAATTCCTATTTTTGCTGTAAGCCTAAAATTTCTAAAAAGATAAAGTCTACTAAAAAAAGGAATAGTGACTAATATGATTATAAAAATAATGAAAAAACAAAAGTCTCTGTAATGCTGAAGGAGAGAGGAAAATATTAAGTTTTACTAGCACTGAAGATGACCAGTAACCAATTTTCAGAGTTGAAATCGTATTCAGATTTCAGAGTTGAAAGAGTTAAAGAGTTGCTCTATCAAAGGAAAGGAAAATAAGCATTGACCTCATCTTTTAAGAGACAACTGTAGGTTAATCCCAGTTGATATGGGAGAAGTCTTTGTAACAGAGGACAGTTGACTAATAGGTCCAGAGGGACGATAGGGTCAAAAAGGCATCGTTTTGTGAGCACAAATGAAATAACTGATTTAGACAAGGCCAACAGACACTAAAAGCATCAGGCAAAAGGCTGCTGGAAAACAGAATATTTGCAATTGCTAATTACAAAGGGAGAAAACCCATTTTAGATAAAATGGACAGATCTGGTAATACCACCTCAACCAAAACGACCACACTTTAGGTAGGTAGACAATCCGATGTTATTGCCTTGTATTATGAATCAATATAATGTACACAGGGGCATCTAAGCCAAAAGAAAAAGAAAAACTAAACGTAATCCAGCCTTTAGAGCTGGATAGTTCTAATTTAGATCCAACCTTTTTAAGGTAACAGTGGCTAAAGATACCAGATAAACACTACAAGAAAACAACAAATCTAGAATGTAGGGACATTCTCTAAGACAAGTGGCCTGATCTCTTCAAGAAGCCAATGTCACGGGGGCAAAGGGGTGAAGGTGGCACAAATGAGGTGTGTTAAAAGTGACTAAGACAACAACAATCAAATGTAATACATACACTTTGACTGAACTCTGGAGAAAACCAGCTACAAATGGACAATTAGAGAAACTTGAATACAGACTAAATACTGTTTTCCCCCCAAGTATGACATTTGCTAAATATGTTTAATTTTAGGAGATGCTTGCTGTAACATTCAGGGGTCAAGTGTGTGTGTATATATATATATGTGTGTGTGTGTGTATATATATATATATATATATATATACATATATGTGTGTGTGTATGTGTGTGTGTGTGTATTATCAAGAGAGATATACACAAAAAAAAACTCCCAAAATGTTAACAATAGTATCCAAGTGGTAGTATTTAGGGGTTCATTGTATTGTACTATTCTTCCAATTTGTTTGTATGTTTGAATATTCTTAATAAAAATTGGGGGTGGTGTGCATGAATAAAATCATTAGGGAAAAATAGTGGCCAAATGATGAGTTGTAAACCACAAGAAAACAGTAATAGCAGAATCTATGGAAAGGTATAACAGAAATGGATTTTAAACCAATCTCCTGTGACACATACACTGAATGACCACTAGGAAGTGGGGGGGGGGGGGGGGGCATGAAAGAAGGAATCAGTTTAAGAAAGAATTCCTATCTTCCAAAAGTTTAAAATATCAACCCAAACCCTACTGATACCATCACCTGAGACAGACACCTCCAATCTCTCATTTTTTTCACAAGGACTACAAAAGACATGTCATTTCTGCTCTTCCATTATAGAGGTTGAAGAGTGACAGATTTTATAATTTTGAAATTTCAGAAATATACGAATGAGTTAGGGTAATCAAGTTTACATAAATGAATTCATGAGGACCATAAATTTATATACATAAATACATATGAACATAGCACACTAAATCAACATCAGTAACTTATCATATTTATATTAATACTGGGTTTCATAAAATTAAGTTCTCTCTGCAATTATTTACCATACTAGTTGCTGCATTGTAGATATATACTGCTTATGAGGCACAAGTCCAGCCCCAAAGTCAACCCCTCCATGTAATAACTTTGAAGGCGATCCTGGGGTTTCCCTGTGGAACAAATTTAAAACTCCAACATAAATGAGTTGATACTTCTTGGTGCCTCCTCCACAATATGTAGGATTCTACAGCCTTGCAACTATGAAAATATCATGCCAAGAAGTATGTCAGCTCCTGTTATGTGTGACTGCTCTTTCCCTTATGCCTTTCCCTTCTGTGCTTTATGCCACTGGTAGACATAAAAAGGTTACTTTATCTCTCCCAAAGCTTGCAAAAATACCATTTACTTTGCCTACCCCCCTCCATTTCTATTCCTAATTCTATTTTCCCTTCTCTAATAATTGCTACAGTGCATATAAAATGAACATATAATGCTATATAAAGATATTGGTACCCCAAATTTTACCCTGAGGAAAATACTAATACCACATGAAAATTTTAAATAGGGAATTTAATGAGATAGGTAATTAGGACCAATTCTTATGTGAGCAGTGAAAAAAATTGGAAAAACAAACAAACAAACAAACTAGACACCTCTTTGATGGCATGAGAGTGTTAGGAAGGCAATAAAAAAGAATGGAAGCTAAGATATCAGAGAGTAAGGAAATCCCTAGAGGTGAGACAGGCATCTGAGGTCCCTTTTTCACAAGGGGCATTTGCCAATTCCATAAAGGTGGCTGAGAAGCTCATTAAACTTTTGACAGATCTACAAGACTTGAGATGGTTGGTAGAGAGATAGCATTTTAAATATTAGAATTAAGGGCCTAACTAACAAAGTATGACGGTGGGGAAATGGGTGGGAGGGGCGGCAGCTGATAATACCCCATGTTTTATGTTAGGAGTTAAAGAAACCATAAAATAGATCAGCCTTTGCAGATTCTGGAGCCCAGCTTTGAAACATCTTTGTTTCTGACTGGGTGAAGATGATCCAATATTGCAAGTGTCACTAGCTAGGCTCCTACCAAAAGTAAAATAAAAATCCTTTTTGGAAGGAGATAATATTTTTAAACCTTAAATCAGCTCTACCATTTTTCACATAAAATGTCTTCATAAAAAAATCCTTCAAAAAAAGGTATATGAGATCAAGAAAACATAATAAAACTTAAGTGATACAAAAGCCTACATGATAATGAGGATCAAGATAATGAAATTACTTAATACAGCACACTTAATGTATTTTTTAGAAAGATTTTAAATTGAGAGTCATTAAAGACTGTCCCAGTACAAAACCCTAATTTTGAAATTTCAAATCATACTTAATTTCCTAATCCTTAAATTAATCTGATTGATTCTTTAGAAACTGGCACAACTGTTCTAAACCCTCCTTACTCCTTTTAAGTACACATATCCAAAAAGAACACTTCACTTCTCCTACTGAACTAAGAAAAATCCAACCTAAAAGGAATTCAATACACCAACAGACAGGCCCCTCTAACTTGCCTATCAGTACATTCCCCAAGAGGGAACATCCCCAATTAAATCACCACGTGAGAGTGAACTATTGCAAGGAGACAATGTAACTCAAATCAGAGGTGTTCAAGCACTTTACATCACAATCCATTACATGCACACCTTTGTATGTAATCTTACATATAAGCACACAACTTAATTGAAACACAAATTTCAAAAAATTCTTAGCTAAGGTAAGTAAGATAGGATGACTGACATAAGAATAGATTATATAGACTAATGGAACAGAATTGAGTTTTTAAAATAAAAACAAGAATGACAAGACAATTTGATAATAAAGAATGGTATTCAGTGATAGACAACTACATTACCAAATGCAAAAGAATAAAGTCAGATCCCTTCCTCACACCATAAACACAAAAAAAATGAACTCAAAATGAATTGCAAATCTAAATGTAAGAGCTAAAACTATGAAACTTTCAGAAGAAAACACAGGAGTCACCTTCATATCCTTGAATTAGTGCTTTCTAAGAGAAAACACCAAAAGCAACAAAGAAAAAATAAACTGAATTTCATTAAAGTTAAAATCTTTTGTATTGCAAATGATACAATCAAGAAAAGATGGTATCTTTTCAAAGAAATGAAAAAGACAACCCCAAAACAGGAGCAAGTATATGCCACTTGGATCAAGACTATATAAAGAGGGACTTCCGGCCAAGATGGAGGGAGTCCCTCCAATGTCTACCTCCAATGTGGGAGGTAGACATGCTGTGCCTCCTCCCACAACCAAAAGAAGGACAACAAATTTAAAAACAAAAAAACAACCAGAACTGACAGAATATCGAATTGTATGGAAGTCTGACAACCAAGGAGTTAAAGAAGAAATACTCATCCAGACCAGTAGGAGGGGTGGAGATGGGCAGCTGGGTGGAGAGTACTCACCGTAAGGCAGTGGCTGGAGGACTCAGCAAGGAGGCAGATTGCGGACTGGAAGGTCCCACATTCTTGTGCAGATAAAACAGGAGGAACAACTGGGGAATAAGACAGACCATACAACCCAGGGCTCCAGAGCTGGGAAATAAAGCCTCCAAGCCTCTGACTGAAAACACCTGTGAGGGTTGAGGTGGCAGGGGGAGAAACTCCCAGCCTCACAGGAGAGTTCCTTGGAGAGACCCACAGGGTCCTAGCACATACACAAACCCACCCATCTGGGAATCAGCATCAGAAGGGCTCAATTTGATTGTGGGTAGTGGGGGAAGTGGCTGAAAATTGTCAAAGAGCAGAGTAAGCAGTACTATTCTCTCTTGGACCCCCTGCCCACCCCCCCACATACAACGCCATAACACAGTGACGTGGGTTGCCCTGCCCTGGTGAACACCTAAGGCTCTGCCCCTTACTTCAAGGCAGGCCAAGACAAAAAAAAAAAAAAAAAAAATGGGCCAAATGAAAGAACAGATCAAAGCTCCAGAAATAATACAACTAAGCAATGAAGAGAGCTAACCTATCAGATACACAGTTCAAAACACTAATAATCAGGATGCTCACAGAACTGGTTGAATACAGTTGCAAATTAAGAGGAAACAATGAAGGCTATGCTAAGTGAAATAAAGGAAAATGTACAGGGAACCAACAGCGAAGGGAAGGAAACAGGGACTCAAATCAATAGTTTGGACCAGAAGGAAGAAATAAACATTCAACCAGAACAGAATGAAGAAACAAGAATTCAAAAAATGAAGTGAGGCTTAGGAACCTCCAAAACAACTTGAAACATTCCAAGATCCAAATCATAGGGGTGCCAGAAGGAGAACAGGAAGAGCAAGAAAATTGAAAACTGATTTGAACAAATAATGAAGGAGGACTTCCCCAACCTGGCAAAGGAAATAGACTTCCAGGATGTCCAGGAAGCTCTGAGAGTCCCAAAGAAGTTGGACCCAAGGAGGAACACACCAAGGCACATCATAATGACATTACCCAAGATTAAAATTGAGAGAATTCTAGAAGCAGCAAGAGAAAAGGAGACAGTTACCTACATAAGACTATCAGCTCATTTCTCAAAAGAAACCCTGCAGGAAAGAAGAAACTGAAAAGAAGTATTCCAAGTCATGAAAGGCAAGGACCTACATCCAAGATTGCTTTACTCAGCAATTCTATCATTTAGAATGCAAGGGCAGATAAAGTGTTTCCCAGATAAAGTCAAGTTAAATGAGTTCATCATCTCCAAGCCCTTTTATATGAAATATTAAAGGGATTTACTAAGAAAAAGAAGATAAAATATATGAACAGTAAAATGACAACAAACTCAGTTATTAACAACTGAAACAAAAACAAAAACAAAAACAAAAACAAAAATGAACTAAGCAAACCAGAACAGGAACAGAATCACACAAATGAAGATCACATGGAAGGTTATTGGGATGGGGGAGAGGGGGAAACATACAGAGAATAAGTAGCATAAATGGTAGGTAGAAAGTAGACAGGGGGAGGTTAAGAATAGTATAGGAAATGTAGAAGCCAAAGAACTTGTATGTATGACCCATGGACATGAACTGAAAGGGGGAGCGCAGGGAATGAGGGTGGGAGGGGGTGTGCAGGGCAGAGGGGAATAAATGGGGAAAATGGGACAACTGTAATAGCATAATCAATAAAATATATTTTTAAAAAATGACCATATAAAAGAGCACTTACAACCTAATAAAAAGATAAATAAACCAATTTTTAAAATAGGCATAGGATCTGAATAAACATATTTTCCCCAAGATATACAAAGCCAATGAAAAAGATTAGCAACACCATTAACATCAGAGAAATGTGAATCAAAAGCACATCAAGATAACATTTCATACTCATTAAAATGGCTACATCAAAATACAGACAAAAGAAACACTGAGATGTGGAGAAATTGGAAACTTTGTACCTTGCTGGTAGGAATGTTGTAACCACTTTGAAAAAGCTGGCAGTTCCTCAAATGTGAAACATGGAATTACCCACATGACCAGCAATCCCAATCCTTGTTATATACCCAATAAACTGAAAACATTATGTCACAACAACTTATGAATGAATGTCCATGACAGTATTACTTATGATAGCCAAACGCCCCCCAACTACTGAAGGAATTAAGTACTGATACATGCTGCAAGATGAATGAACCTTGAAAACATTATGCTAATTGAATTAAGTCAGCCACAAAACACTATATACTTTATGGCTGCTTTTATATGATACTCAGAATAGGCAAATTTATAGAAACAGAAAGCAGATCACTGGTAGGCCAGGACCAATGGGTATGGGTGGGTGGGTATGTGTGTGTGTGTGCATTAATAGGAGTGACTGCTAATGGTGTGGAGTTACTTCTTTTTTTTAATCATTTTTTAATTAATGTTCAAATACAGTTGTTTCCATTTTCCCACCCCCACCTCCCACCCTCGATCCTACCCCTCTTTGGCTTTGTCCATGGGTCCTTTATACATGTTCATTGACGACCCTTTCCCTTCTTTCCCTTGTTATTTCCCTTCCCCCTGCCCTCTGGTTACTGTCAGTTTGTTCTTAATTTCAGTGTCTCTGGTTATATTTTGCTTGCTTGTTTGTTTCATTAACTAGGTTCCACTTATAGGTGAGTTTCTATTTGGAGTGATAAAATGTTCTAAAACTAGGATGTGGTGATGGGTGCATCTTTACACAATGGATAATAAACTCTGAATTGTGTACTTAAAATAGGTAAATTGTAATAGTACATAAATTAAATTTCAATATAGCTGTTAAAAAATTCTTAGCCCCTTATTACTTGTGATACACCCTGATAGCAGGATTTCAATGACATATTTCACAAAACTAGAACAAATATTTCAAAAATTTATATGGAACCGCAAAAGGACCCACATAGGAACAGTGATCCTGAAAAAGAAGAACAAAGTTGGAGGAATCACGCTACCTAATATCAAACTGTACTAGAAGGCCACAATCAAAGCAGCTGGTACTGGCATAAAAACAGACACACAGATCAATGGAACAGAACTGAGAGCCTATAAATAAATCCATGCCTTTTCAGTCAATTAATATTCTACAGAGGAAGCAAGCACACACAATGAATGGGCTAAAGATAGTCTATTTAATAAATGGTATTGGGAAAATTGGACAGAGCTGCAGAAAAATAACTAGACCATCTTCTTACACTACACACAAGAATAAATTCAAAGCGGATCAAAGATTTAAGTGTTAGACTTAAAACCATAAACGTCTAGAAGGAAACATAGGCAGCAAAATATATATCCCCAGGAAAGGGGAACAAAAGAAAAAATAAACAAATGAGACTTCATCAAACTAACATGTTTTTTGCACAGCAAAGTAAGTTGTCAAACAAAATAAAAAGACAACCCACAGAATAGGAGAACATACTCACTGCTACATCTGATAAAGGGTTAATATCCAAAATTTATAAAGTACTTTAAAAACTCAATACCAAAAAAAAACACCAAACAACCCAATTAAAAAATAGGCAAAGGACCTGAATAGACACTATTCCAAAGAGGGCACACAGATGGCTAAATAGATATACAAGAAGATGCTCAACATCATTAATCATCAGAAAAATGCAAATAAAAAACACAATGAGGTACCATCTCACACCTGTCAGAATGGCTATCATCAATAGATCAGCAAACAACAAGTGCCTTTGAGGATGTGGAGAAAAGGGAATCCTTTTGTACTGCTGGTGGGACTGCAGACTGGAAAGCAGTATGGAGACACCTCCAAAAATTAAAAATGGATCTGCCTTTTGACCCAGCAATCCCTCTTCTGGGAATATATCTGAAGGAACCAAAACACTAATTCTAAAGAACATAAGCACCCCTAAGTTCACTGCAGGGTTCTTTTTTTTTTTTATAAAGATTTTATTTAGAGAGGGAAGGGAGGGAGATAGAGAGAGAAAGAGAAACATCAATGTGCTGGGGGTCACGGCCTGCAACCCAGGCATGTACCCTGGCTGGGAATCGAACCTGCGACACTTTGGTTCGCAGCCCGCGCTCAATCCACTGAGCTATGCCAGCCAGGGCTCACTGCAGCGTTCTTTACAATCGCCAAGATATGGAAGCAGCCCAAGTATCCATCAATAAATGACAGGATAAAACAACTACGGAATTGTACTTGGCCATAAAAATGAAGAAAATTTTACCCTCTGCAACAGTATGGATGGACCTAGAGAATATCATGCTAAGTGAACTAAGCCAGTCAGAGAAAGACAAATACCATGTGATCTCACTCATGTGTGGAATCTAACGAACAAGCTGAACTAACCAGCAAAACAGAGACAGACTCATAGACAGAGAACAGATGACAGCTAGTAGGGGGCGGAGGGGAGGAGAAGCTAGGTGGTGAGGGACTGAGCAGAAAGGAAAAATGACTCATGGATATGGACAACAGTAAAGTGATTGCTGGGGTGAAAGGAGTATAAGGGACTAAATGGTAATGGCAAAAATATAATAAAGATTATATTTAAAAAATAAAAAATAAAATAAAATAAAAATACAACACTAACTGTGAGCTCCAAAATTCATTCTACTACCTACGAACTGGCTATTTGAAAAACACTGCCACAGAGACCTCTAGTAGAACTGATACCCACTTTCTCCTATTATTAGGACTAATCCCATTATACCTCACATCCCAGGAAAAGACCAGCTCTTCCTGGGCATCTGTCTGTCATTACCCAAGTTCATATTGCCACACTGCTGGGTATATCCTCCACTGGGTATATGATACCTCATATCCTCATACTTCCAGAGGCTGTGCCCTTACTTCCTTCACCCTTTGCTGACTTCACCATTCATGCACACTGATTGACTCCTTTAATACCTCAGCCTCTTTATTCATTGGCCTCTTCATTTCCACCTCAGCAGCCCACTCCCAATACCATCTTGGGTATTATCACCACCAGAAACTATTACACCTGTCAAATCTCCATTTCAAGCATCCCACTCTGACCACCATGTTCAATCCTTACTTCACATCACCCACCCCACCCCCTACAACAATTTAATCAAAACTTCCAAAACAGTGATGCTACCACTTATTTACTATTCATCCTTATTTCACCTACTTTCTTGTTCATGTTAAACTTCACGATTCATCGCCACTCCTCTAACTATCCCCTTTAAAAAGCCCTCATTTCCCTTGTCCCTTTTCCTTCTATATTGACTTAGTATTATGCATTAACTTGGGCTATAGTCTTGTTATTCAATCAATTACTAGTGTATAAGTGTTACTGTGAAAGTATTTTGTAGATATGGTAGCATCCACAATCAGTTAACTTTAAGTGAAGGAGATTATCCTCAACAATATGGGTGAGCCTCACCCAAGCAGTTGAAAGCTCTTAAGAGCAAAACTGAGGTTTCCCTAAGAAAGAGGAAATTCTGTTTCAAGACTGCAGCATCAGCTCTTGCTCCAGTTTCCTGCAAGCCTGCCCTACAGATTGCCAACTTTTCAGTCCCATAATTATGTAAGCAAATTTGTGGAAATTTCTTTATACATACATATCTCCTGCTGACACCATTTCTCTAGAGAACTCTGACTGATACGCCTGGCAAAGCCTCATACCAGAGGAATCCAACCACCTGCAGTATCTGTGCTTCTATCTAATCAGTTAAATAATGCTGGGGGGAAAGCAAAATTAAAAAAATAAAAACCTAGGCTGACTGATATCACCTTAAAAATTCAAGATTTAAAACTTTAAATTAACAATCAATAAGTACTGGCAAACTGCTTCGAACTTCCCACACTCCCTTACTCTCTGCTCATACCAATATCAGAGTTCACTGAGAAAAGAGAAACCACAAGAGAAAATGAAGGCCTGGAGGATAAGGCTTCATCTTAAAACCATCAAACTTCCTCGCAAGGGTACACAACTTTTCTGCGTTCCTTCCAGTTCATGGAAGACATCTCTCTCACAAAGGTCAACCTCTCTACTTGTACCCTCTATCCCCTTTACCACATATTCTCCTTTCACTGGCTGGACCCCACATTTTCTTTTATCTACCAACCCACTTCTCTGTTCCATTCACAGCTAAACTTTTTAAAGTTGTCTACATGCAATGTGTCTGATATGCTTTCTTACTCACTTAAAAAAAATTTACATACATTGTTTTTAAACTGATTGGTTTCTTTCTCTTCACTTTAATAAAACTCATCCAAAATACCTATACTTTCCCACAAAATCTCTCTGTACCTGCTTATCTATAAAAATGGGAATAAGTTTAGCAGTGTCTACATCATAATGTTGTTGTGTAATGTTTAAATAATTTTAACATATGTTAAGCACTAGAATACTGCCTGGTATATGATATACACTGAATAAGTATTTGCTATTATATTAATGATATATTATGGATTCTTGTTTTCCCTTGGTTCTGATTTTTATTTCTAGCATATTTGACAATGTGAGTCCTTGAGTAGTAAATTGCCTCAGATTTTGGGGGGCATGGTTAAGTGGGAAGAGAGAGAATACAAATAAACTATAGAATCTCCATTAAGCAATAAGATTCCTATTGAATTTCAACAAGGGATCTTCAATCAGCTATCACATAATTTTACAAGGATGAGTTACCTCAAACCCAACACTCAAACCAAACTCACCCCCTCTACTCCCTTTCCCACTCCCCAAGCTTTCTTGACTTGTAGATTTTTGCCAATATCATTTTTCTACGCAAAAGTCTTTCCTGTCGAAATTCACTTCTATATAGCTTGCCCCTCTACCTTAATTATGTACTTCCAGGAAGCAAACTAAGTTATATTTCTGGAAATTGCCTCTGGGTGCTATGCACATAGAAAACAATCTACATGTATTGCTAAATAAAAGGCAAGTTAATTACTAATACTGCATTTGCTGTCAAAAGATCACTAACTTATCTGACATTCTGACCACAATTCAAGTTCACATTAATACTAAGAGAGAAAACTTCACACCACTCGAATTATTCCCATAATTCCCCCCCAATTTCACTTATTCAGATTCTTTAAACCAGTGGTGTCAAACTCATTTTCACCGGGGACCACATTGGCCTTGCAGTTGCCTTCAAAGGGCTGAATGTAATTTTAGGACTGTATAAATATAACTACTCCTTAACAGTTAAGCAAGAGCTCCGAGCTGCCATGAGTAGAAACAAGGTGCCAGGACAGATTAAAAAAAGAAAAAGGTGGAGGGCCGGATTTGGCCTCTGGGCCTTGTCGTTTGCCACCTGTGCTTTTAAACACTCAGCAGGTACACAGGTATTTTGGTTCTTATTTTACATGTTGTGTGGAAAAACTACAATGTTTTAAAAATCACTGCTGCCAATGTAATAAGAAAAAAAGCTAGGGGTATGAAAGTTGGGAGAAGGAAGTAAAGGTTGAAGTACAGTAACTTGGACAGGGGAAACCAAAGAAAAAAAAATAAAATGGTACTATATCAAATGAAAAAGTTTTTGCACAGCAAAGGAGATCATCAACAAGTGAAAAGACAACCCACTGAATAGTCTATCTGATAAAAGGTTAACATCAAAAATTAATTTGGAAAAACTCATACAACTCAACACCAAAAAAACAAACAATTTAATAAAAAATGGGCAAAGGACCTGAATAGACAATTCCTCTAAGAGGACATACAGATGGCCAAAGAACATATGAAAAGATGCTCAACATCACTAATCACCAGATAGATGCAAATTAAAACCACAATGAGATAGCACCACACACCTGTCAGAATGTCTGCCATCAGTAAATCAACAAACAAGTGTTGGCAAGGATGTGGAGAAAAGGGAACCCTCATGCACTGTTGGTGAGACTGCAAACTGGTGCAGTCCTATGGAAAGCAGTATGGTGGTTCCCCGCAAAATTAAAAATGCAACTGCCTTATGACCCAGTGATTCTACTTCTGGGTATATATCTGAAGAAACCCAAAACACTAATTCAAAAGAATATATGCTCCCCATGTTTATTTCAGTGTTATTTACAATAGCCAAGCTATGAAAGCAACCCAAGTGCCCATTAACAGATAAGTGGATAAAAAAAGCTGATACACCTGTATTTTTTCAGACCATAAGACACGCCTAGGCTTTAGAAGAGGAAATTAGGAAAAAAATTTTTGAAGCAAAAAATATGGTAAAATATTTAATAACATAAATAACATAATATTTCACCAATATAAATGTAAAGCTACATTCGGACTGTAAGACACATCCCTATTTTCCTCCCAAATTCGGAGGAAAGTGTGTCTTATAGTCTGAAAAATACAGTATATACAATCTATATATAGATATATATGTGACTATCACTTGGCCATAAAAAAGAATGAAATTTTACCATTTGCAACAGCATGGATGGACCTAGTAGGTATTATGCTAAGTGAAATCAGAGAAAGACAAACACCATATTCACTTTTATGTGGAATCTAAAAAACAATATAAATGAAGAAACAAAACAAAAACAAACTTATAAATACAGAGACAGACTAATGGTTGCCACAGGTTGGGGCTTGGGGAAACTAGATGAAAAAGGCAAAGGGATTAAGGACTACAGATTGATAGTTACAAAGTAGTCATGAGGATACAAAGTACAGCATAAGCAATAAAGTCAATAATATTGTAATGCCTATATGGTGCCAGGTGGATACTGGAAATATCAGGGGGAAGGAACACTTTGTAAAGTATATGGCTGTCTAAGCACTATGCTATACACTTGAAACTAATACAAGGGAGTTCCCATAAAACTGTCAGCTGTTTTCTCAAAAGAAATTTTTCAGGCTAAAAGGGACTGACTGGCAAGAAATACTGAATTATGAAAAGCAGAGACCTAGAGTTGAGATTGTCTATCCAGCAAAGCTATCATTTAGAACAGAAGGACAGATAAAGAGCTTCCCAGACAAGAAAAAACTAAAGAAGCTCATCATCACCAAATCACTAATATATGAAGTGTTAAAGGAACTTAAGAAAATGATAAAAACTATGAACAATAAAATGGCAAAAAATACAAATCTATCAACAATTGAATCTAAAAAACAAACTAAGCAAACAAGAACAGAGACAGAAGCACAGATACAGAGAACATTTTGATGGTTGCCAGATGGCAGGGGGGTGTGGGAAAACAGGTGAAGAGATGAAGGGATTGAAAGAACAAATAGGTGGTTACAGAATAGCCACAGGGATATAAAGTACAATATAGGAAATGGAGTAGCAAAAGAACTTATATGTATGACCCATGGACATGAACTATGGTGGGGGGGATGCCTGAAGGAGTAAGTGGTGCTGGGGGGAGCAGCAGCAAACAGGGAAAGATCAGGACAACTGTAATAGCATAATCAATAAAATATAATTTTAAAAAATCAAAAATACTGAACATAAAATGTAATTAAGAAAACTTATTAAGTTAAAAATATTCTGAGGAAAAATTGGAGTAAAAAAAGGATAGCATGATTTATACCTGAAAAATGAAAAATTTCAATTATACAGCTACTACAAATAACAGAATTTAAAAAGTAGGTTTGTTGTAGGCTAAAAAAAGTGGGTTTATTTAAAATACAAATATTAATTAATATGCAAACTAAACAGATTTCTCATATATAACCAGATAGAAGATAAATATACAACAGCAAGAAAAATTAAAAAACTTAAATACATAAAAATTTAATCACAAAAATATTAAAAATGCTATTAGACACCCCAAAAGAGATTTGAACAAATGAAAAGGTAAAGTTTTCCATATTCTTGTTAGAAAGACACACACCATAAAGCTATTCTCCTACAAAGAAAATACTAATGGCAAGCTGCATCAATGTGATAGAAGTTAATCATGGTGGAGGTTGGGAGGAGGATATTAACTTAAAAGGAAATGAGAAAACTTTCTGGGGGATGATAATGTTCTAGATCTTGATATGGGTATTACACAAATGTATACATAGGCCAACTTTCATTGGGCTGTAAATTTAAGGTTTATGAATCTTTCTGTATGTAAATTTTACTTCAAAATAAAAAGTTAAGTGATCCTAACAGAAATGGCAACCAGACTGGATAAATTGATTCTAAAAGTTTATATAAAATAAGCAAGTTAGAAGAGTCTGAAAGAGAAGAGAAATAAAAGAGAATTAGTCCTAATAGAAACACGGCATAAAATATAATAATTAAAACAGGACTGGTTGGTTCCCAAATGGGCAGATGGATCAGTGGACCAGAATTGGTTCCAAATACACATAAAAATTCAGTAAAACATAAAGGTGGCATTTCCAATCTGTAAGACAAAAATGGATTATTCAATAAATAATGTTGGGATCAACTAGCTGATCCCCAAGAGGAAAAAATAAGATTGGATTCATACATTATATCTTAC
Organism: Phyllostomus discolor; assembly: GCF_004126475.2. Taxonomy (NCBI): domain Eukaryota; kingdom Metazoa; phylum Chordata; class Mammalia; order Chiroptera; family Phyllostomidae; genus Phyllostomus; species Phyllostomus discolor. The sequence goes on from NC_040907.2 coordinate 108,903,408, forward strand.
CCTGGAATAAATTCCAAATAAGTAAAAGAATTAAAGCTACTAAAAGAGAGCCCTGGCTGGTGTGGCTCAGTTGGTTGGAGTGTTGTCCCATAGCTGAAGGATTACAGGTTTGAGTCCCATCTGGGTGTGTACAGTCCCTGCTCGGGGGAGGTAGCCAACAGATGCTTCTCTCTCGCATTAATGTTTCTCTCTCCCCCTTCCTCTCTCTAAAAAACGATAAAAGAAATGTCCTTGGGTAAGGACAAAAATAAAATAAAATACAAAAAGAGAGAACAACAAACCATAAAAATACTAGAGAAACAACATTTGAGAGTTTTTTAGATTTTATTTATTTTTAGAGAGGGGTTAGGGAGGGAGAAAGAGAGGGAGAGAAACATCAATGTGAGAGAGACACATCAGTAAGGTGCCCCTTGAACACCCCCAACTGGTGGGCCAACCAGCAACCCAGGCATGTGCCCTGACTGGGAATCAAACCTGTGACTCTTTGGTTCACAGGCTAGCACTCACTTCCCTGAGTCACACCAGCCAGGGCCATTTGAGAATTTTTATATAATCTTGAAGTAGGGAAAGACTTTCAAACCATGGCATATAACTCGGAAGTCAGTAAAGATTGGTAAGTTTACTGAAAAAAAAAAAAAAATCATCATGACAAACCATGATAAAAATTTAAAAGCAAACAATAAATCGGGAAAAATACTTCCAAAAATTAGTACAGTTATTTTCCCTAATATAAAAATAAGTCCTACAAACCTAAGAAAAACTAACAAAGAGATAGAAAACCAGATGATATGAAGAATTCACATTAAAAATATAAAGAGCCCTTAAAAGACAAAAGATGTTTAATCTCACTCATAATGGCGATGAGGAAAGAAGCAAGCATCCTTATAAAGGGCTGGTGAATGTATACCACTTTGGCAATATCTAACAAAATTATATGTGCATATAAATTATGTCCTAGTAAATCCATTTCTGGTAATGTATTGTATACATTTCTATACAACTATGAAATGATATTATGTACAGGATAATCCATTGCATCACAGCTCTTGATAGTAAAAACTGAAAACAATCTAAATTTACATCAAAAAGGGCTAGTCAAATAAATGTTACACTTGTATAATATTATGGACTGAATTTTTGTGTCGTCCTGAAATTCGTATGTTGAAGCCCTAATGCCTGGTAGGTGGACATGGGACTTTGGGGGATAATTCAGTTTACAAGAGGCCATAAAGATGGGGCCCTTGAGATTAGTGTCATAAGACAAGGAAGAGAGAGAACACTCTCCATTGAGGACACGATAAGAAAGTGACATCTGCAAGCCAAGAAAAGGCCTCACCAGGAACCAAATCTCTAGGCATCTTGATCTGATCTTGGACCTCAAGACCTGTGAGAAATAAATGTCTGTTATTTAAACCACTCAGTCTATTGTATTTTGTTATAGTAGCCCAAGCTGACTAAGACAAATGGTATGCCATGAAGGTACTGAAAAAACCATGCTATTTATGTACTGATATGACTAATATCATCTCTAAGCTATATGGTTAACTTAAAAACAAAAGGTAAAGGTAAGGTACATGGTATGAAACAACTGAAATTAAAAAGGGAAGGGGAGGGGAAGGCAGAGAGCATATATTATATAGTATGTAAGACACACAATCCCTTGACTGGTAATCTGAACTACATACACCTCTGAAAAATAAGTTTTACTACAAATCCATTTGGTGTCAAAACCTGAGAAAAAAATCCATTAAGACTCTTTATGATATTTATTTAGTCTACTTATTGTACTACTTATAAGATAATACAGAAATATTAATGTGTTTGCTTATGGGATGCTACGCTACTTCTAGCTTAGAGATTGTGTATAATGGAGTAGGTGCATATATATTACCTTTCTATAATCACCACCCTCCCCTCCCAAAAAACAAAACTTAATTCTGAAATACATCTGGACCAAGGACTTTAAACAAGGAATTATATATCTATTTACTTGCACATACATAAACTATTTTTGGAAGGTGTCACAGAAACATAAAACCATTTTCATGTAGAGGAACTGGGTGGCTTCAGAGAGTGGAAACTTTTTATTGTCTTTTTAAATCTTTGGAATCTTGTGCCAAAGTGAATAACACCACTTAGTCAAAAGATAAATAAAATGGAAATACAATCAAATCACTAAAACTCTTTCACTCTCAACAGTAACAAAGCCTTTGGTTTTTGTTTGTTTCAACTATAAAGTGACCCTTTCTTAAGTTACAGGAAAAATCTATACAATGCTGGCTCTCCTTTATCTCACTTCTGGCTGACCCAAATGCATTTTCAGAGTTACCCTCTCAGGAGAAAGTCAGGAATGGTGAGTTTCCACTCCCATTAATAGCTTTTAGACAATAGAAACATGGATTTTTTAATTTCGTGTGCCAAGCAAAGCGGGTGTTCTGGGCTGTTTTTCTTTTTTAGTGTCACCAGAAACATGTTGGGGCTTGGGCCTCTCAGCAACAGGACGCAGTGAAGCCCACTCTTCTCAATATCAGAAGAAGGCATAAGAAAGTGCTACCAGCACAGGTCTAGTCTTAAGTGTTCAGAACTTCAATAAAGAGTTTGAGGACTCCAGTTAATACCTGAGGAGCATCTTCTCAACTATGTGCTTTTCATACACTTATTTTGATACCTTACTCTGTTCCAAAATAGATGTGAGGTGACTATAAGGTTCACCTTTTCTTATGATTTAGACTAATCTGTACCACAATTCCAATTTTAAACAGAATTTAGAACAGAAGACATATTTTTTGTGGTTTCTCTAGTAAGTATAATTTAAAAGGAAGAGCTGTTTTTTTTTCTTTTCTAGGGCCTCCAGAAATATGCTGGGCTTGGGCATCTCAGTAATCAGAGACGGATAGTTTGGATGTCCCCAAATTCCCCAATGTCCAGCTATCAGGACTGATGACTAAAGAAATTCCTAATAAAATGCCTAACAATATTTGGCTCATTTTGTTGGAACATAAATGCACTTAATGTCTGTCCTTTTCTCTTCAAGTTATGCTCACTAAAAAGAGAGATTGACCTGCCCTCACTTCACTTAATACCTATTAATATTTAGTCTCAATGAATACTTCCTGTGCAAACCCAGCATCATTTCATTGTTGTCTCAAGAAGGAGCAAGAAATCTGATGTATTGCTATAATAGAAACACTGCACAAAAAACTTAGAAAAACATAAAAAAGATAATATTTCTACATGTTACCGCCCTCATTTTTCTAGACCTCTAGAAAATGCTTAATGAACTGGTGTTGTTACCAAGTCTCTGACATATTTGCAATCTTCACATAGAGTCAAAGATCCCAGTAAGATTGAATTTAAAAGATCTGAGAGCATTCTGTTTTCTGTAAATATGAGCACATGATAAAGCTATTTCCAGCTCCTGGTTTCCCATTCCTTTAGATATCTATCAAAATAAACTGAAGAAAGCTTAAACAATTCTCTACAATAGGGAGTGGTAAAATGGCAACCTCCACCCCCCCCCCCAGAGAAACACAAAACTTTGCATCAGAAAATGAGGCAAAAACATTTACTTTTAATACATGCTTTGGAACAGTTCCAATTTTTAAGGCAGAGAGGATCACTGGTCCAAATGTTAAGTCATTTCAGGCCACTCAGATTAAATGACATAATAAATTTTTTTTATTATTAATGAAGTTAGGATGTTATCTTTTTTTAAAGATATTTATTTATTTACTTGTTTGTTTGTTTGTTTGTTTTCAGAGAGGGAAGGGAGGGAGATAGAGCGAGAAACATCAATGTGCGGTTGCTGGAGGTTATGGCCTGCAACCCAGGCATGTACCCTTGCTAGGAATCGAACCTGCGACACTTTGGTTCGCAGCCCGAGCTCAATCCACTGAGCTATGCCAGCCAGGGCTTAGATGACATAATAAAATTTTAAATAAAACTGCTCAAAGATTCTGGAGAATGTGAATGTGTATTGTATATCAAATTGGTTTTAAATTTACTTGGCATTTTCCATTTTTTTCTAAGTTAAAAATAATAAGCAATACAAATAGCTAAAATTTCCTGAATTCTTACATCTACTGCTACAGGCATTGGACATGTAGAACCTTATTTAAACCTCACAGCCCTGTGAGACTGATTATGTGCTATTATTATTCTCATTTGACAGATAACAAAACAGGTCAAAAGATGCCATGTAACCTAAACTAGCTTATGCCATATAGTTAGTTGGATATGGAGCATGGATTAGAACTCAAAGTTGACCCTAAAGCCCCATGCTAAGCAACCACTTTCAAGTTTGGGCTCCTTAACTTTCTAAAGAATTGGCAGGTTTTAACCAAAGAGTAACAGGATACACCATATATTTGTGCTAATTTGCTATAGTGTGATATATAACCCACCACCTTGAAAAAGAATGGCAGCTAATAAGTTTTCTAAAAGGCCTTATCACACTCACATATAATTTTAAATACTAAATTTCAATGAACTTCAGCCTACCCAGAGATTTGTGGCAGATGTTTGTTTGGGAGAAGACCTCTCATAAATCTTTTAAAAGAACATAAATTTACTGTTTCGCTATGCCTTAAGTCTCATCCCTGATCATAAGCTTCTTAAGGCTAATAAATTTTTCATTTTCACATCTTCTACTAAGTCTCTAACAGCAGAGTCTTGTTAGTAAACATAGAGCTGTGGAATGCATAAAATCTATCCATGGAAGAACTCCCAGCTTACAGTCAAGCTTTTCATTTATTTTATAAGTATGAATATTACAAAAAATATCTGACTCAACAATTTACTCTGCTTCTAAAAATTACAAAGAGCCTAAGTCTCATTGCTATTCTTGACATGGGATTCTTGGATTATCACCTAATAAGGTTCTTTTTGTTCTAGTATGTTTTCTGAAGAACCACCTATCTGGGGAACAATCTTTCCATTAAAAAAAAATTCCAACAGTCTCAGAGTTCTAAACCCAAAAAGGTTTTAAACAACTTGTCAAAGGCTCTAGAGGTTGTTGATGACAAAGTCCAGATGATAGGTATGATTCCTATCTGCCGATTCCACCTACTGCCCTAAATGATACAGTAACTCTTATTTCAATTATTTCTGTAACCATTTAGGTAGTAAAGCCTATTGACTCAGAACTCATTTCTGAAATCAAAGCTCAAGTTAATCTGCACTAGAGGAAGCTTCTAAATTTTCATCTAAGAAGCTAATGACTAAGACAATAAGCATCATAGATCACTGAAATAGGCCATATCTAAAGCTACGTGGCTACCAAGACTTCCCTGTACTACATGAATCAGAAAGGCTACTATCCATACCACTGACCAGACCAGAGACCTCTAGAGAGTTGGCATCTTAATGTCAGATGTTACACTTCTACAGGTGCAATAAAGCATCTCATCTAGATGACTGAAATATGTCAAAACTCAACTTAATGACAAAGGAGATTAACAAGAATTACAACTAAGACAATTTGACCGTAACTTAATTATTTCAAGTTGTTTCATTGAGCATTTAGTCTCCTTGCAAGGTCACTTCCATAATATTAGGTATTGGGCACATAAAGATTCTGACCTTATTAATTGTGGTAGAATTTATTCTTAAACTAATTTCCTTTCAGAGTGGCCTTTCTCCCAAGATTTAACTCTACCTGGACACCTAAAGGAAGCCCTTTCCAAGCCCATTTTAATGGAATATACTTACTAAAAGAATTAGTGCTATCTTACTTTTAAACATTAGTTAGAGGGGAAAAGGGAATGACTGCTATAGGGTATGAGGATTTCTTCTTGGAGTGATGCAAATGTTCTGGAATCATTAGTGATGTACACTCTAAAAGGATAAATTTTATGGTATGTAAATTATATTTCTACAATGCTGTAATTTTTAAAACCCACAGAAAATAGAAACCAAAAAAACTTTGGTTTCACATGAAAGCCCGGCAGTGAGCTAAAGGATTTGTACCAATAACCCTTACTGGAATCTGACATACCTAACTAGGTAAAGCGATAAATAAGTTTGGTATTTCAAGATTCTCATCCATTGTTTTAATAGAGTATCATTTTCTTAATTTGTTCTCTACATCAGATGATAAGCTCATCCCAAATTCTTTCATATCCAAAACAAATCATAAAATTAATTACACAATGACTGGAAATTAAATGTAACTCGAACAAATTGATATTTTGAGTGTTAGGTTCAAATGCTTCACCAATAGCATTAGTAAAAGAAAGAATTTAAAATTAACCATTTCTTAAGCCCTGACTGGCATAGCTCAGTGGATTAAGCATGGGCTGCAAACCAAATGGTCGCCAGTTCAATTCCCAGTCAGGGCACATGTCTGGGTTGCAGGTCAGGTCCCCAGTGGGGGCCACATGAGAGGCAACCACTCAGTGATATTTCTCTCTCTCCCTCCCTTCCCCTCTCTAAAAATAAATGAATAAAATCTTAAAAAAAAATAAACCATTTCTTTTTTTTTAAAGATTTTTAAAGTTTACTTTTAGAGAGTGGGGAAGGGAGGGAGAAAGAGAGGGAGAGAAACATCAATGTGTGGTTGCCTCTCCCACACCCCCAACTGGGGACCTGGTCCACAACCCAGGCATGTGCCCTGACCGGGAATCAAACCAGTGACCTTTTGGTTCACAGGCCAGCACTCAATTCACTGAGACACATCAGCCAGGGCGGAAGAATTTTAAATTAACCATTTCTAACATGGTATTGGAAATTAAACATTTCTAATAAAACTTCTATGCAGCTTGTTTTCTTTGTTCTAACTTTTCCACTTAAAGGAATCATCAGAAACTTTTCACATAATATTCACAAAAGGATAAATGCAACTATTTTAGACCCCCGTTGAAATACCACTGTGTATGTGTTTGTCTGTGGGTGAAGGGGTGGGGAAAGAAGGGAGGGAGCGAGGGAGGGAGAGGGAGATAGTATGTAGACACATTTTAGACAAGGTTTTATTTTAGGATAGTGAATGGTTTAAAAGTGATAGAAACATAATAGATACTGAAGTAATTCAAAAGCCACTACTGCCATGACAGATAATATATATGAACTGATTAGCCATTTGGAAGTGACAATTTGCATAAGGTTTCCAAAACTTTACATAGAACATTAAATTTTCTTTTTCTTAAAGATTTGATTTTAAATACTGTCAACTGTAAAGAGCTTTTCACCAATCTGGCTTTTATTGAACACTTACTAATGTTTCAGGCTAGGGGCTGGAGACACATATGCAAGACAGGCATGTCCTTCAAGAAGTCCCATTTTGACTGTGTCCTTTTGTCAGGCACAGAACTAAATGTGTTCACTTATAGCATCTGACATCCTAGGCTTAACCCACAGCAGGAAAATCTGAGATGAACATTATAGCAGACTATAAAGCTACAAGGCTGTAAGACTGAAAAATTAAATTTGGAAATAAATAAAAGCTGTTGTATATTTAGACCAAATCTAACTCTACTTTCAATATAACATTACACTAGAAGTTCCAGATCTATTACTAAAAGATAGTAAAATGAACCAGAATAAAACTATGTCTTCTGTAACACAAATCACTTATACAGGGTGATCAAAAAGCTGGTTTACAGTTGTTCATATGGAAAATAATACAACTTAATTAATAAATAATACAAGAAAAAACTCTACATTTTGCCTACTCAAAACTATAAACCTACTTTTGCCCTACTCTGTATAACACCTTATTTAAAAGTACATCTACTGTGTTAATGTATCACAGTCTTTTTACCCACTCATCTACTGATGGTCACTTGGGCTGCTTACAAACCATGGTCATTGTAAGTAATGATGCAACAAACACAGGGGTGCATCTTGCATATTCTTTCGAATTACAATGGGATGTTACTGGGCTGTAAAAAAGAAGGAACTCTTACCTCTTGTGACAGCATGGATGGACCTGGAAAGCATTATGCTAAGTGAGATAAGCCAGTCAGAGAAAGACAAGTACCATATGATTTCACTTATACATGGAATCTAATGAACAAAATAAACTAATGAGCAAAATATAAACAAACTCATAGATACAGAGTACAGACTGACATCTGTCGGAGGGGAGGGGGCTTGCAGGGCTAGAATTAAAGGTAAAGAATTAAGGAAAAAAACCTTCATAGGCACAGACAACAGTATGGTAATTACTGAAGAGAAATTGGGGTGTGGGGAGGTAAAAGAGGGTAAAGGGGGTTTAGATAAACAGTGATGGAAGGAGACTTGACTTGGGGTAGGAGAAAATATACACGTGATGTATTATAGAATTGTACACCTGAAACCTATATGATTTTATTAACCAATATCACGCCAATAAATTAAATTTAAAACTAGGTACATCTATTGTATTTTAAATTAAATTTTCTATTAATTTAAATTTTCCATTAAAGGATTCTTTTACCCTCAAACTCTTGTGAACCCTGAAAAATAAAGATGCTTACTAAGAAGGTCTCCTGGTGGCTAACTGGGGTCAAAATAAAAAAAGCAGAAACCTAGCAGCCATTTCTGCACAGGGGCCTCTCATACAAACAGCACTTTGCAGAGAACCCTCCCTCTGCACACTGCCTGCCTGCCGTGTACTTCTGCCATCTAAGCCTGGAATCCTATTCCAACAAACAGTACTGAGACTTTCCCCACCCTGCACAGCTCTCATCAATCAGAGTGGCTCCACTCTGACCAATCTGCACAGTACCTTTTGGGCCTATCAAAGTGCCACGGTTCTGAGCCCTCATTTGCATGAGGATGGACCAATCAGGGACCAGAGGAGGAAACTTCTGTCCATATAACCCAGCTTACCCCCTCGCTCAAGGTCAAGACTGAAGACTGTCTCTCTAGATGAGGTGACACTCTGAATGGGGAGCCCAGCAGACCATCAAGAAAGGGCCCTGGCCCCAGAGATGTTCTACAGCTGTGCTGTTTTTACAGCCCACTGTAACACTATTGAGTTGTCTGCACTCAATATATTGTTTCCTTCTTCAGTGCACCCCAAACTGAGGATTCTTGTTGGCATTTGAATTGGCACCAGGACCCATGGTTAAGAATCTCCATCAGGATACAGTACTGAACAGTTGCTGAATAAATGAATGAAAGAATGAATGAAACAGATGTTCTAACGGCCAAGAAGGTATTTGTTAAAATACAAGGGACTAACAGACCGGAATTCTACTGGAGAGATCAGTGAATTTCAGAGGTAAAAATAGTAACTGGACATTATCCGTTATTAGGCACTCAGCATGTTAAGTTCACAGTAAAGCTCTGGTAAAGAACTTTCAGAAATTAAAATGAAAAATGTTAATCAAAATACTTTAAAATGGACTTGGACCTACCACCTAAGGATTGGAAACATAAGAACAACACAAAGCGATGTGTGGGTGGGTGGGAGAGAAGGATGAAAAAGTCAAAAGGTCACCAGCAAGTGACCCTCAAGGGAAATGTGCGCTGACCACTGAAGCTGCCCAAGCTTGATGATGAACACCTCCCGCCCAAGCCAAGGGCGCAGGCTTTCCCTTGCAGCCCAGGGCTGAAGGCCACCCCCGCCTTTTTCCGCGTCGCACTTACCCAGGACGTTACCACAAAGAAACCACGAAGAAACAAAACACGGTCCCCATGAATAGTGGGCAGGCGTAGGGACCGGGTGACCACACCGCAGGGGGTAGTAGCCAGGGCGCGGTGGGCCACCCAAGCTCCTCAAGCCCCACCTTTGCCACAGGGTTTCAGAACTTGCCACCAACCTTCCCTCCCCCTACTCCACCCCTTCATCCACCTCCCCCCACCCCCAGCCCCTGGACGTGGACGTGGTACCCGCGCGAAGACCGGTAGGCGGAGGTGTGGTGGCAGATTAGGGGCGAGTGGCCGGGACGTGCGGAGGTCCCACAGCCCTAGGCCAATCCCCCGCCTCCCGGGGTGCTATTGTTCCCGCGCAGCCCACGGCCGCGCGTGCCCCACCCCCGCGCGCTCCCGCCCCCACTCCCCGGAGGGGATCACGGCGGAGAAGGCGGCGGCAGAGGCGGCGGCACAATAACATAAACACGGTGGAGCCGACGGCCTGGTCCTTTGGCGTCCTCTGCACTTACCCGGCAGCAAAGCAAACGGCAACAAGGAAGCCTGCCAGAAGGGGCCGGTGCCGTCCGGTTCGTAGCCTAGGCCGTTACCCAGCGGGACTCGCCGCTTCGCTTTTCCGACCGCGTCGTCCAGCCTTGGCGGCTCCGCCGTGTAACAGGGACGCGGGCCGTCAACGCGCATGCCTGGTCACGTCACCGCGCAGGGCACCGCCTCTGCGCCTCAACAGCCTGGGGGCCCGGATTGCGGGGGCGGGGCCCGTAGCCTGGGGGTGGGGCTACTTAGGGGGCCGGGAGGACTTGCGGAGGTCACCCGGAGGAGGAGCAGCGGTTGAGCCACTGTGTGGTGCTAGTGGAGGGGCGTGACGGGGAAAGGGGGCGGGGCCCTGCTAAAGGCGCGAGGTGGCGCGTGGCTTACGGCTCCGTAAATGCCTTGGGGCGGTCTGCTAGTCTGAGCAAAAACTCCAGGTGCTGTAGTCTCTAAGCTTTGGAGGGCAGGGGCGATGAAGGCAAACCCGCCCGAGGAGCAGGCACACACTTAAAGAAGAGCTCATTATATTAACCCACAAGTTACATTCTGAGAACACCTGCCCTGGATCAGCAAACCACAAGCAAATGAGTTCTCTTCAGGCACCTGTTAAAGCTGCTTCCGGTTTTCCCAAAGTCCACCTCCTACTAGAGTTGAGTGTGTTATGTATTTATCTCTGGGTTCTCAAAAAGCGTGTATATGTTAGTTATAGAAATTACAAATTGGCTAGTCCTTAAATACCCAACAACGAGTGAAAAGGTGTCTAAGTTGCATACATCTATACAATAGAATGCATTTTAGCAATGTGAATGAGATGCATTCAAAAAATTCTTAACGCAAGAAAATGTTCCTAATATATTAAGAGAACGAAGCAAGTTTATACAGATAAAATGATCCCATTTATATGCTATATATATATATAGAAAAAAACAAAAAGAAATGTGCCAAATTATATTAACAATTCATCATTGGACTGTGGAATAGAAGGCGAATTGGTTCTTTTTCTTATACGTTGGATATTTTTTGTCATGGTTTCCAAATGGAACAATTATTTTCATAATCAGAAAAAAGCATGTTACTTTAATAATGAACAAAAATATTTGTTGAATAAATGAGTGAATTGCAGGGTGAATTCCAACCTTTTGGTGTAATCTGGGCCACAGTGAAGAAGAAAAGTTGTTTTGGGCCGCACATTAAATACATTGCAACATGTAATCACACAGAAAAATCTCATACTGTTTTAAGTAAATTTATGATTTTGTGTTGGGCCACATTCATAGCCATCCTGGGTTGCATGTGGCCAGTGGGCCACTGGTTGGACACCCTTGAATCTTCCCATGTCATGTTGGGCTGGCCAGTTTCCAGTGATTCTGAAGTGGAACATGGATGTGAGCATTCATTTATTTATTCTCTCTCCATTCCCTTGCTCCTTCTCAGGCTTCTTTATTTCCTTTATTTCTTTATCTGATAATTATCTCTAGCTTGATTCTGTGCCAGGTATTGTGCTAGTACTAGCAGCACAATGGAGCTTACAGACTTAACCATTGTGGTATGCAAATAATAGCAGTAACAAATGCAAAATGACCAATGAATATATTTTTAGAGAGAGGGTAAGGGAGGGAGAAAGAGAGGGAGAGAAACATCACTGTGTGGTTGCCCCTTGAGTGCCCCCTACTGGGGACCTGGCCCACAAACCAGGTATGTGCCCTGACTGGGAATCGAACCAGCAACCCTCTTGGTTCCCAGGCTGGCATTCAATCCACTGAGCCACACCAACCAGGGCTGAACAATGAATATAATATTGCTAGAACTTGATATGGATACATATAGTATTATGAAACCAATTGATATAATTAATAAAGCCAGGAAATTGATAATTAAGGAATTCCTCTTGAGCTGAGAATAAGTTTAACTAGGTAGAATATATTTCAAACAGAGGTAACTTGGTGTGCAAGAGACCTGTGGAAGAAAAAGGAATTGAGTGAGTTGGAAAAATTGAGGAAAGGCCGGTGCTGCTGGAAGAACAAAGAAGAAGGGGCTATTAAATGAATTTGGAAAGAATGGAAAAGAACCAAATCTAGTGCAGCCATCTACCCATGTTGAACAGTTTGTCTTTATCCTAAGTGCAATGGAAAGCCCTTTACATGCTTCCGCAAAAGAGGTGGCATGTCAGAATGGCATCTTAAATATCCTAAATGGCAGACGTAGAGGCTTAGTCTAAGGTGATAGTCATGAAAATAGTAAGAGGAAGGCTCTGAGGACTATTTAGGAGTTTCAGTGCACAGAAGGTGATGATGCATTAGGTGGACAGTGAAGGAGAGGGAATCATCAAGAAAAAGCCATAGGTTTCCTGCTTGTGGATAAAGGATGGTTGTTGGTGTTGGTTCACTGAAAAGGAAAAAGAACAGGATTTGAGTGAAAAAATCATGAAAGCAGGTAGTTTGAAGGCTTTTTATCTACCCAAAAGAGATATCGAGTAGTTGGGTATACAGAGCTGAGCTCAGGTGGATAGAGATGAATCGACAGATGGTTATGACTTGAAGCCTTGGGTAAGGGTGAGATAGCTTAGGCCTGAGGGAGAGAGGGTAGTGAACAAGAAGAGAAGAAGGCCAGGGGCAAATCTTGAGGAACTTCAGCATTGAATAGCCATAAAGAGGATAAGCCTGCAAAGGAGCTGCCAGGGAGGCAGAAGGCAAGAGGGAAACAAGAAGACAAGGGTGATCAATAATATCAAATATAAGAAGAGGTTTGAAATCCTGGAGTACTTAGAAACAAATGGATTAGAGTGGTGCAACCTCTTCTTGATCATCCCTCAGGGCTCCAGCAGAAAGTGGCTTAAGGGTCTTGCAGCATCTCCTTCTCCCCTTTCTGCTGGATCCCTGAGGAATGGTCAGGAAGAGGTTGCACTCTGTCCAGAGCACTTCATTCCTTGTCATTCTCCCCAGACAACCCTGCACCCACATTGATGGAGCTGAACCTTTGGCAAAGGAGTCAGGTGGGTCTTATACCTAGCTCTTCAAGGGTGCAGAAAATAAAAGTTGAAACTTTATCTCATGTCCTAGTTTCCTGACCTCACTCCAGGGTTGGGGAGGAGAGGGGACTTACTGACTAAGGCCTGCAGCAGGACATCTCCAAAGATACATCCTTTCTTTCCCACTCCATCACCCTCCTTCTCCTTTAGCCTTGCTTTCAAGCCAACCCATCCGGTTTCCCATGCCCTTGGATCAAGTCTAGTTCTCCCCCCACAGGAAAAACAGGTTTACCTCCTCAGTCACCCTCTGACTCTGGGATGCTCTTTGGAGCTTTTTCAGGGTAGAGCCTGCTGTGTCCAGAGGGGGAAGCTCAGTTTCTGGTTGCACAAACAGAGAAAAAAATGATCGCTCATATTGCAAATTATCTTTTTAACTGCAAAGATCTGCAGCTTATTTTGTCAGGAGTAGGACAGGGCTAAAAATGACCAGAGTTGCTCAGTCACAACTTGAACAAAACAAGTGGAGATAGAAGTGAGTGGTTCTCTGGCTTGAACAAGTAGCACCCCACTCTTTGCTTGAGCTTTCTTTTTCCCTTCATCTCCATGTGCACATGGTTTCCAGGTGCACACAAGATACAGAAAAAAAAAACAGCTAGTCAAGTCTGTAGATCGAGTACACATGCATGTTTTGATGGACAGAACAGTCAACATTTATTCTTGTAACATTGGTTCTCCAATTGTGGTCCCCAGACCAGCAACATCAGCATTGCCCAGGAAATTGTTGGAGATACAAATTTTCAGACTTACTCCAGGCATGCCAAATTAGAAGCCTGGGAGATGGGGCCCAGCCCTCTTGTGTTTTAAGGAGGTTGCCAAGAACAGGCATACCTCAGAGATATTGTGGACTCAGTTCCAGATCACTGCAATAAAGCAAGTTGTAGTCTTTTTGCTGGTGGAAGTTCTTAACTTCAATTTGTAAAAACTGCAACATCTGTGAATCTCAACAAAATAAATGCAATCAAAGGAAGTCTTTCTGTTTTTCTAGCAACCACTCAACTCTGAGACCACTGTTCTAGAGCATAGCTCTCAAGTTAGCCTGCTCATTCAAATTACCTTGGGAACTTTTAAAACTATTCACACTGGACTCCACTTCTGAAGATCCTTCTTCAGAGGTTTGGAGAGTAGCCCAGGCTTCTGTAGGTTTTTACAACCCCTCACATGATTTTGATGTGTAGCCAAGATTGAGAGTAAGTGTCTTAAGAAATTCAGCATATTTTGTGTTCTTTAAAAATCTCACAGCAAACAGAACAGGACAACCAGCCCCACACTAGCTTTTGTGTTCAAGTTCTCTCTTAATTCCTACTTACATTATTGTCTATTTTTTCCAATGTTCTGCATCCACCTCTCACAGCTTAGGTATACCTTTGATAAATTATCCTCTCTCCATCCACACTCAGATATTGAAGATATTCAATATTTATCTTCTGGGAATTAAATTTGAGGGAAAAATAAGTTACTGAAGTCCTGTAACTGATAAATAAAGTTCTGTTTTTTGTTTTAAGTAAATATACATTAAGAAGGAGGCTTTCCATCAGACCTCTCAGCATGGGCCTGAGCATGGGCCCTCTGGCCCATTTACAATTTCTTAGCCTAGAATTTCTTCCTGTCCAGTGGAATTTTGCCATTTACAATTTATGGCCTGCAGAATATTTGTCCAGGCCTTGTGGTGGACAGAAGACAGCACCCCAATACTGGTCTTTCTCTACCTCCTATTCTAGAATCTCCAATTCTATCTCCATTTCCACCTTCATCTCTACCTCCATCTCCATCTCCACCTTTGTCTCTACCTCCATCTCCATTTCCACCTCCATCTCCAAATCTATCTCCACCTCCACCTTCTTCCCCATCTCCATCTCTACCTCCACATCTATTTTCTCTCTACCTCCATCTTCCTCTCTACCTCTAGAGCTTTAGCACCCCACCCACCTTCAGATATAAAACTAGAGCTCACGTTATGCTAGATTAGCTGGCATTCCACAAATGAACCTTTTGGCAGGGAAACCCCAATGAATTCCCTCTGCCAAAAGCTCTACCCATTCTCAGCTAAATTTAAAAAGACTCTTTATGGTGTTATTGAGTAAAAGAAGGAGATTTTGACATCACCACAGAGTGAAAAGTCATTGTCTGCAGGTGGCAGGATTTTTAGCCTCTCAGACAGCAAAAGTGCTGCTAAGAGGCATTCCCTTGCTACTTCCTTGCCAAGGTAGGATTTATCTCATGTCCCTGACTTCAGAGGTGATCTGAGCCCCTTTGATCATCTCAAGATGTTCTTGCTTCTAGAAAGCAGAGGTTAAATATACACTCTGGTGTCTGAATTTTCAACAGCTCCTTTATCATGTTCCTGAAACAGATCCCCAGGCAAAGACAGCTTTACCTCTGAAGGTAAGTTGCATTGCCCTTCTTGCCAAAACCCAGCAGGATTAATTATCAGATGAAGGTTGACTTAGCTGCATTAGCCTTTCCAGCTCAGGCCTTGTTGTGTGGCTAAGAAGATAACACAGGGAAGTGCTAAAACCCTTCAAGTTGTTCGAGTTGTGATCCTCTTAAATGAAAGACAACTACACTGGGAAGACATTCCTTCCCTGAACCTGAGATAGTTCACACTCCAACCAAGACTTGAGGGATAAGCAATCCAGGCTAAATAGGGGAGAATTCATTTCTGAGGCTGCTAAGTCATAAAAACTGGATAAGGTTTCAATCCAGACCTAAGCCTGCTCATCTCCATGCCCCTTGCAGTTTTCTATTTCTTTGGAAAGCCAGAGTATACTTGGTAAGTGTTAGCTTATGCAGAGCAGAGAGCAGAACTTCCCTTGAAATCAGATGGAACAATAGGATATCACAAATATTGTCTTCTCAAAGGCAGAGCATGGCATGAGATTCTTTCTATCACCAAACAATTAAGCAAGGTCTACCAAACAAGAGTGTGACAGAGACATAGGGTCCATCCCATTGGGATCTTCTTGTGAGGGCACATACCACGTACTTAGAGATGGGACCACACAAACTGACATTGGATGCATGTACTTGGTTCACTCTGTACTCACAGCAGGTTTGGGCATTAGGACATAGGAAGTAGAATTTATCCATTGTTTCAAAGGTCTGCAGCCCTGGGGGAGAGACTGGACAGGGGTTAGAGAAGCAAGCCAAAGAGAAAACCAGATATGAAGAGCTTAGCTCAAGGGCAGTGATCTTCATCATAAAAGATAAACAAAAAACCCAACTGCACAGAAACAAAATCCCCTTGAGGGGATTAGCCAAGGCACTAGATTTCTCCCCACTCCAAACAGTTCTATAGCTTATATAGCCCAAGGGAAAATGTTTAAGAGTGCTGAGTAAATGGTGAGTTCAAGGAGTTTTGAGTGGTCCTCAGTGGAATTGAAAGCCATAGAATCAAAATTGCATAATTGTGGACATTTCTCTAGAACCCCTGTCAACCCAAGTAGAGAAAGAGACACTTGGAAGTGTGTATCTGGGACCTGGGGTGTCCCTGGGCATGTTGAAAGCAGAGATGGAGGGCAAGGAAGATAGTGTTCTTGAGAGGATCAGGGTAAGAACTTCAGGGTCCAAGCTAGGCAGGAAGGACAGTGAGGCTGGGAGAGGACAAGTAAATAGGGACCCCATTCACATAGGGAGTAAGGACTTTCTGTTCTTTAGGATCAAGAATGGTTGTCAGTGTACATGAAGGCATGCAAGAGGGATATAGACAGAGAGGAACTGGATAAGATCTTGTAGTTTAAATTTCTGACATGAAGCAGCTCAAAGCTAAGTTCACTACTGTGAATGGTTGGTCTGAAGCAGAAGTAACAATCACTCAAAATGAGTAGTCAAGGAACTGTTAACCTTTTGTGCTTGACATGTAGTTTAACCAGATGTCCCAGGTTATACAGGATGGGTCCAATTTACACCAGTTACCCAGTATAATTATTAATAGTGCTTGCTGCTATGGAAAATACCCAGGTTTGAAAGACTAACTTGAACAGTGGTGATAGTAGTACAAGCAGCAGTGTTGGAAGACTGGTTGTGATGCAGGAGAGAGATGACTTCTGCATGAGGACAGCTCTGGGGCCCCTGTGTGAGGCACTTCTTCATCAGCCTCTAGACCCCATCCCTGTGGCATCTGCACAAATATGGACTTTCTGGCCAAAACTCAAGGACAAAAACTGCCCACACTCAGGCAGTAATTTTCTTTGCTACAAATGTGTACTCTTATTACAAAATAAAGATGCAAATAGACATTGCAATAAAGCATATCAAGACATTATCGAAGTTCTTCAAGGCATGTAAAATATCTGTTTTTGAAAACTGAGGCAACATGACAAAGCAAATATTCACAGGCTTAGAAATAGAAATTAAGATGAAAGATAGTCAAACTCAACAAAAGGATCCTATGTTCATATGAAGCTTTAAGTGAAACAATTATTAACAAGGAACACAATTTCAAAAATAATTTTTTCTTATAATGAGTAAGTAGGTGTCTTGAATTATACACAAATCATGAAGTCATTTTGAGTTTCTTCTTCAATTTGTACAAGTTACAGGAAATGTCAGAGCAAATATTAAAAATGCCATTGCATAAGTTCACATTTAAAATTATGAGACTTACATAAAACTGAATTATATAAAGAGTTAAATCTTCTTCTGGCAAGATGGAGGCATAGGTGGATGAACCATACCTCCACTCACAACCAAGATTAGAACAACAACAATTTAGAGGCAGAATAACACCCAGAACTGACAGAGAATTTATCTGAATGGAAGTTGGACAGACAGGAAGTTGAAGTGGACCCGTTCATCCAGACCGGTAGGAGGGGCAGAGACAGGCAGCCAGGCCTGGGGTCCCAGTGCGGAGAACAGGGAGAGTTGGGTGCATAAGGCAACCGGGAGCTACGTAAGGCATCTGGGGCGCACAAGATCACAGCGAGTGGACCCTGAGTATGCAAGCAGCAACTGATGGACCTAGTGAGGCGGCGGTTGTGGACCAGAGCAAAGCGCACAACCCAGGATCCCAGAGAAGGGACTGAGGTCCCAGGAGAATGGAGCTAACGCCATTGTTCCCTCCCGCCCCCACCCCCACATACAACATCACAATCTAGCGACTCAGGTGCCCAGCCCCTAAGGCTCTGCCCCTCACCTTAACAGGAGCAACCAGACCAAAAAAAAAAAAAAAAAAAAAGAGAGAGAGAGAGAGAGAGAGATATGTCTCAAACAGAAGAACAGATCAATGCCTCAGGACTCATCCTTTTGAGCAACCAAGAGATAGCCAATCTATCAGATGCACAGTTCAAAACACTGGTGATCAGGAAGCTCACAGAATCGGTTGATTTTGGGCGCAAATTACATGAAAAAATTCAGGTTACCATAAAAGAAATGAAGGAAGATGCACGGAGAACCAATAGTGATGGGAAGGAAACTGAGACTCAAAACAATAGAGTGAACCAGAAGGAAGAAAAAAACAACCAAACAGGAAAGAATAAAGAAATAAGAATTCAAAAAAATGAGGAGAAGCTTAGGAACTTCCAGGACATCTTTAAACGTTCCAACATCCGAATTATAAGGGTACCAGAAGGGGAAGAGGAAAAGCAACAGATTGAACACATATTTGAACAAATAATAAAGGAGAACTTCCCCATTCTGGCAAAGGAAATAGACTTCTAGGAAATCCAGGAAGCTCAGAGAGCCCCAAAGAAGTTGGACCCAAGAAGAAACATACCAAGGCACATCATAATTACATTAGCCAAGGTAAAAATGAAGGAGAGAATCCTAGAAGCAGCTAGAGATAAGGGGACAGTAACCTATGAAGGAGTTCCCATCAAACTGTCAGCTGATTTCTCAAAAGAGACCTTACAGGCAAGAAGGGGCTGGAAAGAAGTATTCCAAGTCATGAAAGACAAGGACCTATATCCCAGGTTACTCTATCCAGCAAAGCTTTCATTGAGAATGGAAGGGCAGATAAAATGCTTCTCAGACAAGGTCAAGTTAAAGGAGTTCATCATCACCAAGCCCTTATTTTATGAAATGTTAAAGGGACTTATCTAAGAAAAGAAGATAAAGAAAAAAAACATGTATAGTAAAAGAACAGCAAACTCACAATTATTAACAACCACACCTAAAGCAAAACCAAACGAAACTAAGCAAACAACTAGAACAGGAACAGAATCACAAAAATGGAGATCACATGGAGGGTTAGCAACAGGGGAGTGGGAGGAGGAGAGAGGAGGAAAAGGTACAGAGAATAAGTAGCATAGATTGTAGGTTGAAGGTAGATAGGGGGAGGGTAGGAGTGGTATGGGAAATGTGGAAGCTAAAGAATTTATAAGTATGACACATGGACATGACTAAAGGGGGGGATATGGGTGGAAGAGGGTGTGCAGGGTGGAGGGGAGTGAGGGGGGAAAATGGGACAACTTTGATGTCATGATCAATAAAATATATTAAAAAATAAAAATAAAAATTTCTTTTAAAAAAGAGTTAAATCTTTTTACAAAAAATGTTTCTTTTATACACCAATAATGAAATATCAGAAAGAGGAACTAAGAAAACAATCCCATTTACTATTGCATTAAAAAAAACCCTAAGGTACCTAGGAACAAATTTAATCAAGAAGGTAAAAGACCTGTACTTGGAAAACTATAGAACACTGAAGAACAAAATTGAGGAAAATACAAATAAATGGAAGCATATATTGTGTTCATGGATTGGAAGAAGTCACATCATTAAAATGTCTGTAGTACCCAAAGCAATGTATAGATTCAGTGCAATTCCTACTAAAATACCAATGGCATATTTCACAGATCTAGAACAAATATTCCAAAAATTTATATGGAACCAAAAATGACCCCAAATAGCCTTAGCTCCTGAAAAAGAAGAACAAAGTTGGAGAGATCACAATATCAAAGAATATTACAAGGCCATTGTAATCGAAACATCTTGGTACTGGCATAAGAACTGGCATATAGGTCAATGGAATAGAACAGAAATAGCCCAGAAATAAACTTATACCAATATGTCCATTTATATTTGACAAAGGAGGCAAGAGCATAATAGAGTAAATGCAATAGAGTAAAAACAATCTCTTCAATAAATGGTGTTGGGAAAATTGGAGAGGTACATGCAAAAAATGAAACTAGACCACCAACTTACAGCATGCATAAAAATAAACTCAAAATGGATAAAAGACTTAAATATTAAGTCATGAAACCATAAAAATCATGAAAGAAAACATAGGCAGTAAAACCTCAGACATCTTACATAGCAATATCTTTTTCTGATATATTTCCTAAGGCAAGGGAAACAGAGGAAAAAATAATGAGATTACATCCAATTAAAAAGCCTCTGTATAGCAAAATAAAGCATCAACAAAATGAAAAGGGAACCCACTTTGTGGGAGAACCTTATTCACCAGTGATATATCTGATAAGGGGTTAATTTCCAAAATATAGAGAACTTATACAACTCAACACCAGGAAAACATATAATTCAATTAAAAATGGGCTAAGAACCTGAATAGATACTTCTCCAAAGAGGGCATACATATGGCCAACAAACATGAAAAAATGCTCAACATCACTAAACATCAGAGACATGCAAATTAAAACCGTAATGAGATGTGACCTCACACCTACCAGAATGGCTACCATCAAGAAACAGCAAATGTTGGTGAGGATATGGAGAAAAGGGAACCATGCACTGGTGGTGGGAACATAGACTGGTGCAGTCACTGTGGAAAACATTACAGAGTTTCCTCAAAAAATTAAAGATGAAACTGTCTTTTGACCCACTGATTCCACTTCTGGGAGTATCCCAAGAATCCTGAAACACCACTTTGAAAGAATTTATGTGCCCCTACATTCATAGCAGTGCTATTTACAATAGCCAATATCTGGAAACAGCCCAAGTGGGTAAAAAAAGCTGTGGTATATTTACAAAGTGGAATACTACATGGCCTTAAAAAAGAAGGAACTCTTACCTTTTGCAACAGCAGGTATAGACCTGGAGATTATTTTGCTAAATGAAATAAGCCAGTCAGAGAAAGACAATACTATATGATCATACTTACATGTGGAATCTAATGAACAAAAAAAACTGATGAACAAAATAGAAACAAGACATGGGCATATGGAACAGACTAACAGCTGTCAGAGGTGAAGAGGGAGGAGTGACTGGATAAAATAAGGTGAAGGGATTAGCCAAAAAACATATATGCATAGCCCATAGACACAGACGTCAGTGTGGTGTTGGCCTGAGGGAAAGGGGAGCAGGGAGGTGGGTAAAGAGGGAAAATGGGAGTAGCTATAATAGTGTAAATGATAAAAATAAAGTTAAAAAATTGTTCCTTAATAATTGTCACTTGTAGATGTACTACAACTTATATTCTGAAATAATTTATGAGAAATTCATCCTTATGTTATCACAACCTTTAAAATAGTCTTAGCTCTAGTAACAGTTATGTCAGAAGAAAGATCCTTATCAAAATTTATAATTGTCAAAAATTATTCATGATCTTGCCAAGAGCAATTGATGTCATTTTCAATTGATTTTTAGAAGTTAACTATAAATTTTGATGACCTGACAAATGAATTTGCAAAATGAGCTACAAAAATATTATGATCAATCAAGATATCGTATCAATAAAATTTTTATGTAATAAAAATACAATATTTTATTATATAAAATTATTATACCAAATGTAGATCATATAAAATAACACCAAAACCAATTTTTTTTGCTACTACTCATGAATTATCATTACTCCTATTACATTTCATAAGTAAAATATTTTAAAGGAAAAAGATGTATATATTTTGGTACCTTATATTTTTTCCTGCTGCTTGAATAAGAATTCCATTTTGACAACAGTGTAGAAGGGACTACTCATTTCAGAAGGGAAATTGTATTTTACAACACTATCCCTTGTGTATGTGATGTGCCAGTTACTGGCCACATACCAAGCTAGCACATGCAGAATTTCACATCATCTTCATTTGGCTGTATGAGGAGTAATATCAGGATTCCTATTCACATGAGGAAATCTGTTCAGTGGGGCTAAATAATTTGCCCAAGAATACCCAGCTTCTCAATGGCACAGTCTGGAATTGAAACTCAGGTATGGCTCTAATCACTACTCCATGCTGTCTTTTAAAAAATGTGTTGTTTTTCTCTTTAATTACTAAGAAACAGTCACCTTAATTTGGGTTGCTCACCGAGTAGCCCTCAAGGTCATTCTGACAAAAAAAAAAAAATGGCAATTTCATGACTGCGAAGGTTGGGTGTAGTTCCAGAGATGGCCAGCAGATGTCACCATCTCTGGTCAGACGCAGCACCCTGGGTCTGCATAGTTAAAACGGACTGCCCTGTCATTGTTCTTAGAAAGACTTTCTTTTCAACAACTTGAAGGGAAAAACACCCTAGACAATGGGCACCACTCCTTTCATTACGTGTTCCTCTCCACGTTTGGAAAAACACTTTTATCCAAGGGAAAAAGAAGTCATATTGACTCAAGAGAATAGAAAGAATTCCTAGATTTCTAGAAGAAATGCTTTAATTAAAAATATTTTTTTTACAGGTAATAAACTGTAGAGGTAAATACAGAGGGGCAGTGCTGCAGACCTCTCCAGCACCAAACAGTTTAAACACAGATCTCACGTACCATTCTTCTTTGCACTCTGTAAAGTATCTTGCCAGAGTTGAGTTCAGTAAATGTTTTAGCAAATAACAATAATTAATTTACATCCATGCTTTTGCTGATTTAATTCTCACATCATTCTGTTTTAACAGAGAGATAAAGTAGCTCATCTAAGTTCCTGCAGCCATTCAGTGGTGGGATAGGTAAGTAAATGAGTGACTGAATGATGGAGATAAACTTCATTGTTGTTTTGTTCAAGGCCAGCCTAAGTCTGTGAAAGGAAAAGTCAGGCAGAATGGTGCAGCCACAGAGGAGCAAAGACCAGGAGCAGAGTTTCTCTTCCCCAGGTGCACAGGCTATCAGAGGTCTGGTGGGGAGTGTCTGGGATGGGGTATGTAGCAAAGTGACGTGGTAAAGCACCACCTTCTCATGTAATGACCAACAGCAGCACTTTCAGCTTGGCACAAGTATGTCTCAAAGCCATCATGGGCCATTTATGATTAAAGACATCTCATTAATCAAGGAAAATACTTGGGTGAAAAAATGGTGGGAAGATAGTGCGTTGGTCCCTTAATTACTAAGCAAATGCAAGGGTCTACTGCTCCCTGTAATTTGAAAGGAGCAATCACAAAGGGTCTACCCTGTCAAATCTCTCCTCAGGGCAGAGAAACCGTCAAAGAATGGGCCGTTTTCCTGAATTTTGCATTTCCCTTTTCAGTTGTACACTCAAGAGTTCATCTGTCTCTTTTTAGCACTTCATCTAAAGTATGTTGCCATGATTAGAAAGGACACAGCAGCTCAGGTCTTCAAGCTTCACCTTGGTGGCCTTGCCCTGTGTCCATTTCTATCTGTTTTGTATCCTTAGGGCCCTCATTTCCTCCCCCTCCTCTGTGTGCACAGCTGACTTCAGCCATTCTGGCCCCAACTCATGGCTGCTTTGTCTCAGAACTCTAGACTGGTCTTCTTTTCCATCTGGGCCAGAGCATACCATTGAGCTCATTGGCCCTGAAAGGAGAGCCACTGGAGCTGGCATAGGCAGGGGATAAGTGTTTGCATCTACGTCATTTGACCCTGAGCTGGATGATTCTGATCGTTGTGAGGACCTTTTCTCAGTCTCCTGCTCATGACTTCCAAGGTTGGACCACACACCTGACAAGCTTTACAGAAGTTGAAATTGTAGCCCTGAGGCTGGTAAGGAAAACAGCAAGTCCCAGTCCCTGCCCCAACATTTCTGGCTGGTCTGCCAGTCTCAATTGGCTCTGTCTGAGAACAGAGCCAACTGAGATCCTGTTGGCTCTGTTCCCCAGAGTCCCCCAGGATCCTTTCCAGTCACATAAACAGATCCAGTTCAGCCTAGCCTTGCCCTGCTTTGCACACTGGCTGGCCCTGAAACAGACTCTTTCTTGATATTTTGCAGGATCCTCCTTCCTTTGTATACAAAACCTCCTTTCTGCTCATTCTCCTCCATAAACAGATGTCATTGCTCCAGAAATGAAACCTGGGTATCTGGTCTTTAAAAATCTCTGCCCTCCTTACCAACAGGAAATGCAGTGTCAGGCATTGAGCCAGTCTTTGGCATTTGTCCCTGCCTTGTCCCAGTCACCCTCTTCTTTACTGGATCTCCCACTGGCCTTCCTGATTCACTGACCTTCTGCAAAACCTCAGCCCCTTGGGCCCACCTGCAGCTCACTATCTTCATTATTGCTCTCAAATTGATCACCATCTCACTTTTCCTGCTGTTCACTCCAAATTGCTTCCACTTTAAAATTTGAAATTCATCATACAGATGACTGGATGCCACTTTCCTGAAAAGATTGAGGTCATCTGCATGATATTTCTGGAATTCTACCTATTGGCCTCAAATTTTCTATGTCCTCTCACTCATCCTTTTGCCCTCTCTCCCACCTCAAAGAAAGAACTACCTCTCCAAGGCTTTCCCTTATGTTGGTTCTTCAGGTGGAAGGAACACAAGTTTTGAACTCTGTTTTGGGTTCACAGGTGTTTTTACTATTATTGAAAACCATTTGGCACCTAAGACCTTTATTTTTCTTCCTTCTGAGTGGGTCATAGTTTTTGGAGTCTGTTTTGGGTTCAGATCTTAACTCTACAATCTGTTGTAATTATGTGTCTTTGGGCAAATTAGTTGACTCTTCTGAATCTCAGTTTACTAATTTGTAAAATAGGGATAATACTTTCTACATCCTAATGACATAGGTGTGCACAAGGAATCATGTACTGTTTTTAAAAGCCTTGACACACTGTAGGCTTTCATTAAAGCAAGTGTTCCTGGCCTGGTCCTGCTGTCATCATTAATTACTCCCTTGCTCTTGAAGCAATGTCTGGCACTTTTGAAACTGCTCCATGGATTGATCACCTTATCTGCTTCTTGGATGAGTGAACTTGTCCAGTTCAGTGAACCTCTCTGAGCTCTAATCTTCTTTAATAAACAATAAAAAAGGTATTGACCTCACAGAGCTGCTGTAAGAGACAGTGAGACTCGGCCAAATTAAGCACATTTCTACAGTGTCATTGTGTGTGTTGTCAGGTCCTGTGTCTGTATCATGTTTAGTCTACAAAGGCACACATACTCCATCCTTCAGTCAGTACATATTGAGCATTTGTTCTGAGCCAGGTCCTGTTCTAGGTGCTGAAGTATAGCATTGTGGCAGACATTCTTGGTTTTTCACCCAACAGACAATACCCCTCCTTCCTTGATTTCAGGGCCCCAGTTTGTGCATATACTAGGGAAATATATGCTCCAGAAATATGTGCTTGTTCTCCTTTCCAGGGAGAAACCATTACTGATCAGGTCTAATCCCCATCATCTTATTCCATTTTTCATTAGGAGTGGGCCCCTGACCTCATCTGGATAATCATATAAAAGGGGGAATTGGTGAGGTTTCTGAAAAAAATTCCAGAGACATGAGGGGATAAAGTCTTTTCTTTCTGCCCTGACATGGTTGGGTCAGGATATGAAGATTGGAGCTGCAGCAGCCAGACTTTAATATGAGAAAAACAAAGATGTCTGACATTGTTGAATTGCTAAATGCACACTGATGTGAAAACTCAGATGTCCTTGATTGTTTAAGTTACTTTTAATCGTTTTGTCTGCCACATAAAACTGAAAACATTCTTCAAGCAGTAAGCAGGATGAATCAAGTCCCTGCCCTCATATAGCTTACATCTGTCAGTGGGGAGATAGAAAATAAACAAGACGGCAAATACATGCATAATATTAAAGTAAAAAATGACAGTTGCTGGAAACTAAAGAGGACAAGGGGATTCAGAATGATGAAGGCATACTACTTAAGGGACAGTCTTTCTGAGAAGGTGACACTTGAACAGAGACTTGAATGAAGTGAGGAAGCAAATACATGAAGATCTTTTAGGACATTCCAAAGGCAATAGCATTTGAAAGGCCTTGGATCAGGAATGAGCTGGGCCTGTTTGAAAAATCACAAAATGCCCATGTGACTGGAATGCAGGAAATCAGAAGGAAAGTGAGTTAACCAGGGTTAAGTAGGACTCTGTGAGCCACAGTAAAATGTTCAGATTTTATGGGATTAGTGTGATGGGAATCCACTGGAGGACCTTGAATAAGGTAATCACATGACCTGCTTTTGGTTTTAAAAAGACAACTGTGACTGCCAAGTGGAGACGATGCTAGGAGGGAATGATTGTTGAATCCAAGAAACTACTTCAGTGGTTTAGGTGAGAAGTGATAGCTCCAGTGGAGGGTGGGGCAGTAGTGACGGAGAACTATCATATCTAGTTTGTTGTCAGGCTGAAGAGGACTATGTTTTAAATAAGGCTTGCTCATAGATTAGATGTGAGATATGAAAGACATGGAGGAATCGAACATGACTCTAAGTTTTTGGGAGCTGAGCAATTGGGAGGATGATGGGAGCATTTATTTAGATAAATGAACTGAGAAGGGTGTAGGGTTTAGTTTTTCTGGGGAGAGGATTTAGAAATCGACAATGCTCTTTCAGATAAACTTATGTTTGAATTGACTATTAGACCTCAAAGTAGAGATGTGTGGGAATTTAGATAAAAGAATCCAGTTTATTGAAGAAGTAGGGAATTTTTGTAAATAAGAATTTAGAATTCATTAGCCTGGAGATGAAAGCTAAAACTATGGGAGTTGAGATTTTTGAAGTAGGTACCATTATTTCTATTTTACAGATTGGGAGACACAGCACAGAGAGGGTCAGTAACTTGCTCAGGTAGCAGAGCTAGTATGAGGCAAAGCCAGGATTTGAACCCAGATGGTCGTGGCTCTATAATCCTACCATTAACTATTACACCTTGATGTAGCTTATACTTCCACACGGAGGTGAGTGATTTTAGTCATAAGCTATACTAATGTAACTGATATGACAAAATGTAATGGCTCAGACAACATATATATTTTTCTTTCTTAACATTCCAATGAGAGTGTTCTATATAGGTGGATGTTTGGGTCCCAGGCTGAAGAGGCCTCGTCTGTTACTTCCAAGGTCCCTGAGGTTATCTTCACTGCCATTTCTATTGGGGTGCAAATATCTCATTCATTCACATTCCATTGGTTGGAGCTGTCATATGGCTCCATCTACCTGCAGAGGAGGCTGAGAAATGTAGTCTGGATGTATGTCCACAAGCTAAGGGAGAACAGATTTTAGTGAATGACTAGCAGGAATTTCTGCCATATAGACAATGGACTCTAAGCTAGATAATGAGGAAAGGAAGTATAGGGGGTGGGTGATGAACAGTGAAAAAGAAGTGGTAGGGTTCATGGATGGAAGGTTTCAGTGGGCACAAAAATTTGTTAGAGTGAGGATAACTTGAAGAAATAGCTGGAAATATAGGAGCTGATGGGTTGTCTGAGTCTACATGTTTGAAATATAAATTTTGGAGGTGATGCAGTTATTCACAATGACAAAGGTCAAAGTGTGAACACAGGAGTGGATGGTTGGGGTTTGGTAAGGCAGGTGAAGTGACGTGGTCAAGCATATGCTGAGGCAGGAGAAACTACTGTATTTTTCAGACCATAAGACATACCTAGGTTTTAGAGGAGGAAAATAGGAAAAATTTTTTTTTTAATTTTATTTTAATCATTGTTCAAATACAGTTTTCTCCTTTTTACTCCCAATCCAGCCCCCCCCACCCCTCCCCACTTGAAAAAAAATTTTTTGAAGCAAAAAATGTGGTAAAATATTTAATAACATAAATAACATAATATTTCACCCATGTAAATGTAAACAGAACTCAACAGCAGCATTAACAACCATTGTTCCTCCCAAATTTGGGGTGGAGGTGCATCTTATAGTCTGAAAAATAGAGTACATAAAAGCCTAGAGCTGACACTGTCAATGAATAGGTACAGGTCTTTTTTAACTTTTGCAGGGCCTAGGGTAAGAATACAAACAGAGGTCTAAATATACCTTAGGTCTAAATATTTAAGTTATAGGTTAAACCACCAGCTTTAAATATATATCTGCCTTCTTACTTTTACAGATATGCCTTTATAAACCCCTGGAAGACTAAATTTGAAATGAAAATTCTGCCTGTGGATTTTATGAGAATAGCTTTCCTGGCTTTCTAGCCATAGGCTGTGGGCCAGTCCTCTTCCAGCTCTGCCCCATAGTGTATGGGGGTCAGTCCTCACATCCAAGCTCTATCCATACTCACAATGAGAGACAGACACATGGGAGAGATCTGTGCAGGCCATGAAATAGGTTCAGTGGGTACTGAGCAGAGCACCTGGAACAAAGTCCAACAGAGGGACACAGGGGCTGGGTCAACATGGACCCTTGGCTCATGGACTTCTCACCCACTGGAGAAAAGTGTCTTCAGAAGGGTGTGGGGTGGGTCTCCTTGCCTATGTCTTGGTGAAAAACTTCTTAGGAGTCAGTAGGGAAGGCAGAAGGGATAGCAGAGCATCTTGTCATGTATCTCAAAAGGACTCAGCTTTTAGAGGGATGGTGTTGGAGAAATGGTTAGAGGAGTGTGGGGGATGCTTCCTGGACCCTGTGGAGGCAGCCAGGTGAGCCAAGGCTGTAGGAGGTAGGGTCAGGTGAACAGTTCATGGATGGAGAAAGCCACAAATCCTTTGTATAACCACCAACTCACACAGAATACAGAACTCATCCATCACCAAAAAACTCTCCCTCATACTATTCCTATATAATCATCCCCTCCCCCATCATCCCTAACCTCTAGAAACCACTAATCTGTTTTCCATCTTTATAATTTTGTGACTTCCAGAATGTTATATAAGTAGTCATACTGTATGTGACCATTTGAATTTGGCTTTTGTCATCAGCAAAATGCCCCTGAGTCCATCCCAGTGTTGTACTTACCAATGGTTCATTCATTTTTTGTTGTTTTTTTTTTTGCTGAGTAGGATTCTCTAGTAAGAATGTTCCACAGTATGTTAATTCATGCATACACTGTAGGACACTTTGGTTGTTAACAGTTGACTGTTGTAAATAAAGCTGACAATCATGTAGACATTTTTGTGTGGACTGAAGTTTTTATTTCCCTGTAATAAATGCTTAGAAATTCAATTACTGGCAAAAATATGTTTAGTTTCTTTAAGAAGCTGTCAAACTATTTTCTGGGGCAGTTGTGTCATTTTTACATTCTCAATAGCAACATACAAGAGGTCTTGGACTCTGTTTAGAATAATAAAAATGTATTGTTTTAGGTTAAATTAATTTGTAATGTATGGCAATATAAACATTGGTATAAAGCATAAGATAAGGGGCACAATTGGGGATCAGTGTTAGTGTGAATTCTACTTGATTATATATCTTGTTCAAGAACTTTATATAGCTATGAATAAACATGGTTCTTGAAAGTGAAAAAAATTAATTTAAAATATGCAAATTAAAAGATTTTGATAATTATGATTTTCTTTGCTTTAATTTGAATGAATGAAATCTTAGCAGAGGTAACTATAGAAAAGGATTAAGATTGAGTTCTAACATTTGTAATAAAAGAAGTGAAGGCAAACCAGCTTTTGCCTGGGTGTCACTGACTTACATGTTGTTCTCGCTCTCTTTTCTAAATTAAAGCAAACTTGTGTTTATTATGGAGGGGAAATCCAAATTTTGTTTTTCTCTGTTCTACAGTGAAGCAGCCACATGGCAGGAGAAGTTCACTTTGTTTCTCTTGGACTCAGTTTCTTCAATTGTAAATGGTTAGTCTGAACAATTTACTAAATAACCTGGGACAATAAAAATTGCTAAAATGCAGATGTACCTTGCTTTCCCTTGGAGATTCCTGTTCAGCAGTTCTGGGGTGGTGATAGGGAGTCTATGTTTTGTCAAGTTATAGTCTGAATCTGATGAGTAGACAAATTTAGGAGAAAAAGCACAAGATATTAGGTTGCAATTATTGTAAAATGCTTTACTAGCTAGTGTAGAATGAGTAGTTTTAAGCAGGAGAAAGATAAATTTTGTGAAACATTTTATAAGGTTTATTAGTTTTGTTTTGTTTTTTAAAAAAGGCAACATAACATAAAGTAAAAGCCCCCAAATGGACAATAATTTCCTGGACTAAATAAAACTAATGACTAAATAATAACTCAAAACTCTTTCCCTAAAGCAACCACTATTAAGTTTCTAGTGATTCCTTCTCAATAAAGAATATGTATAAGAATATATAAACATATATAAAGAATACATTTATACATATTTTGTATATCTACAGTAAGAGGAATGATGCAGGGCAATTCCATACCTTTTGCTTTTTAAATTATTTTCTTCTCATTTGTTGATGGCCAGCATGCACGGATATATCTTCCTCCTTTGTACGGCTGTATAGTTGGGTCTCCACTATGTGTGAACCACAATTTATTTATCTATCCACTATTAATGGACACTTTGGTGCCTTTTACTTTTTAACTATTACAAAAAAAATCCTGCAATGAGAATCCCTTTTTATATGCTTGGGTGAACTTCTGAAAGAATGTTCTTGGGGACAGTTCCTTGCAGTAGGGTTTACAAATGATATGTGCATTTATAGTTTCAGTGGATATTCCTGAATGCCCTCTGAGAGGTTGCATTAATCTACATTTCCACTAGGGGTATATGGAACTACATCATTCACCATGCCCTTGCCAGCCTTTCGTTTCATCACACCTCAGTATTTTTGGGTTCAATATTTGAAGTAAAATGTCTATTTTGTTTTTAAAAAGTGTCTCTCTGTTTTGAAACTGCTATTGACTTAAAGGCTTTCAGATATATTTTTTCACCCTTACCTCTGCAGAGCTATGATCTGATTCTAGTTGTTGCCCCTCTGCTGACTTCTTTCCGAGCCCAAGTAGCAGAGAGTGTAAGATTTTCCTCCTCTTTCTCCAACCACATCCCTCCTTAAAGAAGAAAATTCATTTTATTGAGGTATTATTGATATACAAACAACAGTACATATTTAATATATACAACTTGATAAGTTTGGAAATAAGTTTATACCTGTGAAACCATCACAAGAATGTATGCCATAAACATATCCATCATATGAAAAAGTTTCCTCCTGTCCTCTTTTTTATTACAATTATTATTTTTGTATGCATTTGTGTAATGGTCACAATCACTCTCCTCTTTCCTTCACATGGGCACTTCCATCATTCCTCATGATGACTTCGCATGGTTCTCTGTTCAGTTTGGTGCAGGTCTGAAGTCTGACCATGTCAAAGGGCATGGAGGGCTGCTAAATTAATGAAATTAAGGCCTCACTCTTGGTTGGCCCAAGGTTCCTTACAGTAGATAAAGTGATGTCCGTGTAAAAGTCCTGCTAAGCCGCAATCCCACTGTCATCTACAGCACCTAATCCAACTGAGCTCTTATGGGCTGTCTCACAGTCACTGGCTTTGTGCTCCTACTGCTGAGGTGGCCCTGCCTGCTAACCAGTCAGAGCCTGAACAGGACCCTGGGGAGGAGACTAGCAGCACTGAAGAAAAGGGCCTTTGTTGACTCACTCAATGGGCAGCTAAGTGCTTAGTAACAAACAGTAAACAAAGGCAGCAACACAGACCACAGAGGCAGCTCAATGGTGAGGAGCAAGAGATCCCTCCTCCCTCTTGGAAAATGATCCATGATGAAGGCCTAGATGAGGTTGTGGAGACTTTTGGCTGCAGCCTTTGACACAGGACACAGGTATTCCCTGACATCATTCACTTTTCTCCCACCAATCTGGTCAAGGGAAGGGCAAACCCACACACTGGGTCTGGGTACAAGGATCACACAGCTGGGCTAGGCCTTGTGCTAGCCGCTCTCTGTTGGTGTGATTTGGAGTATTATTTGTTCCAGGTACTGGTAGGGCCTGATTCAGACAGTGCATTTGTTTTTAAGCAGTAAAGAATGGTCTCAACAAAGACAACAACATTTGTTTGAACCATAGCTTTGTTATTCAGTGTGTGCTTAAATTCAAACAAATGTTTTTAAGTTTCCTAAAACTCAGCTTCCTTACTTATAAAATGGGGGAACTAGTGCCTGCATTGCAGCATTATTGAGGGTACATGAGGGAACATATGTAAGACAATTAATACATGCTTAGAGCTTAAGAGTAGCCCAATAAATGATAGCTCTCACTACTTTCAGGAATGAGTGTTGTGGTTATTGCTTAAAGAAAATTAGTGGTTTAAGGTAAAGAGTTTCAGGCCATGTCTTATTGACTTTAGAAAACAATGGAAAAAATGTCAATGATTCTCCTAGTTTTATACGTATGCTTAGATAAAGGAAAAAGCTTATTTGAGTTTGTCAACAGTTTAAACAACTTTTTTTAATCTTCACTCAAGGACAGTTTTCATTGCTTTCAGAGAGTTGGGGGAAGGAGGGAGGAAGGGAGAGAGAGATGTGAGAGAGAAACATCAATTGGTTTGCCTTCTTTTTTTTATTTTTATTTTTTCATTCTTTTAGGTATCTGTTTATTTTATTTTTTAAGATTTTATTTATTTATTTTTAGAGAGCGAAGGGAGGGAGATAGAGAGAGAGAGAGAAACATCAATGTGCGGTTGCTGGGGGTCAGTGGCCTGCAACCCAGGCATGTACCCTGACTGGGAATTGAACCTGCGACACTTTGGTTCACAGCCCGAGCTCAATCCACTGAGCTATGCCAGCCAGGGTGGTCTGCCTTCTTATATGCGCCCTGGCTGGGGCTTGAACCCTTAACCTGGGTATGTGCCCCGTCCGGAATCAAACCCGCAGCCTTTTGATCTATAGGACAATGCTTCAACCAACTGAGCCATGCTAGCCAGGTCCAACTTTTTTTTTTAAGGAACAATTGAATTCAGAGATGAAACATGTATATATCTCCTGCTAAATCCTATTATTTGCTATTGGTTATAGCTGACACCAATCAGTTGGTTTATTATTTCAAAAAGTACTGACTAAATATCTCTTGGTGCTAAGCCAGGTGCTAAGTGCTAGGGACAACTCCCTCTGCTCAAAAAACCTTTCAGGTGAGTGGGGGAGCTGGAGAGCTCTACCTATACAACTCATGATAGCAGCAAGTGTTAAAGTGGCACAGGCTCTTGGAAGTGCATGTTTAAGCATGTTGAATACTAAGTGGAAACCAGCACCCTCTGCTGGTTTCCAGAGGGTGGGAGGGGAGGAGAAGGGGAAAGACATTCCAGGCTGAGAAAAGCACACTCAAAGGCCCTGTGGCATGAATAAGCAAAGTATGTTCTGGGAATAATGGGCAGTTTGGCATCTGATAAGAAAGGAGGCTACAACAGTGAACAGGACAAAACAAGGAAGGCCTTCTATGGTTTGCATTTCTTCTGGAGAGACATTGGTAATTTTAATGAGGGGCATGTCATGATTGCATTTAAATATTAGAAAGGTTATTTTGGTAGTAATATGGGCATGGGATTGGAGGGCGTGAAGCTTGGAATGATGACGGATTTACTAACCTAAGGAAACAACAGTGAGGATTAGATAGCCTCTAAGCAGGTACTGCCAGCACTGTGAAAAACCTCAAACATACACATGTATAAGTTCATTAAATTTTATTGCTCTGAAGGATGTGTATTGCATAATATATAATAAGATTTACTTTTTATTGAAAATTTCATGTAGCCAGTTGACTCACACAGAATGCATTCATTGATTTTTGCTAAACTCTTATATCCTTTGTCAGCCTATGTCTGCAATTGACCAAAGAGTGTAGTTCCAATATGAATGTTGGCTGATACTTTTATTTACATTGACAAGAGGAAGTTAAGCAATGATGGTGAATGTGTTAACTTTACTCATCTGTCAGTGACATTAATGACTTCTTTGCTGAATTGGATAATAGATTGTAATTCTGAAAGAGTATTTCCTCAATTTTTGTGCTATTAACAATGTAGCAGCGACAGACATGAAACGCTCTTAGGTTTAATCTGCATTATTAACATTTTCATAAGTCTAAACAATCAACAAAACAACAAACCAAGCCCTGATTTGTAGCTTTTGCCAATTTCTGTGGTGTAAATACTACCAATGTGGCCAATTCTAAGCTCCCAATGAACATCACTGAACACAAATTTGGAAGAGACATGCTCTAGTAAACCATTATATAGTATTTCCACCATATACTTGCAATTGATTTAAATAAGTTCAAGAGCACAGACAACAGTAAAAATATAATAAAATAATTAGGAAATGGTGAGTTTGGGGTATATTATTAATATAATTTATTAAATTGGAAGGTTTTGTAATTTAATTTTTGCAATGGCTATGTTTAACAACCAGCTTGAAAAATTGCTGAAGATTTAATGATTGGCTCTCACTGGCCAGTAGGAGCCTTCTTCAGCACATCATAAGATCCAAGAGAGTTTTTTTTTTTAATATTTTATTTATTTTTAGAGAGGGAAGGGAGGGAGAAAGAGAGAGAGAGAGAAACATCAATGTGTGGTTGCTGGGGGCCGCGGCCTGTAACCCAGGCATGTGCCCTGACTGGGAATCGAACCTGTGATGCTTTGGTTTGCAGCCCGCGCTCAATCCACTGAGCTATACCAGCCAGGGCTGATCCAAAAGAGTTTTAAACAGGCAGAATCTGATGGAGATGGGAATATAATTAGTAAAAATAGGAGGAGGAAGGACAAAGAAAAGAATTAAGAATACACACTTCTCACTATGGACAAATACATCACTCACCAAAATAGGAAACACAGGAGTGGATTCATGAGTGCAAGTCAATGCTGGACTCTTTAAAAAGACCAACATGAAAAGATGACTATCCATTTAAATATGGAACAGAGAAGGATGAGGGCTCTTTGCAGGCTTGAAGGAAGGTCATAGGACTTCTTTAGATGCCTGCAGAATGGCTCTTACTCATTGGTCCACAAGACCCTCTGGGATAGAGGTAAAGTCCTATTTTTTGAATTCCCAGCATTCAAGTTGTCAGGCTTGGCACATTGGTGCTTAATTGGATTCATTTTGGCTAAGTTATTATGCATTAATTCTTTGATTTTTAGAGTAATGTTTACTTTACCCTTCTATAAAATGAATGTAACACTACTCTCTAAAAAGTGTATTTTGAACCTAAAGGAATATCTGTAACTCAATGTAAGCCTTTTTGGAGAGACTCTTGGAGGTAGCCCCTTGCCAATGCTGCCTCTCCATCTGTCCTGCTCATTGGAGTGGAGCTTCTGGAGGAAGAAGAGTGCCTGCTCAGAGGGGCCTTTTGAACCAGGGTAGCACTTTTGGAGGGCACAGAAGTGGCCGTGCCTGGCCACGGAAGTGTGGGCCAGGCACATAGGCTGTATGGGAACTCAAATAAAAACAGCCCTGTTGACCATTTCTCTCCTCTTAATCCCCTGAGTTTCTGGCTCTGGTGATCGCTAGCTCCCCATACCCTCCCACCACCCCATAATCTTCCCCTTTTTTATGTACTTTCCACTCTCGGTGTCTGTGTTCAATCACACAAGCTCAGACATTGAGCAGATGGTGCTGGTTTACAGCCTTGGCTTATCTTGTGATAAGTCCTCCATTAAATTCCATCCCTCTAATCTAAGAGTGTAGTTACTCCAGTTTCCTGGATCATTGACCAGCTTTATTTAGGGGTCTCCTTGGCCACCTAACACAGCAATTCTGCCTCAAAATTCTAATTGCCTGCAGCCATTGCCTGCCTTTAACTGGTTCTTCCAAACAACCTGATGGGACCTAGGGAGTGTCATATGTCACTTGTAATGGGCTAAAGAACCACCCAATGATCTTGTTAAAATGCAGATGCTGACTGAGAAGGCCTGAGAAGAGCCTGGGTATACATTCCTAACAAGTTTCCAGGTGATACCAATATGGTGAGTCTGAAGGGCTACACTTTGAGTAGCAAGGACTGGGGTATACAGCCTAGGTCAATGCCACCAGAAACTCTATTGGTGAATCCATTTCTGCTCTCAAACCTAGCTTTGCAGGTTTGTCCCTCCCTTCCATCATTATATACTCAACATTACTCCTATGAATAGCTAGCATTTATTGAGAAGCTACTGTGTGTCAGACACAATAACTCATGTTTATAGATGAACAAAGAGAAAAAGTAACTTATCTAAAGTAGACAGGAGTCAATCCAACATTGATCTCAGAATCTGCCCTTTCAACCACTATGCTTTGCTATTTTTATTTCCTTCTGAGTGTTATTTGTCCTGAGTTCAGTGTCTTTTGCTGATATATATATATATATATATATATATATATATCTTTGAGTGTACGCCTTTGACAATTAAATTCTCAGCATAAATTTCTGGAAAAGAAATGATTTGATGGGAAGGATGGACATCACTTGGCTCCTGATAAGTGTTGCCAAATCGCTTTATACATCAGCTTTCTCAAATTGGCCATACCCTGAAGAGTTTCTGAGAGGAACAGTTACATTGCAATCTCTCAAACACTGAGAGTGCTTAACTTTGAAACTAACTTGATGGATGAAAAATGGGCCTCCTGGTAGTTTCTATCTGTAGCTTTTAGATTACATGTAGGGGTGGACAGTTTTTCATATGCTTTAATAATGAGTTGCAGTTTCTTCCATGATTTTTCTTAATCCCACTTTCTGCTGATCAACTAGTATTGGGAACTAGTGATATTTCTCTCTTTTGATGGAAATTAGTCATTTTCAGCTTGACCTTCATATTCTAGCTCATTGTACTGAACTTTATGGATGGCACAGTGGGAAGAAGCTTCTAAGCTCAGGAACCTAGGAGAGGATCTAGTGACTGAAGCCCAGGCAAGGGTCTTGAGACTGTAGTTCTCTGCTTACAACCAGTTGGAAGGTCACATGAGGAAGTGCCTTCATTTCTCCAACCCTCAGCTGTTCTGACATGTTTCTTTTCTGTGCTAAAGTGAGGCCCCTTTGATGGGTTAAGCTTGATACAGAAGTTAAGGACTATCTCTTTTCTAGGCATTATTTTTAAGGATCTTCTTTGGATGGATATATTTGCCTTAATGACACAGCTTCACCTCTAGAGGAAATTTTTAAGCAAAGAGTTCATTTTCTGGAGTTTGTGACTGAGTGAGCCACTTTTCCACCTGTATGAGGTTGGAAACCCACTAAAGGCCCTACCATGCTTGAGTCCTCTCTGCCAGAGATTTCGTTCCCAGCTCTAACTATAGGATGAAAGGGGATTAAACTCTCTGTGAAAGTGGACCCTCCCATGCCTGTTTGGCTCCAGGACCCCTCAGGAGGCAGTAGAGCCCTTTTCTCTAACTGGCATTCAGTGATCATTTCCCCCCAACATACTAACCTGTCTCTCTTTCACATTTTCCCTCTCCCTTGGTGGATTCAACCTGTGAAAAGAATGCATGTGTCATCTTTGGTTGTCAGGCAGAAAACATTGAGTTTATATGCAAGGCCCTAAAATTTATCAGACCAAAATGAAAATCTGGAGGATCCTGGCTTGTTAGTGTTTACTCCAAACACATTTTACTATTTTCTTTTATTTTAATAGCCTTTTTTTTAGAGCACACAGCATAATGCCCTCAAGATCCATATAAGTTGTTACAAGTATTACTAGTTTTATTTTAATTGCTGAGTAGAATTCCATGGTACAGATATACTGCAATTTGTTTAGCTGTTCACTAGATGAAGGACATTTTGGTTGTTAATAGTTTATGGCTCAGGTTTTTGTGTGGACATAGTTTTCATTTCTGTGGAATAAGTGCCCAAGAGTGTAACTGCTGGATCACATGGTCTCCCACCCAAGTACTAACCAGGCCCGACCCGGCTTAGCTTCCAGGATCAGATGATATCAATCATATGGTAAGAGTATATTTAGTTTTTTTCCAGAGTGGCTATAACACTTATATTCCCACAGGCAATGTATGAGAGATCCAATTTGTCCACATCCTCACAGCATTCAGTACTATCAATTTTTTTTTATAATAGGTAGGCAGTGATATCTCATTCCTTCCTCTTAAGGCTATTAATACTGAATATCTCTTCAGTATTTGCCATGTGTATATCTACCTCACTATAATGTTTCTTTTTGTCTTTTGCTTATTAAACTTTTCTAAAAAAGTAATGAACCTTATTCTTTTTTAGAACAGTTTTAGGTTTATAGCAGAAACTGAGTGAGATTGTACAGAGATTTCCCATATACTTCCACCCCAACACAGGCATAGCCTCCTCTATTACCAGTATCTTTCTTCAGAGTGGAGGATGAACTGTTATCACTGATGAACCCACATTGACACATCCAAATCACCCAAAGTCCATAATTTACTTTAGGGGTCTCTTGGTGGTGCACATTCTGAAGGTCAGGACAAATTTATAATGGCATATATCTACCATTACAGTATCATACAGAGTAGTTTCCTTGCCTTAAAAATCCTCTGAGCTCCATCTATTTATCCTTCTCCCCTCGACCCCAGAAAACCACTAATCTTTTTACTGTCTTTTCCAGAATGTCATAAAGTTGTAATCATACAGTATATAGCCTTTTTATTTTTTGTTTTATAAATATATTTTATTGATTATGCTATTACAGCAGTCCCATTTTTTCTCCCCTTTATTCTTCTCCACCCTGCAATCTCTTCCCATCAGCATTCCCCCTCTCCCTTAGCTCATGTCCATGTGTCATTATTTAAGTTCTCTGACTTCTCCATTTGCTATACTATTCTTAACCTCCCCCTGCCTATTTTGTACCTACCATTTATGCTTCTTCTTCCATGTACCTTTTCCGCCATTCTCCCACTCCCTGCTAATAATCCTCTGTGTGATCTCCATTTCTGTGATTCTGTTCCTGTTCTATTTGTTTGCTTAGTTTATATATATATAGCAATAAATATATAAACTGCTACTCACAAGCAATATATATACATATATATATTTATTTATTTAGGTTCAGATGTTGTTAGTTGTGTTTGTTGTCATTTTACTGTTCACAGTTTTGATCTTCTTCTATTTCTTAGATAAGTCCCTTTAACATTTCATATAATAAGGGCTTGATGATGATGAACTCCTTTAACTTGACCTTATCTGGGAAACACTTTATCTGCCCTTCCATTCTAAATGATAGATTTGTGGGATAGAGTAATGTTGGATGTAGGTCCTTGCCTTTCATGACTTTGAATACTTCTTTCTAGCCCCTTCTTGCCTGCAAGATTTCTTTTGAGAATTATGGGAACTCCCTTGTAGGTAACTGTCTCCTTTTCTCTTGCCGCTTTTAAGATTCTCTCCTTCTCTTTAAACTCAAGTAATATAATTATGATGTGCCTTGGTGTGTGCTTACTTGGGTCCAACTCCTTTGGGGCTCTCAGAGCTTCCTGGACTTCCTGGAAGTATTTCCTTTGCCAGATTGGGGAAGTTCTCCACAATTTTTTCAAATAAGTTTTCATTTTCTTGTTCTTCCTCTTCTTCTTATGGCACTCCTATGATTTAGGTATTGGAACATTTAAAATTGTTCTGGAGGTTCCTAAGCCTGTCCTTATTATTACTATTTTTTTTTTTGCATTCTTTTTTCTTCATTCTGTTCTGGTTGAATATTTATTTCTTCCTTCTGCTCCAAATCCTTGATTTGAGTCCTGGTTTCCTTCCTTTCACTGTTGGTTCCTTGTATATTTTTCTTTATTTCACTTTGCATAGTCTTCCCTTTTTCCTCCATTTTGTGACCATTTCTGTGAGCATCCTGATTACCAGTGTTTTGAACTCTGCATCTGATAGGCTGGCTGTATCTTTATCACTTGGTTCTGTTTTCGGAGCTTTGATCTGTTCTTTCATTTGGGCCATATTTTTTTGTCTTGGGCATGCTTGTTACTTTGAAGGGGCAGAGCCGTAGGTATTCGCCAGGGTGAGGCAACCCACATTGCTGCATTGCTGCATTATAGGGGGGACATCTCCCCCCTATATAGGGGGTAAGTGTCCAAGAGGGAGCAATGTTGCTTGCTTGGCTCTTGGGTAACTTTCAGTCACTTCCTTTGCTACTCACAAGCAAATTGGGGCCTTTTGGTGCTGATTCCCCAGTTGGTGGGATTTTATGCATTCTAGGACCCTGTGGATCCCTCCAATGAATTCTCCTGTGAGGCTGGGAGTTTCTCCTACCACCACAACCCTCATGGGTTCTTATGGCCAGAGGTTTTGAGGCTTTATTTCTTCATGCTGAAACCCTGTGTTGCATGCTCTGTCTCTCTCTCCACTTGTTCCTCCTGGTTTATCCACACACATATGTGGGACCACCTGGTCCATCAGCTGCTGCCTTGCCACTTTGCATCCTCTCTGCTCTGGCTGCCTGTTTCCATTCCTCCTACCAGTCTGAATGAATATTTTTTCTTTAACTCCTTGGTTGTCAGACTTCCATAAAGTTTGATTTTTCTGGCACTTCTGCTTGTTTTTTTTTTTTTGTTTTTTTTTTTTTTCTTAAAGCTGTTGTTGTCTTTCTTTTGGTTGTGGGAGGAGGCAAAGTGTATCTACCTACAACTCCATCTTGGCAGGAGATCTCAGTATGTAGCCTTTTTAGATTGGCTTCTTTCACTTAGATGTATATATTTAAGTGTCCTCCATTTACTATTTGCTCCTTTTTAAATTTTTCCCTATTTTCTGCCTTCTAAATATTTTTTTACTTTTGATTTTTATTGTTGTTCAAATACAGTTTTCTTCCTCCCCCCACCACTCCCTACTACCCCAGCCTTCCCCACCTCCCTCCCCTGTTTCCACCCCCTTGTAATTGTCCATGTGTCCTTTATAGTTGTTCTCATAAACCCTTCACGCTTTTCCCCCATCATCCCCTCTCCTCTACCTTCTGGTGACTGTCACCTTATTCACAATTTAAATGTCTTTGGTTATATTTTGCTTGCTTGTTTGTTGTGTTGGTTAGGTTCTAGTTACAGGTGAGATCATATGGTATTTGTCTTTCACCGCCTGGCTTATTTCACTTAGCATAATGCTCTCCACTTCCATTCATGCTCTCCCAAAGGGTAGCAACTCCTTCTTTCTTCCTGCTGTGTAGAATTCCACTGTGTAAATGTACCATAGTTTTTTTGATCCATTCACTTACCGCTGGGCACTTCGGTTGCTTCCAGCACTTGGCTATTGTAAATTGTGCTGCTATGAACACTGAAGTACATAGGTTCTTTTGGGTTGGTGTTTCAGGTTTCTTAGGATATAATCCTAGCAGTGGAATTGCTGGGTCAAAAGGCAGTTCCATTTTTAGTTTTCTTAGGAAATTCCATACTGTTTTCCATAGTGGTTGCACCAAACTGCATCCCACCAATAGTGCACCAGGGTTGCCTTTTCTCCGCATCCTCTCCAATGCTTGTTGTTGATTTGTTTATGATGGCCATTCTAACTGGTGAGAGGTGGAATCTCATTGTGGTTTTAATTTACATCTCTCTGATGGCTAGCAATACTGAGCATCTTTTCATATGTCTCTGGAACCTCTGTATGATCTTCATGGTGAAGTGTCTTTTCAAGTCCTTTGCCTCTTTTTTAATTGGGTTGCTTGTCTTCTTAGAGTGAACTCATGTGAGTTCTTTATGTATTTTGGAGATCAAACCTTTCTCTGAGGTATCATTGGCACACATGTTTTCCCATACAGTTGGTTCTCTTGTTATTTTAATACTGTTTTCTTTAGCCATGCAGAAACATTTTAGTTTGATGAGATCCCATTTGTTTATGCTTTCCTTTATGCCCCTGGCTTTAAGGGACATATGAAAATGAAAATATTAGTGAATATATTACTGTGTGGAATATCTCAGATTTTCCTGCCTATGTTCTCCTATAGGACTTGTATGGTGTCAAGACTTACATTTGTCTTTTGTGCACCTTGAATTTATTTTTGTGTATGGTGTAAGTTGGTGATTGAGTTTCATTTTTTGCATGTAGCTGTCCAGCTCTTCCGACACCATTTGTTGAACACGTTATTTTTTTTTGCTTCATTATATGCTGCTTTTTCCTTTGTGAAATATTAATTGACCATAGAGACTTGGGTTTCTTTCTGGGCTCTTTGTTCTGTTCTGTTGATCCATGTGTCTGTTCTTATGCCAGTACCAGGCTGTTTTGATTATGGTGGCTTTGTAATACAGTTTGATATCAGGTATTGTGATCCCTCCTGCTTTGTTCTTCTTTCTCAAAGTTGCTGCTGCTACTCAGGGTCATTTATGATAACATATAAATTTTTGAAGTGTTTGTTCTTTATCTGGGAAATATGCCATTGGTACATTAATAGATATTGCATTGAATCTATAAATTGTTTGGGGTAGTATGGACATTTTGATGATGTTAATTCTTCTGATCCATGAACATGGTATATATTTCCATTTGTTTGTGTCTTCCTTAATTTCTTTCTTCAGTGTTGTGTAGTTTTCTGAGTACAGGTCTTTTACATCCTTGGTTAGATTTATTCCTATGTATTTTTATTTTTCTTGTTGCTGTATCAAATGGGATTTTTTTCTTGATTTCTGCTTCTGTTGTTTCATTGTTGGTATACAAAAATGCCTTTGATTTCTAGATATGACATTGTATCCCACTGTTTTGCCAAAATAATTTATTAGGTCAGGCAGTTTTTGGGCCGAGTCTATAGGATTTTCTATGTACACTATCATGTCATCTGCAAACAGTAACAGTTTTGTTTCCTCCCTTCTGATTTGGATGCCTTTTATTTCCTTTTTTGTCTGATTGTTGTGGCTAAAACTTCCAGTACTATATTGAATAGAAGTGGTGGAAGTGGACAACCTTGTCTTGTTCCTGATCTTTGTGGAAAAGATTTTAGTTTTTGTCCATTGAGTATGATGTTGGCTGTAGGTCTCTCATATATGGCCTTTATTATGTTGAGGAATGCTCCCTCTATTCCCACTTTGCTGAGTGTTTTTATCATAAATGGGTGCAGTACCTATCAAATGCTTTTTCTGTATCTATTGCTATGATCGTGTGATTTTTGTCTTTGCTTTTATTTATGTGACGTATTGCATTTATTGATTTGCAAAATCTGTACCATCCTTGCACCCCTTGGATGAATCCCACTTGGTCATGGTAGGTGATCTTTTTAATGTATTGGATGCAGTTTGCCAATAGTTTGTTGAGGATTTTAGCGTCTATGTTTATCAGCGATATTGGCCTGATCTTTTCTTTCTTTGTTGTGTCTTTATCTGGTTTTCGAATTAGGATGATGCAGGCTTCATAAAATGAGTTTTGGAGTCTTCCATCATTTTGGATTTTTTGGAATAGTCTGTGAAGGGTAGGTGTTAGCTCTTCCTTAAAAGCTTCATAGAATTCTCCTGTGAAACCATCTGGTCCAGGGCTTTCGTGTGTGAGGAATTTTTTGATTACTGCTTAAATTTCATTAGCTGTTATTGGTCTGTTTAGGCTTTCTGCTTCATCTTTATTGAGTTTTGGAAGATTATATTTTTCTAGAAATTTTTCCATTTCACCTACGTTTTCAAATTTCTTGGCATAAACTTCTTCATAGTAATTTCTTACAATCCTTTGTATTTCTGTGGTGTCAGTTCTAATCTCTGCTCTATCATTTCTGATTGTGTTTTTTTTGGATCCTTTCTCTTTTTTTCTTGGTGAGCCTGCTTAAAGAGTTGTCGATTTTGTTTATGTTTTCAAAGAACCAGCTCCTGGATTCCTTGATCCTTAGAATTGTACTTTTAGTCTCTATGTCATTTAATTCTGCTCTAATCTCAGTTATTTCCTTCCTTCTGCTTGCTCTAGGCTGTCTTTGTTGTTGTTCCTCAAGCTCTTGTAGGCATAGGGTTAGGTTGTTTGTTTGAAATGTTTCTATCTTTTTTAGGTAGGCCTGTATCACTATGAACTTCTCTCTCAGAACTGCCTTGCTGCTGTGTCCCATAAATTTTGAGTTGTTGTGAGTTCATTTTCACTTGTTTCCAGAAACTTTTTGATTTCTTCTTGATCTCATTCTCAACCCACTGATTGTTTAATAGCATGTTATTCAATCTCCATGATTTTGAGTGTTTTGGGTGTTCTTCCTTGGGGTTGGTTTCTAGTTTCAGTCCCTTGAGGTCGATAAATGTTTGATATGATTT
Source organism: Phyllostomus discolor (assembly GCF_004126475.2). Classification (NCBI taxonomy): domain Eukaryota; kingdom Metazoa; phylum Chordata; class Mammalia; order Chiroptera; family Phyllostomidae; genus Phyllostomus; species Phyllostomus discolor. The sequence continues at coordinate 108,947,602 of NC_040907.2, forward strand.
CAATTTCTTGAATTTGTTGAGGCTTGTTTTTTGTCCTATTATGTGTTCTATCTTTGAAAATGTTCCATGTGCATTTGAAAAGAATGTGTATTTAATCTTATTTGTGTTGGAGGGCTCTATATATATCAGTTAAGCCCATTTCATCTGGGGCATTGTTCAATGCCACAATATCTTTGTTGATACATTGGAAGATCTGTCTATTTTTGACAGTGGGTGTTAAAGTCCAATAATTGTGTTGCTGTCAATATCTTTCTTGAAGTCCTCTCACATTTTCTTTATGTATTTGGGTGCTCCTATGTTGGGTGCATATATATTTACAATGTTTATGTCATCTTGATGGATTCTCCCCTTGAGTATTATGAAGTTACCTTCTGGGTGTCTCTTTATGGCCCATTTTTGGAAGTCTATTTTGTCTGATATAAGTATTTCTACCCCGGCTTTTTTTTCTTCTTTGTTTGCTTGGAAAATTTATTTCCAGTCTTTCACTTTTAGCCTGTGTATAGCTTTTGTCCTGAGGTGGGTCTCTTGTAGGCAAGATATGTGTGGTCATGCTTTCTTATCCATTCAGCTATTCTATGTCTTTTCAGTGGAGCATTTAGTCCATGTACATTTAAGGTTATTATTGATAGGTACTTATTCATTCCCATTTTCGTACCTGTGTTCCTCTCTGTCTCTCTCTCTTCCTCCCTTTCCTTAAAGCAGTCCCTTTAGCATTTCTTGCAGAGATGGTTTGGTGGAGGTGTATTCTTTTAGACTTCTTTTGTCTGGGAAGCTCCTCATTTCCCTTCTATCTTGCTTGAGAGCCTTGCTGAGTAAAGTAGCCTTGTTTGCAGACCTCTGGTTGTCATTACGTGGAATATTTCTTGCCATTCTCATCTGGCTTGGAGCATTTCCAGTGAGAAGTCAGCTGCTAATTTTATCAGGGCTCCCTTGTATGTTACTTCCTGCTTGTCTCTTGCTGCTTTTAAGATTCTCTCTTTGTGAGGTAAAAGACCTGTATTCAAAAAACTCCATAACACTGAGGAGAGAAATAAAGGAAGACACAAACAAATGGAAACATATACCGTGTTCATGGATTGGAAGAATTAATATCATCAAAATGTCCATACTACCAAAAGCAATTTACACATTCAATGCAATACCTATTAAAGTACCAATGGCATATTTCACAGACATAGAACGAACACTTCAACAATTTATATGGAACCACAAACGACCCCGAATAGCTGCTGCAATTTTGAGAAAGAAGAGTAAAGTAGGAGGGATCACAATACCTGACACTAAAGTATACTACAAGGCCACTGTAATCAAAACTGCCTGGTACTGGCATAAAAAACAGGCACATGGACCAATGGAACAGAACAGGGAGCCCAGAAATAAACCCAAGTCTCTACAGTCAATTAATATTTGACAAAGGAAGCAGCAACATAAAATGGAATAAAAATAGCCTCTTCAACAAATGGTGTTGGGAGAACTAGACAGCTACGTGCAAAAAAATGAAACTCGAGCACCAACTTACACCTTATACCAAAAGAGATTCAAAGTGGATAAAAGACTTAAATATAAAGCGTGACACCATTAAAGTCCTAGAAGAGAACGTAGGTAGGAAAATCTCTGATATCTCACGCAGAAACTTTTTTACTGATTTGTCTCCTAGAGCAAGGGTCATAAAGGAAAGAATAAACAAATGGGACCTCATCAAAATTAAAAGCTTTTGCACAGCTAAAGAAAACAGTATCAAAATAACAAGAGAACCAACTGTATGGGAAAACATATTTGCCAATGATACCTCAGACAAGGGTTTAATCTCCAAAATATATAAAGAACTTACATGACTCCACTCTAAGAAGACAAGTAACCCAATTAAAAAATGGGCAAAGGACTTGAACAGACACTTCTCCAAGGAGGACATACAGAAAATCCAAAGACACATGAAACGATGCTCAATATCGCTAGCCATCAGAGAGATGCAGATTAAAACCACAATGAGATACCACTTCACACCAGTCAGAATGGCCATCATAAACAAAGCAACAAACAACAAGTGTTGGAGAGGATGTGGAGAAAGGGGGTCCCTAGTGCACTGTTGGTGGGACTGCAGACTGGTACAACCACTATGGAAAGCAGTTTGGAACTTCCTCAAAAAACTAAAAATGGATCTGCCTTTTGGCCCGGCAATTCCATTGCTGGGACTCTATCCTAAGAACACTAAAACACCAATACAAAAGAACCTTTGCACCCCGATGTTCATAGCAGCACAATGTACAATAGCTAGGTGCTGGAAGCAACCTAGATGCCCATCAGTAAATGAATGGATCAAAAAACTATGGTACATTTACACAATGGAATTCTATGCAGCAGAAAGAAAGAAGGAGCCCATACCCTTTGCAACAGCATGGATGGAGCTGGAAAGCATTATGCTAAGCGAAACAAGCCAGGCAGTGAAAGACAAATACCACATGATATCACCTTTAACAGGAATCTAAACAACGAAACAAAAAAAAAAACTAGCAAAAAAACTAGCAAAGACACTGAAATAGGGGTTAGTCTGACAGTGGCCAGAGGGGAGAGAAGAGGGAATTTCAGGGGGAAATAGGTAGGGTTTACAGGAACAAATTTGGAGGACACATGGACAAAAACTAGGGGTGGGGGGTAATGGGGGGAAGAGGGGAGGGTTGGGTGGGCGGGCTGGAATGGGAGTAGGGGGGAAGAAAACTGTACTTGAACAATGATTAAAATAAAAAAAATTTTTAAAAAAAGATTCTCTCTTTGTTTTGGAATTTTGCCATTTTAATTATGATGTGTCTTGAAGTGGGCTTCTTTGAGTTCCTCTTGATTGGGACTCTCTGTATTTCCTGGATTTTTGTGACTTTTTCTCTCATCAAATTAGGGAATTTTTCCATTATTGCTTTTTCAAGTAGGTTTTCTATCCCTTGCTCTTCTTCTTCTCCTTCTGGTATCCTTTTTATATGAACATTATTATGCTTCATATTGTCTTGTATTTCTCTCAATCCCTCTTCATTCTCTCTGAGCCTCTTTTCTTTTTCTTGCTTTTTTTTTTGTAGTTTGTCCTCTAGCTCACTGACCCTATTTTCTGCTTCAGCACCCTGCTTTTGATCCCTCCTACTGTGTTCTTCAGTTCAGAAATTGTATTCTTCATTTCCTCTTGGTCCTTGTTGATAGGTTCTATTTCCTTTTTCATATTGATATAGTTTTCAGTGAGTTCATTATAGCTTCCCTGTAGTTCCTGGAGGCTCATTGTGAGCTCATTGAGCTTCCTGACAATCATTCCTTTGAACTCAATATGTGATAGTTGTGTTGCCCCTATTTTATTTAGCATTCTTTCTGAGGCTTCCTCCTTTCCTTTCACTTGGGGATTGTTCCTTTGTCTTAGCATTGTTTCTGAGACTCTTCTTGTTAGCCTCAACTTCTTAAATTCATCTGTTTTAGCTCCCTGGGTCTGTGGTGTGAACTTCTGTGGTAGAATACCAGTGAGTTTCAGTGGTGCAGTTTCCTTGATATCCTGAGCTCAGTGGTCTTGGGCTGTCATTTAAGTAGGCTCTGTGTTTGTCTTTGGGTTTTGGTTGTTGTTGGGTCTTTCTTTGGTGGTTCCTTCCCACCACCTGTTGTATTTTGTTGTCCTGGCGAGGGCAGGTTTTGTTGAAGCTGATTCTTCCGTGTGTATAAGGTTTTGAGGATTCTTTCTTGCTTTTGTTCAGTTGTTTGTACTGGGTACTGTCTCTACTGTTTAGTTGTATTTCCAGATAGGTCCTGGATTGAGGTTTGTGTGGTTTCCACTCCCTCCTTCACCTTCTTCTGTTGTTATCTGTTGCTGGTTCCTTTGTTGTTGGGTTTCCTCTCCCAGTGGGTATCCTGGTGTTCACCGTTTCCACCTGCACTTTTTTGTGATCTGTTGGAGGGGGAAGGCAAAACAGTTTAAGACAGCAAGAGAGTATTCTATGATATTTACAGTAGAAGCCAGAAGAGAAGAGATAGGAGATCCTTTGGCTATGTATAGTGTTAACTGTGATCTTCCACCCAGCTAGCTGATTTTTAGAAAGGATGGAAAGAAGATAAGACTCTTGTTGTGGAAGGAAGGATTGTGAGTTGGACCTAGAAGGCAGCGAGGTTGTGGGAGGTGAGATTGTGAGGTAAGGTGAGAGTAAAGGATAGTAAATAGATGTAGTGTGAGAGAGAATAGAGTTAACCACTACAGTAATAAAGTTCAGGAAATTTTAAAGTGGGCTAAGATCTGGGAGGAGTGTTGTGAAGTATTTACAATTGCATGGAACAGCTACTATTTACAATAGTATTAGAACAACAATCATATGACAGAATCTATGTGATCTGGATAATGAGAATAGGGAGTATAGGACCTTGAGTAGTGTGCTAATGGGACACAGGTGAGGTGAAGGACAGTACATTAGCAATACACTATGCAAGAGATATCAGGGGAAACCTGTCAGGTGATACAATATAGCCAGCCTAGCAAAGCAGACTATGCAAAAAGAAGAGGAATACAAAAATACTATTAAGAAAAAGATGTAAGAATAATGGAAAAATAATAATAATACAAATATGCAATAACTTGCAGGTTCTCTGTAACAGCAGAGTCAAATTTGTCTCACTGTCTTGGCTGTTGGGATGCCCCCTCTTTTGGTCCAACTCTGGTCTTTTCACAGATCCAGGTTTTTGTCTCACTTGCAGGTATTTAAAAACTAAAAATAAAAAGCAGACGAAGAGCCCTGGCTGGCGTAGCTCAGTGGATTGAGCGCGGGCTGGGAACCAAAGTGTCCCAGGTTCGATTCCCAGCCAGGGTACCTGCCTGGGTTGCAGGCCATAACCTCCAGCAACCGCACATTGATGTCTCTCTCTCTCTCTCTCTCTCTCCCCCTCTGTTCCCTCCCTAAAAATAAAATAAATAAAATCTTTAAAAAAAGAAAAAAAAGCAGACGAAGGAAGAAGAGTTAAAATTGGAGGAAAGAAAGGAGGAAGGAATAAAAGAAGAAAGCAGGAAAGAGAGGAAAAAGAAATTAAAAGAGAATAAAAGTAATAAAAATTAAAAAATTAAGAATTGTTTAAAAAAATAGAATAAAATTAAAAAGTCTCTTGGTTTCAAAGTGGCCAAACCTGTTTTTCTGGTCTTGCTGTCTGTGGCAGGCTGAGGGGTGATTGGTATGGCTTTTCTTTCTTCAGAATCTGCACTCAGTCTGCTCAGTGGTCTGTGGCGTGCACTGTCTGGGGAGCTATCGTGGGTCCTGGGCTCTGTGCCCTTGGTGTGGGAATCAGTTCTTTCTGCAGGGTTACTGCTGTGGACTGGGCTGCTGCAATGCGCTCCCACTTGCGAGCGCCCTGGCGCACAGGCGCCCTCACCCTCGGCCAATGCCTCACCCTTCCCAGCGCTATGGGGGTGTGCAGGTTCTCCACACAAGCACAACCCTCTGTGCAAACTCGGGATCACCTCCCAGCTTGGTGGCAGGGAGGCCAGTGATTGCAGTAGGAGAATTCCCCAAACAGTGTCTGTCTTTTCACTCCTTCCTCTTGAGAAATTCCTCCTATTCAAGCCTGACGCTCTATACCTTGGCGTGGCTTCTCCCACAGCCCAACTCTCCAGCCAGACCAGTGACCATGGGGATCAGGGACCATTGTGTGACCCAACCCCGCTGGTGTCCACAGACTATGAGGGTGCTCGTAGCCCTTGTGTGTTTGCTAGCAACTGGGTTCCTCTCAGTGCCACTCAGACCCTGTTTGGCTGGGGAGGGAGCAGTTGTCCCAACTCTCTCCCAAGGACTCTGTGGCAAACCTGGCAGTGGGCACTGGGCCTGGGGCTGCAGCATGCCCCCCCACCCCCCAACCCCACACTGGTCCTGGGACCCTACTGTATTGCAGCACTCCTCTCACTGACTAGTTTTTCGGTTCCTCCACAATCCGTGGTCCCCTATTTTTACATATGCTGAGGTATGTTTGTTGCTTGCTCCTCCACTCCGTAGATCAGCCAGGATTCTCTCCCATGTGCAGGGGGAATCCAAATCTGCTCCCTCCTACTCCAACGCTATTTTCCTTCTCTCAACATCTCACTTTTAAGGACATGACTTTTGGGACTTTGGAAAGGAGATACTGAATTACCAAAACTTGTTATGTAAAAGAATACATGGTTACTTGAGCAGTCCACTAAATTTAATACAAATGGGTTTGGTTTTGGTTTTTACATCTCTAGGTCAAGGGCATGTGTCCAGTGTCACATGTGCCAATTAACTCTGTACTTTTTTTAAAAAAAATTGTACCCTTAAACCAGCCAACAATGCCTCTGATGAATGTGATTAAATACCTGCCACGAAGTTCACAAGCTGTACACTCATTTCCAGGAAAATAATCCTGAAAACAGATGCCAGAGCAGCATCTGAGCATCCATACCTGATAACTTACCTAGATTCCATGGGTTCTATTGTAAAGTTCCTAGGCAAGGTCTAGTGCCACAATGACAACAGACTTCATCCCCAATCCCAAATCCAGCCCATTGGTAGACTCTACCTGAAGAAGGGTGGTAAGAAGGATTTTGAAGGCCACTACTGGATCTGTGTGGAAGATCACCACAATCAATTGGTGATGTCTGCCATAAGCATGAGATTGGGTGATATAGCTATGTGTGACTTATAGTGAGAGATCGCTCACACCTTCTACCTGCACCTGGGACTAACACTTCAAGCAGGGAGGGGAATGTTTCAGTATGCTGTTTAGAGTTGAATGTTGGCCTGAAAAAATGAACCAGGGTACATCCTCCTAACCTCAGAACAGAGCCCAGGACTGGGAGAGGAGTATGGGCACAGCACCTCCTGAGATCAGTTTCCTAAATGCCCCCTCTACCCAACATAGGACGCAAGCCAAGTTGGATGATGAGAGGAGCCTGTGATACATGAAAGAGAATAGCAATTAACAGAGCTGAGCGGTAGAGATGTTATAAGAGAGAGAACAGGGATTTTGAAGCTGGTGGCCTCTTCCCCTTAAGCCATTCTCAAGTGCTGTGTTTCATAAGCCCAGGGAGTTAAACCACCCACAAAAAAATCATCATTTGATTCATTCAGGATTCTGTCCCTTCTGACACTGACCCTCTCCCAGTTCAAACACACCTTATCTTCCTGACCTGGAATTTTGTCAGTATACCTCCCCAGGTCTTAGCTTGGCCTATTCTTTTAGCAATGGAACTCTTGGAGCCCTCACTCCTCTGCATGGAGGAGCATGTGCAGGACATAAGGATGATGGGTTTCTCCAGCTCAGCTCAGATGAGAGATACTCTGAGCAAGGAGTAACTAGACCTTCATAAGTCACTCAGTGGGAGCCAAGCTACAGTCAGGAGGGTCATGTCTGGTCCTCACTAGTGAGTGCTGGGATGGACAGGAAATAGTCCTAAGAGCACTCAAGATCTGTCTTATCTCAGGTCTTGTGGAAAGCAGAGCCTAAGACAAGGATTAAATTCTGACATTTCATTCAGGAGCTGTAAGCCCAGGGCAATGAAGGTAAGAAGAAAAGGGAAGGAAGACAAAGGCAAATGTGATATGCAGTGTAATCATGCCAACAATCTAACACTCAGTGTTTCTCTGGAAGGTTTGCAAGATGTGACCCACTCAAAACAGTCCAGGAGGAAAGAAAGAAGGGAGAATTTATTACTTTCTCAGTTTCTTCCAACCTTTTATTTTCTAATGGTTAAGGTTCACACCATAGAACCTAGCTCCCCTTTCATTAGCGGGCCCTTTTAATAGGCATCAAAGAGTCAGCTACATGGCCCAGGATATGGTGTCTTAGCTGTGTTCAGAGTGTAGGAGGTAACATGGTGTGGGTGAAGCACCACCCAAGGGACCTAAATAGAGGGACCCTGCAAGGCACTCAAGTCTGTGTTAAACAATGGGATCCAGACATTCACCCATGAGATCCTGGCAGTATAGGAAAGGGTTCAGGGACATGTAGTGCTAGGGCAACTGCCAGTGGGGTGACAGAGTCAGGGCCACTGCAAATGGGACTCTGGTGCTTTCACTGTTGTGATCCGACTTGGAGAAACGTGGGCCCAAACAAACTAACCCTAGAAGCCATCAAGACTCTATTCACTGAACCCAAAGGAAAAGCATCCTCAGTTCCAGAATGCACCTGAGAAGAGCAGACTTTCCAGATCTGTACTTTTCTGAATAGAAGGATAAGGACAAGGATAAAGAAACAGAACTCATCAATTAAACACCCACTATGCCCTGCTCAGTGTTGGTGCCTGCCTTCCATCATCCTCTCGTTAGATTTTCTTCCCTTTAAAATTGATAGTAGTGTCTATTGGAAAGTTTTGCTATTCAGAAGAGTATCCATGGCAAAACAAAATCACCACTGAAACTGCCCAGAAATAATCACTGTAGACAGCTCAGTGTATATATTTTTAGATGTGTGTGTATGCATGTGTGTGTACAGTTAGAATGCATTGTATATACACATATTTATTTTAAGGTAATTAAATTAGTTTGTACAAACTCATTTTTAAATATATTTTATTGATTATGCTATTACAGTTGTCCTATTTCCCCCTTCACTCCCCTCCACCCTGTACACCCTCTCCCACCCACATTTCCCACATTTAGTTCATGTCCATGTGTCATAAGTTCTTTAGCTTCTACATTTCCCATACTATTCTTAACCTCCCCCTGTCTATTTTCTACCTACCATCTATGTTACTTATTTTCTGTACCTTTTCCCCCTCTCTCTTCCTCCCACTTCCCTGTTGCTAACCCTCCATGTGACCTCTCTTTCTGTGGTTGCTCCTGTTGTAGTTGTTTGCTTAGTTTCTTCTGGTTTTGTTTTAGTTGTGGTTGTAAATAATTGTGAGTTTGCTGTCATTTTACTATACATGTTTTTTTTTATCTTCTTTTCTTAGATAAGTCCCTTTAACATTTCATATAATAAGGGCTTGGTGATGATGAACTCCTTTAACTTGACCTTATCTGAGAAGCACTTTATCTGCCCTTCCATTCTAAATGAAAGCTTTGCTGGATAGAGCAATCTTGGGTGTAGGTCCTTGCCTTTCATGACTTGGAATACTTCTTTCTAGCCCCTTCTTGCCTGTAAGGAGTCTTTTGAGAAGTCAGCTGACAGTTTGATGGGAAATCCTTTGTAAGTAACTGTCTCCTTATCTCTTGCTGCTTCTAGGATTCTCTCCTTCACTCTAATCTTGGGCAGTGTAATTATGATGTGCCTTCATGTGTTCCTTCTTGTACCTCTCTGGTACTGTCTGAGCTTCCTGGACTTCCTGGAAATCTATTTCCTTTGCCAGAATGGGGAAGTTCTCTTTTATTTTTTGTTCAAATAAGTTTTCATTTCTGATTCTTCCTCTTCTCCTTCTGGTACCCCTACAATTTGGATGTTGGAACGTTTAAAGATGACCTGGAGGTTCCTAAGCTTCTCCTCGTTTTTTTGAATTCTTATTCCTCTATTCTTTCCTGTTTGGTTGTTTCTTTCTTCCTTCTGGTCCACTCTATTATTTTGAGTCCCAGTTTCCTTCCCATCACTATTGGTTTTGTGTTCATTTTCCTTCATTTCTCTTATTGTTGCCTGCATATGTTCATCTAATCTGTGACCAAAATCAACCAATTCTGTGAGCATCCTGATCACCAGTGTTTTGAATTGTGCATCTGATAGGTTAGCTATCTCTTGGTCACTTAAAAGGATGAGTTCTGGGACTTTGATTTGTTCTTCTGTTTGAGCCAATTTTTTTTTGGTCTGGTTGCACCTGTTACAGTAAGGGGTGGAGCCTTAGGTGTTCACCAGGGTAGGGCACCCCAGTCGCTGGGTTGTGAAGTTGTATGTGGGGGCGGGGTCGAGAGGGAACAATGGCAGTTGCTCCATTCTCCGTGGGACCTCATCCCCTCTGCTGCTTCCCCCAAGTAAACTGGGCCCCTCTGGTGCCAGTTCCCATGTGGGTGGGCTTGTGCACGCTGTAGGACCCTCCAAGGACATCCTCTGTGAGGATGTGTGTCTCTCCGTGCACCTCAATTCCCACAGATGTTCTCAGTCAGTGTCCGGAGGTTCTATTTCCCAGCGCTGTGATCCTGGGTTGTGCGCCCTGCCTTGCTTTACCGGGTCTGCCGGTTGCCTGTTGCCATCCCTGGGCCAGGGTCTGCCAGCTGCTGTTTGCACACTCTGGGTCCACCTGCTGTGGTTCTGCATGCCCCAGATGCCTTACTCGCCCCCGGATGTCTTACCTGCTGGTCCCACTGCTCTCTCCTGCGACGAGCACCTGGCTGCTTGTCTCCACCCCTCCTACTGGTCTGGATGCATGGGTCTAATTCAACTTCTTGGCTGTCTGACTTCCATTCAGATCAATTTTCTGTATGTTCTGGTTGTCATTCTGTTTCTTAATTGTTGTTGTCCCTATATTGATTGTGCGTGGAGGTACAGTGCATCCACCTATGCCTCCATCTTGACCAGAAGAGCCGTACAGACTTATTTTAATGCTGTCTTATTTTATATCCACTCTCACTGGACATTAATATGTCTCTAGTTTATCACTAATGTCAATAATGTAAAATAAATGTTGTAGCTCAATCAATTTTTACTTGTGCTCTAGGATAATTCCTTGTCAAGGACTTGTTGGGTCCTTTTTATGGTTTTTGCTGCATGCTGCCAATGCTGTCAACATGCCAGACCATTTACCCACAGCTCTTCCAGCACTTCTTGAATACTCACAATAAACTAATAGATTAGGTCATATGAACCCCACTTTACAGGTGTAGAAATTGGGGCACAGAGATGTTGACTTATTCCCTTCTAAGAGCTAATAAATTGATGGCAACAAAGCCTGGGAATAACATTTTTTTTTTTAGTCATTGTTCAAGTACAGTTTTCTGTCTTTTGTTCCCATTCTACCCACCCACCCATCCCTCCCACCTGCCTCCCATTTCCACCACCCCTAGTTTTTGTCCATGTGTCCTCCAAATTTGTTCCTGTAATCCCTACCCATTCTCCCCTGAAATTCCCTCCTCTCTCCCCTCTGGTCAAGGTCCCCTCTGGAATAACATTCTTTAAACACATTCTGCTTCAGAATTCCACAGATCTGAGCTGGGAGCTGGGAGCTAGGAGCTGCAATGACCTATAACCAGGCCTTTCCCAGAGGACAGGCCCAGGCAGGATACACAGCCACCACATGCCTTACCTGAGGTGCATCAGGCCGTTTGTTCTTTCTCTGTCTCTGTAGAAGTTCAGGGGCCTTGAAAGCAGTAGCCCCTATGTGAGATACATGGCCTTGGAAAGAAACACTTCCAAACACAGAAAGCAAGGTTGACCAGGGGCAAACCATGTAGTTCGAGGAGCCTGAAACCAAGGCAGCAACGGGGTGTAGAGACAGAACCACTAGACAGTGGCCATCTGTGGGACTGTGTCCAGTAGATACCTTACAATACCCCCTCTGGGACAGACTGTGAGCTGACCCAGGACAAATATGAAATGAAACACATTCAATCATGATGTGTACATGCACAGGAGCACATGTTACAAAAGGTGGCAACAGCTGGGGCCAATACCTGCATCCAAATTCTTTAGTGGCCTAAGATTTTCAAGGCAAAAGGTAAAGAAAGTTGGGTCCACCTGAAAATTGGAACAAGCTCGAGTTCTCTGGAGTGAGCCAGGAGCCCTGGCAGCTGTTTTTCTGGGCATCAGAATCTCCAGGATAGGGAAGAGGGAGTGAAGGTGCATCATCAGGGAGATATGGGGCTGAAGATGTAGGTACACAGCCTCCCTTCATCTCTTCTAAGTTGGAACACTTCACCCAGACTGCACATATTTGATATCACCTGTGGGGGTGTCCACTGCAGCCTGACCATGCCCAAACATGTGACTTCTGAGTTTACATCTTAGTGTGTGGGTCCAGTGTTTGTTCAAGTTGTCAATTTAATGTCTCAGCTACAAATCCATCTTTCAGTACATGCTCAGTCCCTTAAGCATCTCACCTTTACAGAGAGCACTGAATACAGCTTTCTCAATAGGTGGAGAGACATTGCTGTTTCATGGGGGTCAGCATGTGGGCGAAGACACCTGGTGATGCTTTGCACCAACATCTACTCAGGATGCCCAGTCCCTTGGCCCCCTGTAGGCTCAGTCTTGCTGAGTGGTAATTCTGTCTACATTGATGCTGCAAGCTCCAGGCCTCCCATCTGCAACAGCTCCAGAGCTATGGCTCACTGGCACCTGCCACCACTGAGATGGTCTGTTGGTTATTGCCTGTGCCCTGCTGTCCAGTGACTAAAGGCCAACTATGTCCAGAGACAGCAGCAAACTTCACTGTCATCATGGGCTATAGGTGCAGATCTGGATCCCAACCTGGGGAGGTAGATTCCCTCCAAAGTTTGTCTGCCACTGGGACTGCCTTCAGCCCTAGGGGACCACGTAGAGTTTCCTGTGTAAAAGAGTTACAGTCACTCTTCCTTGGAGTTTAATGATTCTTTATATTACCCTTCCTGTTTAGACCACAGAGTTGTGTTAGTTCTGTCCCTAATGGGACACAAGCTGGTGCAGCATCTTGCAGGGGACAATGTGGGGGTGTACCTGGCCCTCTGTCTCTGATTATGTTCAGATTGTCCAAGTGCTGGAAGGGGCCATAATGCTGCAGGTGCTCTCTCTTTAGCTACCATGCCCAGGAAACTGCAATACTAGGCAAAAAACAGTGCCTTTCTTTAATTTTGCTGCAGGCATGAGTCCAAGCCAGGCTTTCTTTCCCAGTGCAGCTCCATGGTGGATGCCAATTACCTACTCATTATAATACCTTGGGCTGATATAGAAACATTACCCAGAAATGTATTTGTTCGGGAAGCTTTACATTCATCATGCCACACCCCACCCCCATGACTCAAATGTCCCAAACAAACTGTCTTACCCTCACAGAGGTGTTTCAGGAGCCACTCAGCAGCTGGGTACAAGAGAGACCAGATTTTCTCCTCTGACAGAGCTTTGCCCCTTGCCTTCAGGGTACTGGCCACAGTCACAGAGCCTGGGCTCATGCCTGCAAAGACACACCTGTGGTAGAGCCCCCACACTTTCCAGAAACACGGGTGGGCCAGCACTTGCCACTCTGGTCAAGTCACAGTCCAGCCCCCCTAAAGCATAGGGAATCATAGGTGCACAGGAGAAGCTAAACAGATGCTCATTAGAGGGCTGGCTAGGCTGGCTAGCTGATTCTCCAAGAATGAGTAAAAAAATAAATTCCAAAAAAAAGGGCTAAGTGAATGAAAAAATGAATAAACAAAGGAACCATGAGTAGTGCCTCCCTTGGAGCTGGGTATGCACTGTTGCAGAGAGCTACCTATGCGCAGCTGTTGTCCATTGCCTGCTCCCCCTCTCCAACTGGGAAAGTGAGTTAACCTTTTTTTGCCTCTAATACATGATTCATGTCTTTCCCTCTCCAGCTACCACATGCAAATTTGGATCTGATTCCAGTAACAGACCTGTCTCTAATGGTGAACAACACCTGCCTGAAGAGGGAAAATCACTAGAAGGAATAGCGAGGACTGTGATTTGAAAAGGCACAGACTCACAGAAAAGCAACAGAATGCTTTGCTGGAGGAGAGGGTGAAAAGTCTGGTCCCTCCTCTTCTTCTCCCTCTCTTCTTAGAAATGCTCCTTTAAACCAAAGCTGACATTTAAATGCCTGTGCCCCTAACAAACTGCCATCCCCTAATCTCCAGCAAGGAGACCCCAGGTACGGTGGTAGCAGGAAGAGGCCAGGCAGGCTTTTCCTAATCCTTTACTTCACTGATCTTTGTTTAACCAGAGCTCATGGGGTGGTGTTGTGTTGGGGGAAGGGTGGGAAGGTCATTATGGCACCCCCATCTTTCCATCTAGCATGTTAATCCAAGCTCTCCACTCACCAGCTGCTCAACTCCATACATATGCCTTTAAAATCAACCTCCTGTGGCCTTAGGAGAACAGAAAAATTCCCAGGAGAAAGAGCCTTTCTCTTCTATCTTTCTCTGTGAGCCAGAAGGTCAGTGCTGCAGAAAATGAACAGGAAGGTTTAAGTGTAAGTAAGATGTTGCTTATCACAATAAATCTGTGAAGAAGAGACTGTTGACCACTTCTACAGACAGGAAAGCAGTACAAGGAAACCTGGTTAAAATAAAATGATGGAGTAGCAGCTGAAGTCCAGACCCTCTCTCTCTTTTTTTTCTTTTCTGTTCTTTTCTTTTCTCTTCTTTGTTTTTTAAACTTTGTCTGAAACTTATGGACTGGGTATCCTATTTTGCTTTCTTTCTAACTTTCTATATATTTTTAACATTTTCCTATATGTTTTTAAAATTTTCTACATATTTCTACATGTTTTCATGTGTTTTTTCTAACTTCCTGTTTTTCTAACTCTATAACCACACCAAAGGCTATCTTTTAATGAAAAAACAAAGGTACGAGATTATGATTCTCAAATAGGAAATCTCGGAATCTATAATTTAAAACATCCTTACAAAAATATCCCATGTTGTTTTTACTTTTAAACACTCCATGACTAGAAAAGAATGTATTAAAAGTCTTGCTAGGTTGGTGTGGCTAATTAAGACTATTATTTCAATATAGTAAGTCAATGGAGAAAGAACAGTCATTGCAAGAAATAGTGAAAATACACCTTATACAATGGATTATAGATATAATGTAGACCATAAAACTGTGTGTGTTTGTTTAAAAGAAGAAAATATGCCCTGGCCAGCGTGGCTCAGTTGGTTAGAGCATCGTCCTGTATACCAAAAGGTCACAGGTTAGATTCCTGTTCAGGACACATACCCAGGTTGCAGGTTCAATCCCCGGTGGGGCACATACAAGAAAGCAACCAATTAATGTTTGTCTCCCATATCGATGTTTCTCTCTCCCTTTCTCTCTCCCTTTGCCTCTCTCTCTATAGTTTGCCTCTCAATGAAAAAATTCCACCAGGTGAGGATTCAAAACAATAGGAGAAAATATTCAGGATCTAAGACTATGCAAAGTGCTCTTAGGCAACACCAAAAGCACAACCATAGGAAAAATGAAAAATTGGACCTCATCAAAATTAAAAACTCTTGCTCTGAGAAAGATACTGTTAAGAGAATGAAAAGGCAAACTATAGACTTGGAGAAAATATTTGTAAACCACATATCTGACAAAGCCCACTTATATAGAATAGATTAAAAAAAACACTTGAAACTGATCAATAAGAAAACAAACAATCTAACTAGAAAATGGGAAGAGGTATGGACAAACATTTCATCAAAGAGAATTTACAAATGAGAAGGAAGTTGAACATCATTAGTAGTTAAAGAAATACAAATAAAAATTATGATAGGATGCTACTAGACACCAGCAGAATGACTAAAGTAAAAAGCTGTGACACCCCATATGCTGGTGAGAATGTAGGGAAATTGGATCACTCACACAATGCTCGTGAGAATATGCCATGGTACAACTACCTTGTAAAGTATTTTGGCAATTTCTTATAAAAGTAAACATGTAATTCACATTCAACCAAGCAATCACAACTTTGTGTATTTACCCTAAAGAAATAGAAATTTATGTTTACACAAATACCTGTACATGAATTTTTGTAGCAGCTCTATTTGTATAGCCAAAAACTGGAAACACAGATGATCTTCAATAGTTGAATGATTAAGCAAACTATGGTATACTAAAATACTATTAAGCAATTTAAAAGAATGAAATATAGCCCTGACTGGTATGGCTCGGTTGACTGGGTGTTGTCCTGCAAAGTGAAAGGTCACCAGTTTGATTCCTGGTCTGGGCACATGACTCTGTTTGGTCCCTGATCGTGGCATGTATGAGAGGCAACCCATTAATGTTTCTCTCTCACATCAACATTTCTCTCCTTCTCTTTCTCCCCCCCCGACCCCTCTCTATAAAATTAAATAAATAAATAAAATCAAAGAAAATCAAAAGAATGACTTCTGGCTAAGATGAAGGCACAAGTAGATATGCTTTGCTTCGCCATACAACCAATAAAGGATAACAACCAATTTAAAAACAAAAAGCAACCAGAACTTCCAGAAAATTGAACTGTATGGAAGTCCAACAACCAAGGAGTTAAAGAAAAAATATTCATGAAGACTGGTAGGGGGGCGGAGATGGGCACTTGGGGTGGAGAGGAACTGTGGCAAGGTGGCAGCTGGAAGACCAAGTGGTCCCACACTTGCATGAGGATAAACCAGGAGTAACAACTAGGGAGAGAGACAGACTGCACAAAACAGGGTTCCAGCCCAGAGAAATAAAACCTCAAAACCTCTGGCTATAAAAAGCTGTGAAGGTTGCGGTGGTGAGAGAAACTCCCAGTCTCATAGGAGAGTCTGTTAGAGGGAATTATGGGGTCCTGGAATGTACACAAACCCACCTACCTGGGAATCAGCACCACAAGGACCCAATTTGTTTGTGGGTAGCAGGGGAAGTAACTGAAGTGAGGTAAGAGTCAAGCAAGTGGCATCGTTCCCTCTCTGATGCCTCCCCCACATACAGTGCCATGACATAGCAAAGTGGATTGTCCCACCCTGGCATATACCTAAGGCTCCACCCCTTACAATATAACAAGTATACCCAGACAAAAAATATGGCCCAAGTGAAAGAAGAGATCAAAACTTCAGTAAAACAGCTAAGTACTGAGGAGATAGGCAACCTAGCAGATGCAGACTTCAAAACACTGGTAATCAGGATGCTCACAGAAGTGATTGAGTGCAGATGCAAAATAAAGGAAAAAGTGAAGGCTATGCAAAATTAAATAAAGGAAAATATACCAGGAACCAACAGTGAAGGGAAGGAAACCAAGACTCAAATCAACAATTTGGAACAGAAGGGAGAATTAAACATTCAACTGGAACAGAACGAAGAAACAAGAATTCAGAAAAATGAGGAGAGGCTTAGAAATCTCTAGGACAACTTTAAATGTTCCAATGTCTGAATCATAGTGGTGCTAGATGAAGAAGAGGAAGAGCAAGAAACTGCAGACTTTTTTAATTGGCCACTTCTGTGGCTTAAAGACATCATTTTATTTCCTGTCCTTTTTTAAATTTTACATATTTTATTTTACTTTTTTACTATTGTTTAAGTACAGTCGTCTCAAGAAACAACTTGAGACATGTATACCTATAAAGGTATATGTGTTTCTTTTATTTTTAATTTAAATTATTTTATTGTCATTCAATTACAGTTGTCTGTATTTTCTCCCCACGTCCTCCCCCCACCCCAGTCAAACCCACTTCCATCCCTTGCTTCCACGCCCCCTCCTTGGTTTTGTCCATGTGTCCTTTATAGTAGTTTCTGAAAACCCTTCTCCCCGCTGCCCCCTCCCCCCTCCACCTATTGTTATATTGTTCTTAATTTCAATGACTCTGGTTATATTTTGTTTGCTTTTTTCTTTCATTGATTATATTTCAGTTAAAGGTGAGATCATATGGTATTTGTCCCTCACTTCCTGGCTTATTTCACTTAGCATAATCCTCTCCAGTCCATGCTGTCACAGAGGGTGGGAGCTCCTTCTTCCTCTATGCTGCATAGAGTTCCATTGTGTAAATGTACCATAGTTTTTTGATCCACTCATTTGCTGATAGGCACTTAGGTTGCTTCCAGCATTTGGGTATTGTAAATTGTGCTGCTATGAACATTGGAGTACATAGGTTTTTTTTTTTTTTGATTGGTATTGCTGGGCTATTAAGGTATAATCCCAGCAGCAAAACTGCTGGGTAAAAAGAAAATTCCATCTTTAGTTTTCTGAGGAAATTTCATACTGTTTTCCATAGTGGCTGCACCAGTCTGCATCCCCACCAACAGTGCACTATGGTTCTCTTTTCTCTGCATCCTCTCCAACACTTATTTATTGATTTGTTTATGTTGGCCATTCTAACCAGTGAGAGGTGGTTTCTCATTGTGGTTTTAATTTACATCTTTCTGATGGCTAGTGATGCTGAGCATCTTTTCATGTATTTCTGGGCCCTCTGTATGTCCTCCTTGGAGAAGTGTCTGTTCAAGTCTTTTTCTCATTTTTTAATTGGATTTTTTGTCTTCCTGGAGTGGAGTTGTGTGAATTCTTTACATATTTTGGAGATCAAGCCTTTGTCTGAGGTGTCATTGGCAACTATGTTTTCCCACACAGTTGGCTCTCTTTTCATTTTAATGCTGTTTTCTTTAGCATTGCAGAAGCTTTTTAACTTGATGAGGTCCTATTTCTTTATTTTTTTCTGTTATGCCCCTTGCCTTAGAGGACAGATATGTCCTCTAAAGGACATGTTGCCACGTGGAATGTCTGAGATTTTCCTGTCAGTGTTTTCCTCTAGGATGTTTATGGTGTTATAACTTATATTTAAGTTTTTTCTCCACCTTGAATTTACTTTTGTGTATGGTGTAAGTTGGTGATCAAGTTTAATTTTTTGCATGTAACTGTGCAGCTCTTCCCATACCACTTGTTGAAGAGGCTATTTTTGCTTCATTTTATGCTTCTTCCCCCTTTGTCGAGTATTAATTGACCATATAGACTTGGGTTTATTTCTGAGCCCTCTGTTCTGTTCCATTGGTCTATGTGCCTGTCCTTATGCCAGTACCCGGTTGTTTTGATTACAGTAGCCTTGTAATACAGTTTGATATCAGGTATTGTGATCCCTCCTATTTTGTTCTTCTTTCTCAAAATTACTGCAGCTATTCAGGGTCATTTATGGTAACATATAAATTTCTGAAATGTTTGTCCTATATCTGTGAAACATGTCATGGATACTTTAATAGGGGTTGCATTGATTCTATAAATTGCTTTGGGTAGTATGGCCATTTTGTATATGTGTGTCTTGATGACCCTTCCCCCTTTTTCCCCCGTTATCCCCTCCCCTCTCCCCCCTGGTTACTGTCAGTTCATTCTTTTCTTTTTTTCAATTGTTGTTCATGTACAGTTGTCTCCATTTTCACCCCACCACAGCTTCCTGCTCCACCAATCCCTGCCTCCCACCCTCAAACCTACCCCCTTTGGCTTTGCTTTGTGTGTCCTTTATACATGTTCCTTGATGACCCTTCCTCTTTTCCCGCATTATCCCCTCCCTTTTCCCCTCTGGTTTTTGTCAGTTTGTTCTTTATTTCAGTGCCTGTGGTTATATTTTGCTTGCTTGTTTGTTTTGTTGATTAGGTTCCAGTTAAAGGTGAGATCATATGGTATTTGTCTTTCACTGCCTGGCTTATTTTACTTAGCATAATGCTCTCCACTTCCATCCATCTTGTTGCAAAGGGTAGAAGCTCCTTCTTTCTTTCTGCTGTGTAGTATTCCATTGTATAAATGTATCATATTTTTTTGATCCACTCATTTGCTGATGGGCACTTAGGTTGCTTCCAACACTTGGCTATTGTAAGTTGTGGTACTATGAACATTGGGGTGCATAGGTTCTTTTGAACTGATGTTTCAGGGTTCTTAGGATATAATCCTAGCAGTGGAATTGCTGGGTCAAAAGGAAGTTCCATCTTTAGTTTTCTAAGGAAATCCCTTACTGTTTTCCACAGTGGCTGCACTGTCGCAGCCACCAGCTGGTAGTGACCTCGGAACGCTGTGGATGGTTCGTCAAGACACAAGAAAAACATACAAAGAGACAACCAGGTCATGTGGGGAAATAGGGACGGAACAGCCAGTCTCTCTAGTGGGGAGCACCATGGCCACCTTCCCTAGGGGAGAGTGCCCCTAAGGGAGAATGCCCCATTCTCCTGCCTGAGCAGGCTTTTTATTGGGTTCATTTGCATAAGAATTCAGGTAAAGCTCATTACTCATTGCCAGGAAGTAAGGATCGAACAATAGATAACAAGGAACTCTGAGGGCCTATTTTGAGTCAGGGTCAGATAGTTAAAGAGCTGTAAAACTTTGAGGAACAAACTTACTTCTTGCTTGGACCCTTATCATTTCACTGAGAGCACTCTAAACAAAGGCTTCACAGGATTTTACATATTCTTTCTTAGGCCTGATCACCCAGGGGAACCCACCCTTTCCAGCACAGGGCTGCACCACCCTCTGTCATTGTTTCAGGCTTAGGTGGAGCAAGGGAACTAAGGCAGCCAAGAGATTAGGAGATTTTCTCGCAAGACAATGAGGACTCAGGCTATGTCAAAGCTGAGGGGCCAGGGTCCATCACCTCCTTTTGCTGTAGCCCCAAAGTCCTTCCTTGGGGGCCTCCCATGTGATCATGCCTGTCTTAGATCGTTGCCCCCTTGCGGAATCTTACCTGTCATTGGCTAACCGACCAAGCATTGGGGGCCAGTTATAGATGAAGTAAAAGGAGCAGGAGCGGTGCTCCTGCCAGGGAGATAAGCCTGTCTCCTTGGTGGCTTATGGTCCAAGGTCATTCATTCCCTCAGCCTTAGCCTTGGAGGGGGTTACAGCTTCTGATACCAGGCAGGGTGGTTCCCAACATCCAAGAATGAGTGTAACTGGCTCAACCACTTTTGCTTTTTCATTTGCAAAATCCCTCTTCTGTGATGTGATTAACATCAATAGCTCCTTTGTTTTCTGTAAAAGGTAACCACCTAAAGCAAACCTGAGCACAGTAAATGAGAACCATCAAGTAAAGTGCTGAGAGATAGAAAGAAAGGCCTGTCATGGCGGAGGCTGCAGCTTTTGCTCCCCTTGAGAGAAAAACCATGCTGTCCCTTTTCCTTCACCAGACTCGGTAGTATGTGTGAATGTCTCATTTCATCCATAATGATGTAGACACTGTGGGCCGGTGTCTGAATCACATAAGATAAAATTACCTGAAGCTAAACATTCCTGTGTGTGCTCACACTCACGAGTACAGGTAATAGGAAATCAACTAGATCTGTGACAGCATCCACATCATTATCCTGTTTGTGATATTTTACTATAGCTTTGCTAGATGTCATTATTGAGGGAAATTTTGTAAGGAGTACATGGAATCTCTTGGTATTATTTCTTACAACTGCATGTGAACCTACAAGTATTTCAATATTAAAGTTTAATTAAAAAAACGTAATGAGATATCATTTCGTATCACTTAAAGGGGGAAGAATAAGAAATTCAATACCACCTGACTGGTGTGGCTCAGTGGATTGAATGCCAGCC
Source organism: Phyllostomus discolor (assembly GCF_004126475.2). Classification (NCBI taxonomy): domain Eukaryota; kingdom Metazoa; phylum Chordata; class Mammalia; order Chiroptera; family Phyllostomidae; genus Phyllostomus; species Phyllostomus discolor. The sequence continues at coordinate 108,968,678 of NC_040907.2, forward strand.
TGTGATCCAAAGGGTCTCTGGTTCACTTCCCAGTCAGGGCACATGTCTGGATTTCCGGCCAGGTCCCCAGTACTGGGTGCATGAGAAGCAACCACACATAGATGCTTCTCTCTCTCTCTTTCTCTTTCCCTTGCTTTTCTCTAAAAATAAATAAAATCCTTAAAAAACACACAATAAATCATTAAAAACAACAAAAAAGGAGTCTAATACCACCACTCGTTGGCAAATATCTGGAAGAAAGTGAGACTCTCATATACTGCAAATGAGAATGTAAATTGGTTAACCAACTATCTTGGAACATAAATTAGCATGAAATGATAAATTTGAGTATGCATGTAAAAAGAAAACTCTAGTCAGTTTCTCTATTCAAGGACTCTCAGACTGCGGAGTTACACTAAACTAGGTGTATAGGTGACCGTTCTGCGTGGTGGGGCCCAGCTCCCACTCAGAAAGGCCAGTGGAAAGTAAGGTCCAGTGTACAGGGCCCACACCCATGGATAGGTTCTCCTGTGGGGAATAAGGCCTGCATTGTACCTTGGCCATTTTGAGACTTGCTTTTTGCTAAAACTCCTTCACCCTGAACTGAGGCAGCAAACGTTTATTGCTTATCTTTAAAGTAACTTCCTAAAATCTATGCTAAGCCTTCCTAGGATGAGTGTAACCAGTTCAACCACTTTTCCCTTTGCATTTGCAAATATCCTTCTTCTGTGGTGTGATTAGCAGCATCCTCTCCTTTGTTTTCTATAAAAGGTAAACACCTAAAGTGAACCTGTGCATGGTAAATGAGGACCATCCTCAACATAATGTGCCCAGAAAAGCAATAAAAGCTTGTTAGGCAAGGGTTTGCATGCTGTCACTCTTGAGAGAGTGGCCAAGCAGTCCCTTTTCCTCCACAGGACTTGGTTGTCTGTGTTAATTTGTCTCATCTCATCTATAACACCACAGACCCCACAAGCCAGGGTACATCATAGGTGAGCGTGGATAGCACCTATGTGGACACATGACACTGTGACATGAATACACATATATGTGTGTGAAATAGTTAAGGTTGCCATACCTGCTTCTTCAGCAGATATATCCTGTGGTGATACTCTAACATCACTTCTTGAATAGCTACAAGTAAGCAGAATAGTATTTTGCTCATCACAGGTTTTTGTGCAGACTTTTAAAATGAAGAGACTGAAACTGGGCACTTAGTGATATTGAACATATAGTCAACACTTTACAATATATGTGAATAGAAGGGGGGAAATATATATACTGTATACATTCATACTTTCAATTTATTGCAGGCCAAGTAAAGGCAAATAAAATATATACAACATACAAAAGAGGTTAGATAGTGCTTAACACAAATGAGTACTATATGAGTAATAACTTTTTTTGACTATTTCTGGGCAACTTTAACCCATTATGCATAGGGAATTAATATACTATGCTGAAATATTAGTAGTTATTATAGTTATAAGTGGCTTTGGATCTTAAAAATCTGGATTTAACAAACCAACATATTGAATTTTCTTATTTATTAACCAGTTAAAAGAAACTAAGCTTTGATTAATGAAATTTCTGCCTTTTAAAAAAATTTTAAAATATTAAATGTATTTGCCACCCTTCTTGAAAATAAGTTTGACTGCATTATACATTTGCCCTAGAAACTCAAACATTGTGCCATCTGCAGAATGACACAACACCATCTCAAGTCCTACCAATGGGGCTGGACCAGATTCAGAGCAGGTCTCTGGGCTCAGCTGCCATTTTGTGACCTTCAGAAGATAAAGAGCATATTGAAATGCACAGAGAGTATGTCATTGTAAAATCTGAACATGGAAAACTGCAAATCAAGCAGCCCAGATTCTTCAACAAATAAATGATTTTTTAAAAATGAAGAAAGGAAAAAGAGTGAATGAGGTCATGGAAATGCCAGAGTTAGAACCTCCAAAAAAATCTTTCCTTCCATAAAAGCAATGATAAAACAAGCAGCTTAGCAGACAATCTAAGGGTCAAAGCATAGTTGTAGGTCTTTCAAGACCCCATTTTCAGAGAATTGTTAGTTGACCTTACAATGGTAACAGGATCAACCCATCAAAGAATATACAGCTATAAATACATATGAATCTAAAAACAAAACCTCTATATACATGAAGCAAAAACTAACAGAACTGAAGGGAGAAATATACAATTCAATGATAACAGAGACTTCAATTCAATTATTTTCAATAGTAGATAGAACAAATATACAAAAGACCAATAAAGACTTCACCAATACTGTAAGTCAGCTAATCCCAAGAGACTCTGTAAAACATGCTGTTTGACAACAACAGAATATACATTCTTCTCAGGGGCACATGAAACATTCTCTAGGATAAAATGTATGCTAGACCATAAAACAAGTTTTATGTCTCTGTGGCCACCATGGCTCCCATGAAAAAGCTTATGGTGAAGAGGGGGGAAAAAAAAGAAGCAGGTTTTGAAGTTCACCCTTCACTGCAACTACCCTGTAGAAGATGGAATCATGGATGCTGCCAATTTTGAGCAGTTCTTTTAGGAGAGAATCAAAGTGAATGGAAAAGCTGGGAACCTTGGTGGAGGGATTGTAACCATCAAAAGAAGCAAGAGTAAGACCACTATAAATTTTGAGGTGCCTTTTGCAAAAGGTATTTGAAATATCTCATGAAAAAATATTTGAAGAAGAATAATCTACATGACTAGTAGTGTGTAGTTGCTAACAGCAAAGAGAGTTACAAATTGTGTTACTTCCAGATAAATCAGGATGAAGAAGGGGAGGAAGATGAGAATTATAAGTCATTTACCTGACACATTTTATACTAAGTTCTTGAATAAAACCCAGGAACCAAAAAAATAAAAATAAATAAATTTAAAAAGATTGAAAATGTACAAATTATATACACATACAATGCAATGAAATTAGAAATCAATAAGAGATGAAAATTTGGCAGATCGATAAATGAGGAAATTGTAAAATATAATTAAATAACTAGCAGCTCAAGAAGATGTCACAAAGAAAATCAGAAAATGCTTTGAGGTAATAAAAACAAAAGCATGACATACAAAACTTATGGGTTGCAACCAAAGTAGTCCTTAGTGGGAAAATTATTACCTATAAATGCTTATATTAAAAAAGAAGAAAGATCTCAAATTGATAACCTAACCTTTCACTTTGAGAAACTAGGCATAGCCCTGGCTGCTGTGGATCAACTGGATGGAGTATTGTCTCATAAACTGGAGGTTGTGGGTTTAATTCCTTGTCAGAGCACATACCAAAGTTGCAAGTTTGGTCCCCGGACAGGACACTGGTTTGATGTTCATCTCTTGCATCAATGTTTCTCTCCCTCTTTTTCTCCCTCCCTTTCCCTCTCTCTAAAATCAATCAGCATGTCCTCAGATGAGGAGAAAGGGAGGGAGGAAGGAAGAGAGAAAGGAAGGGGACATAAAAGAGCAAAGTAATCGGAATCAAGCAAAAAGGAAGTAAACAATAAAAACTACAGTGAACTTGAATTAAGTAAAAAATAAACAATAGAGAAAATGAACAAAAGCAAAAGTTGGTTATTTGAAAAATATCAACAAAATTGGAAAATCTTTAGCTAGATTGACCAAGATAAAAAGAGAGAAAACTTAAATTAATAAAATCAATAATGAAAGAGTGAACGTCACTACCAATCTTACAGAAATAAAAATAATTATAAGAAAATACTATGAATAGTTGTATGCTGACAAATTAGAAAATCTAGATGAAATAGAAAGTTCCTAGAAAGGCACAAACTGACTCAAGAAGGATCTGAACATCTGACTTGGCACATAACAAGTAAACAGATTGAGTTATTAGTCAAAAAACTTCCTACAAAGAAGAGTTCAGGAATGCAGGGCTTCACTGGTGAATTTTTAAAGAACATCTAAAGAAGACTTAGGAGAGAGAGGAAGATGGCAGTGAGGTAGGAGGGTGCGGATTCCACTTTCCCCTACACATGGGAGAAAAACCTAGCTGATCTATGGAGGAACAGAGCAAACAGCCAACAGACCCCAGCATATATGAAAATAGGGGACCAAAAATTGTAGCGGACATTGAAAAACCAGATGGTAAGGAGAGTGCTTCAGGATAATAAGGTCCCAGGGACCAGCTCAGGGACCAGAGCAGCTGCAGCCCCAGGCCAGGCGCCCACTGGGTCTGCCACAGGGTTCTTGGGAGAGAGCTGGGTCAACTGCTTCCTCCCTGGCTAACAAGGTTTGAGCAGCACCAGGAGAGACCCAGTTGCTTGAAGTCACTGAGAGAGGAATAAGGACTAAGTGGCAGACATACAGGGGCTGTGAACACCCACTGAGCCTGTGGGTGCCAGATGGGGAGAGTTGAGAGTTGGGCCATGACAAGCTGTGACCCCAATAGTCCCCAGTCTGGCTGGAGAATTGGACTGTGTGAGAGGCCAGGCCTCTGTACGGAGTGCCAGGCTTCAGTAAGAGGAATTTCTCAAAAAGAAAAAGTGAAAAAAGAGACACTGTTTGGGGAATTCTCCTGCAGCAATCGCTCTGGCCTCCTCCCCACCCAGCCAGGCAGAGCTCCAAGAAAGCCCTGTACAAACCCATAGCCCTGGGAAGAGGGTATGCCCTAAGATGTGGGACTAGAGGCAGCCTGGCTGAGCACACATTCCCAAAACCCCATGAGACAGCTCTCTGAGGAAGGCCTGGATCCCACACTGAAGGCCCAGGGGAGAGACCCAGGCTAGTGCTGGGGAGAATGCTCAGGCTGACTGAGTGCTATCAGGAAGGGAGAAAAGCCCCTCAGCCTGCTGCAGCCAGCAAGACAAGAAAAAACCATATGGCCAGTTTGAAATCAGTAAGAGGCTCTTTTTAAAGTTTTTTTTTTTTTTTTTTTACTTTTTATTATTCTTTATCTCTCAATTCCTTTTTCCTCCCTTTCCTTCTTTCTTGTTTTATTCATTCTTCCTTTCTTTCCAATTTTATCTTTCCTTCCTTCCTTCTTCTGCTTCTTTTTTTTTTCTTTTTTAAATACCCACAAGTGAGACAAAAACCAGGATCTGTGAAAAGACCAGAGTTGAACCCAAAGTGGGGGCATCCCAACAGCCAAGACAGTGAGACAAATTTGACTCTGCTGTTACAGAGAACCTGCAAGTTATTGCATATTTGTATTATTATTATTTTTCCATTATTCTTACATCTTTTTCTTAATAGTATTTTTGTATTCCTCTTCTTTTTGCATAGTCTGCTTTGCTAGGCTGGCTATATTGTATCACCTGACAGGTTTCCCCTGATATCTCTTCATAGTGTATTGCTAATGTACTGTCCTTCACCTCACCTGTGTCCCATTAGCACACTACTCAAGGTCCTATACTCCCTATTCTCATTATCCAGATCACATAGATTCTGTCATATGATTGTTGTTCTAATACTATTGTAAATAGTAGCTGTTCCATGCAATTGTAAATACTTCACAACACTCCTCCCAGATCTTAGCCCACTTTAAAATTTCCTGAACTTTATTACTGTAGTGGTTAACTCTATTCTCTCTCACACTACATCTATTTACTATCCTTTACTCTCACCTTACCTCACAATCTCACCTCCCACAACCTCGCTGCCTTCTAGGTCCAACTCACAATCCTTCCTTCCACAACAAGAGTCTTATCTTCTTTCCATCCTTTCTAAAAATCAGCTAGCTGGGTGGAAGATCACAGTTAACACTATACATAGCCAAAGGATCTCCTATCTCTTCTCTTCTGGCTTCTACTGTAAATATCATAGAATACTCTCTTGCTGTCTTAAACTGTTTTGCCTTCCCCCTCCAACAGATCACAAAAAAGTGCAGGTGGAAACGGTGAACACCAGGATACCCACTGGGAGAGGAAACCCAACAACAAAGGAACCAGCAACAGATAACAACAGAAGAAGGTGAAGGAGGGAGTGGAAACCACACAAACCTCAATCCAGGACCTATCTGGAAATACAACTAAACAGTAGAGACAGTACCCAGTACAAACAACTGAACAAAAGCAAGAAAGAATCCTCAAAACCTTATACACACGGAAGAATCAGCTTCAACAAAACCTGCCCTCGCCAGGACAACAAAATACAACAGGTGGTGGACAGAGTGACCCTCACTTAACCAGCTGGTGGGCAGGAACCACCAAAGAAAGACCCAACAACAACCAAAACCCAAAGACAAACACAGAGCCTACTTAAATGACAGCCCAAGACCACTGAGCTCAGGATATCAAGGAAACTGCACCACTGAAACTCACTGGTATTCTACCACAGAAGTTCACACCACAGACCCAGGGAGCTAAAACAGATGAATTTAAGAAGTTGAGGCTAACAAGAAGAGTCTCAGAAACAATGCTAAGACAAAGGAACAATCCCCAAGTGAAAGGAAAGGAGGAAGCCTCAGAAAGAATGCTAAATAAAATAGGGGCAACACAACTATCACATATTGAGTTCAAAGGAATGATTGTCAGGAAGCTCAATGAGCTCACAATGAGCCTCCAGGAACTACAGGGAAGCTATAATGAACTCACTGAAAATTATATCAACATGAAAAAGGAAATAGAACCTATCAACAAGGACCAAGAGGAAATGAAGAATACAATTTCTGAACTGAAGAACACAGTAGAAGGGATCAAAAGCAGGATTAATGAAGCAGAAGATCAGATCAGCGAATTGGAGGACAGAGTAGAAAAAAAAAACCCAGAAAGAGCAAGAAAAGGATAAGAGGCTCAGAAAGAATAAAGAGGAATTAAGAGAAATGCAAGACAATATGTAAATGTAATAATATTTGTGTAATAGGGATACCAGAAGGGGAAGAGGAAGAGCAAGGGATAGAAAACTATTTGAAAAAGTAACAATGGAAAAATTCCCTAATTTGATGAGAGAAAAAGTCACACAAATCCAGGAAACACAGAGAGTTCCAATCAAGAAGAGCCAAAGAGGGTCACTTCAAGACATATCATAATTAAAATGGCAAAATACCAAGACAAAGAGAGAATCTTAAAGGCAGCAAGGGAGAAACAGGAAGTAACTTACAAGGGAGCCCCAATAAGGTTAGCTGCTGACTTCTCTATGGAAACACTCCAAGCCAGAAGAGAATGGCAAGAAATATTCCAAGTAATGAGAACCAGAGGTCTGCCACCAAAGCTACTTTACCCAGCAAGGCTCTCAAGCAAGATAGAAGGCCAAAGAAGAAGCTTCCCAGACAAAAGAAGTCTAAAAGAATACACCTCCACCAAAGTAACTCTGCAAGAGATGCTAAAGGGCCTGTTTTAAGGAAAAGAAGGAAGAGAAAGAGAGAAAGAGGGAGCGGGGGGAGAGAGAGAGAGAGAGAGAGAGAGAGGGAAACACAGGTATGAAAATTGGAATGAATAAGTACCTATCGGTAATAACCTTAAACGTACATGGACTAAATGCTCCAATCAAAAGACATAGAATAGCTGAATGGATAAGAAAGCATGACCCACACATATGTTGCCTACAAGAGACCCATCTCAGGATAAAAGACCTACAGAGGCTGAAAGCGAAAGGCTCAAAACAAATTTTTCAAGCAAACAGACAGGGAAAAAAAGCTGGGGTAGGAGTACTCAAATCAGACAAAATGGACTTCCAAAAAAGGGTCATAAAGAGAGATGGAGAAGGTCATTTCATAATACTCAAGGGAAAAATCCACCAAGAAGACATAAACATTGTAAATATATGTGCACGCAACATAGGAGCACGCAAATACATAAAGAAAATCTTAGAGGACTTCAAGAAAGATATTGACAGCAACACAATTATATTAGGGGATTTTAACACTCCACTGTCAAAAATGGACAGATCTTCCAAACAAAATATCAACAGAGACATTGTGGCATTGAACAATATCTTAGATGAAATGGACTTAACTGATATATACAGAGCTCTTCATCTCATAGAAGCAAAATACACATTCTTTTCAAATTCACATGGAACATTTTCAAAGATAGAACACATGATAGGACATTAAACAAGCCTCAGCAAATTCAAGAAATCATATCAAGCATTTTCTCTGACCACAAAGGACTGAAACTAGAAACCAACCCCAAGGGAAGAAACCCAAAACACTCAAACTTATGGAGATTGAATAGCATGCTATTAAACAATGAATGGGTCAAGAATGAAATAAGGGAAGAAATCAAAAAGTTTCTGGAAACAAAGGAAAATGAACTCACAACAACCCAGACTTTACAGGACACAGCAAAGGCAGTTCTGAGAGAGAAGTTCATAGTGATACAGGCCTACCTAAAAAAGATAGAAACATTTCAAACAAACAACCTAACCCTACATCTACAAGAACTTGAGGAACAACAACAAAGGCAGCCTAGAGCAAGCAGAAGGAAGGAAATAACCAAGATTAGAGCAGAATTAAATGACATAGAGACTAAAAGCACAATTCTAAGGATCAAAGAATCCAGGAGCTGGTTCTTTGAAAACATAAACAAAATCAACAAGTCTTTAAGCAGGCTCATCAAGAAAAAAGAGAAAGGATCCAAAAAACCACAATCAGAAATGAAAGAGGAGAGATTAGAACTGACACCACAGAAATACAAAGGATTGTAAGAAATTACTATGAAGAAGTGTATGCCAAGAAATTTGAAAACGTAGGTGAAATGGACAAATTTCTAAAAAATATAATTTTCCAAAACCCAATAAAAAAGAAGCAGAAAGCCTGAACAGACCAATGACAGAAAAAGAAATTGAAGCAGTAATCAAAAAACTCCTGATACACAAAAGTCTGGGTCTGGATGGTTTCACAGGAGAATTCTACAAAGCATTTAAGGAAGAGCTAAGCCCTATCCTCCACAGACTATTCCAAAAAATCAAGAATGATGGAAGACTCCCTAATTCTTTTTATGAAGCCAGCATCATCCTAATTTCGAAACCAAATAGAGACACAACAAAGAAAGAAAATTTCAGGCCAATATCATTGATGAGCATAGACGCTAAAATCCTCAACAAACTATTGGCAAACCGCATACAACAATACATTAAAAAGATCACCTACCATGACCAAGTGGGATTCATCCCAGGGATGCAAGGATGGTTCAACATTCACAAATCAGTAAATGTAATACATCACATAAACAAACCAAAATAAAAAATCACATGATCATATCAGTAAATGGGGGAAAAGCATTTGGTAAGGGACAGCACTTGTTTATGATGAAAACACTCAGCAAAGTGGGAATAGAGGGAGCATTCCTCAACATAATAAAGGGCATATATGACAGACCTACAGCCAACATCATACTCAATGGGCAAAATCTAAAATCTTTTCCACAAAGATCAGGAACAAGATAAGGTTGTCCACTTTTACCACTTCTATTCAATATAGTACTGGAAGTTTTAGCTACAGCAATCAGACAAGAAAAGGAAATAAAAGGCATCCAAATTGTGAATGAGGAAACAAAACTGTCATTGTTTGCAGATGACATGATAGTGCATGTAGAAAATCCTATAGACTCTACCAAAAGACTGCTTGACATAATAAATGAACTTGGCAAAACAGCAGGATACAAAGTCAATATCCAGAAATCAAAGGCATTTTTTTTGTATACCAACAATGAAACAGCAGAAACAGAAATCAAGAGAAAAATCCCATTTGATATAGCAAAAGGAAAAGTAAAATAAGTAGGAAAAAATCTAACCAAGGAAGTAAAAGATCTGTATACAGAAAACTACAAAACACTGAAGAAAGAAATTAAGGAAGACACAAACAAATGGAAATACATTCTGTGATCCTGGATTGGAAGAAGTAACATCATCAAAATGTCCATACTACCCAAAGCAATTTACAGATTCAATGCAATACCTATTAAAGTACCAGTGGCATGTTTCAGAGATATAGAACAAACATTTCAAAAATTTATGTGGAACCATACATGACCCCAAATAGCTGCTGCAATTTTGAGAAAGAAAAGGAAAGTAGGAGGGATCACAATACCTGACATCAATCTGTAGTATAAGGTCACTGTAATCAAAACAGCCTGGTTTAAAAACAGGCACATGGACCAATGGAACAGAACAGAGCCCTGAAATAAGCCCAAGTCTCTACAGCCAATTAATATTTGACAAAGGGGGCAGCAACATAAAATGTAGTAAAACTAGCGTCTTCAACAAATGGTGTTGGGAGAACTGGACAGCTACGTGCAAAAAAATGAAACTCGAGCATCAGCTTACATCATACACATAAATAAATTCAAAGTGGATGAAAGACTTAAATATAAGCCATGTCACCATTAAAGATCTGGAGGAAAACATAGGCAGGAAAATCTCAGATAGTTCGTGCAGCAACATTTTTACTGATACATCTCCCAGAACAAGGGACATAAAGGAAAAAATAAACAAATGGGACCTCATCAAAATACAAAGCTTCTTCACAGCTAAAGAAAACAGTATTAAAATAACAAGAGAACCAATTGTATGGGAAAACATATTTGCCAATGATACCTCAGACAAGGGTTTAATCTCCAAAATATATAAAGAAGTCACACCACTCCACTCTAAAAAGACAAACAACCCAATTGAAAAATGGGCAAAAGACTTGAACAGACACTTCTCCAAGGAGGACATACAGAGGATCCAGATGCACATGAAAAGATGCTCAGTATTGCTAGCTATCAGAGAGATGCAAATTAAAACCACAATGAGATACCACTTTACACCAGTCAGAATGGCCATCATAAACAAAGCAACAAACAACAAATGTCGGAGAGGTTGTGGGGAAAAGGGGCCACTAGTGCACTGTTGCTGGGATTGCAGACTGGTACAACCACTATGGAAAACAGTATGGAATTTTCTCAGAAAACTAAAAATGAATCTGCCTTTTGACCCAGCAATTCCACTGCTAGGATTGTATCTTAAGAACCCTGAAACACCAATCCAGAAGAACCTATGCACTCCAATATTCATACCAGCACAATTTACAATAGTCAAGTGTTGGAAGCAACCTAGATACCCATCAGTAAGTGAATGGATCGAAAAACTATGGTACATTTACACAATGGAATTTTATGGAGCAGATAGAAAGAAGGAGCTCCTACCCTTTGCAACAGCATGGATGGAACTGGAAGACATTATGCTAAGATAAATAAGCCTGGCAGTGAAAGACAAATACCACATAATCTCACCTTTAACAGGAACCTAAAGAACAAAACAAAGAAACAAGCAAAATATAACCAAAGACACTGAAATAGAGAACAGACTGACAGTGTTCAGAGGGGAGAGGAGAGGGAATTTCAGGGGAATTTCAGGGGAAAAGTGGAAGGGTTTACAGGAAGAAGTATAAAGGACACATGGATAATAGCTAGGGGCAGGTGGAAATGGGAGGGAGTAGGGGAGGGCTGGGTGGGTGGGTTCAGATGGGAGTAAAAGATAGAAAATTGTACTGCAACAACAATTAAAATAAAAAATATATTTAAAAAGTTAGATGTTAAGGAGAATATGCCTTGTCAGTTATAATAGAAGCCCAATAATAATAATAATAACAATAAAATATTTATTGAGGACTTTGTATGATCCAGAATCAACATAGCTGAGTGGCTCAGGGCAGAAACTCTGGTGACTGGTTCATGTTTAGGCTTTAGTTCTTACCTGGGGCTTTGCTTTAGTTTCCTTCTATCTAAACAGGAACAATTAAAATATTTACCTCTTAGGATTGTGTTGTGAACCAAATAAGTTAATATAAGGAAAAGATTTAGAGCAAGGCTTGGTACAAGTGTTTTCTGCCCAATAATAACAATATTAATTATTATTACCATATCCATGTACTTTTTACTCAATCCTCGGGAATATTCAGGCATAATAGTCATTTTAAAGATGAAGAAACTGAGGCTCAGAGGAGTCAGATAACGCTCTTCCATTACACCATATTGCTTTTATATTGCTTGCTTAAAAGTGATGCTTTTAAATCATAATATGTCATGTACAGATGGTTTCGGCTACAAGAAACATAAAGCCTAAAATACAGTGGCCAGAACCATAAATATAGTTGTCACTATTTACTTAACAACAAGTCTGGGGATTGGTCAGCATCTCAAGGAATGCCATCAAGAATCCAGGCTGTGTGTTTCCATTCTATTCTCTTTAGCTGCTGGTTTTTTGTTGTTTTTATACTTTTTGCCTCATGGTCACAAGATGGCAGTTCAAATTCCACATTTGACATCAGTCTTCGAAGGGGGAATAAGGAGGAAAGAGTGGGACCGGTCACATGTGTTCTCATTGTCAATAAAGCAAAAGTTTCTCAGAAGCTCCCTAACCGAATTCCCTTCGTCTTTTTCCAGAATTGGGTATCATGGTCACTGCGGCTTTTAGCTACTTTGGACAGGGCAGATATAGAGCATTCCTGTCAATATGATTCTGTTGAGCATGGTTCTATAGAGCAGGAGGCAGCAAAATTTTAAGAGAGTCGCAGATGGTCATTGGGTTAGCCAGCCAGTAATGCTTGCCACATGTGGGAATACAATTATGTTTTTGACCATAAATAACAGAGGTGACTAAAACTTAATCATGTGCTTTTTCTCTTGGGAATATGCACATCTATTCTTTAGGAATGACCCTGTACTGGTCAGCAGGGTTTCATGTTCCACAAAATGAGGTCTGTAACAAGATACTCAAGTCTTTGGATTTACTTAGCATTCTTTTTCTGGGTCAGGGACTATGTATACTGAGCTGTGTGCCACCACTCTTTCCTCCTAGGTTCTAAGAAGGCATTGCCAACCGATTATAGAATTGCTCTCGCTGAGCCCAGAGATAACCTCTGAGGCCTACTCATGGCAATCTAGGCAACCACAATTTAGAGCTGGCAAACAAGATAAGGCTTATTTACCACCTCTGCTCAGTGGAAGTAGCAAGCTAGAGTATTTGATGGCTCCTAAAAACACAAATTTATAAAACAGGCTTTAAAGCAGTTCTTCCTGAAGTGAGATGCTTTCCTGAAAAAGGGTTCTGTGCTGAATTGATTTTGGAAAATGCTGCCTATGATGTCTTTCTCTAAAAGATTTTTCAGAGTAATTTATTAAAGACTATGAAAAGAATTAAAGCATAGAAATTTTTAACTTTATCATAGAATTTCACAAAAATTTTGACTACAGAATTTGTGTGTGTTTGTGTGAGAATGTGAGTTTTCATCTAACAATAAAGAAACCAGTGTAACAAGAGCACATGCTGAAGAACCCTGCCCAGCCATTTATCCTTCTTTCTTTCCCTTCTCCCTTCCAACTTCTATCTCATTCTTGCCTTCTCTAGTTCTGTGGCAGGAAAAAAAAAAAACCATAAAAAGTTTTCTATGCTCTGCAGCTTCTTTGATAAGCAGTGCTCTCTGTAACACTTGCAAAATGTCACAGTGTCTTTGTTTTTATATGATGAGGAGCTGACTAGCAGCTGTCACCAAGGTAACAGTTATCTCAAGGCCAAAACACTGACCTTCGCTTTGCTTCTGCTTCTGTAATGTTTGCTCTAGCAGATGACTCGCCCCCTCCTCCTTTTTGCCTTGTAACAAGTATTTAAAGGAAACTCCAGCTTGGACTCTTTGCTCAGAGGATTTGAATGGTTAACTCCCCTCTGAGCCCCCGGGTAATAAAGTTTGTGCTTCGTCATCTCTCTGTGAGTGAGTGATTTTCTGCAACAGTTCAACATTCCAATGTTTCCTGGTGCTTTTTCTGAAACAGGAACCTGCTCATGTCCCTCCTCCAGTGAAATCTTTTATAGCTCCCCAGTACCCATGGGATTACATTCTACTTCCCAGCAGGGCACACCTGGAGCACAGAATTGGGTTCCTACTTATAGTTTTGTTTCTTCTTTGTACTCTGCAATAATCAGGGCTAGTTTCATGGCCATATGGCCTGCATAATAGCACAGCACCCTACATTTACAAGGGCCCCATGCTTTATTTAATGCTCTGTTGTCACTGTGTTGAAATTCTGAATAACTTCAAATAAAGGGCACTGATCATCATTGTTCTGGGCCCTGCCCATACTCCCTTTCCTTTCAAATATATGCTGACATTTGCACACACTGCTCCCTCCATCTCCAGCTCACTTTCCACTTTTCTGGTTAACTCCAGCCTGACAAGAAATGGTAGTGCGGCCTTTATCTGCAGAATGACCAGCGATATGGATAAGCATGAGAAAAAAGCCTGATTTTGAGTCTGGGTGGAGGCCTTCCCTGTATAAATAGTGGCCATGTAAACACATGAAGGAAGTGCTTAATATAATAAAATATTGATTTTTCCTTTTGTTTGGTGCATACGTGTGACATAAAGTTCAGCCAAAACTTACTGATCTTGTGCTAACTGCTGAAGATTCCAGAATGAAAAAGCCACTGCCCTTTTATATTCCTGAAACTCACATTCTAGTTGAAAGGCCCAATGAGACCCATCTAAATAATCTGAGAAAAATCACAGGCTGCCTAGGTGAATGTAAATTAAAGGCTGTTTGAGCCCTGGTTTGATCTGGATGCTTGGCATAGGTGGAAATTCATTTGGTAAAGCACTTATTTTTCATAAGTATACCAAGCACATGTGTGGGCTCTCTGTGAACTGAAGGGCATTGCTGTTTAGAGAGCAGAAAACCTCACACAGCTGGCACAGTGACAATCATTCTGCATTTGGTGGCTTCAGTGATTATCTTGTATCTATCCCTGAATTCTCCAGAAGGACCAGGCCTTGTTGAAGGGTTCATGAGAACATGTGTTTTTGTTGCCTTCACTGCACACCTGCAGGAACTGGCTGCAGGGCAGCAGCTCTCCAGCTGGCTCATGTAGCACTTTGCTTCCCAGCCCCTGCAGCTCCAGGAGCCCTTGCACTCTCTCCTGCTGACCATGTGTGAAGAGCAGCCTGGCAGGAGACTGCCACTGCAGTTGGTTCTGGAAGCCTGCTGGGTTCATCAGGAAGAAAGGGCTGTACACCCTGCCTCAGACAGTGTCCATATCAGATGGCTGGTTGGCTTGCTTCTGGGCACCCTATCCAAGGTCATTGTGGATCTCCGCTTCTCATGCCAGGAGCCATTAGCCATGTGTGGCAGTTGAAATTTAAATGAGCTAAAATATAGTTAATTAAAGTGAAATAAAATTAAAAATTCAGTTCCTCAGTTTCATCTGCCACGTTCAAGTGTTCAGTAGCCACATGGAGCTGGTGATGGTCATTCTGAATGGGTCAGATCTAGAGCATTCCTGTTCTGTTGGGCAGTGCTGGCAAAGATCTTGGGGCAAGCCAAATTCCTCATGTGGCTAAGACCCTTTGGATCTTGGAAAGAGCCTTTTTACATAAAAACAATCATGTTTATAAACCATGAGTCAGTTTGCCTATCAAAATTAAACTCCAGGCTTCTTGTACAAGAAGTCTTCCCATACCATGCCTACACAGTCCTCCCCACTCCGTGCAAGCTCCCCTCTGCTATTTTGTACCTGCAGGGCATCTCCTTGTTGTGCTTGTCACATTGTGCCAGTTGCTGCCCTGTACCCTTCCCAACACCTAGGAAGGTGCCTGGCACATAGTAGGTATTTGATTTGGCCTGGGTTTTCTTGATGCAAAACAAGAGACAGGGATATTTATGAAAATTACTTATTGGAAAAATACTCCTGGGAGTGATGGAAAGAGGACAGGAAGGGGGGCAAGCCAAGCAAGGAGGTTGTCTCAGGTGGAGACAGCCTCAGGGTAATTGCACCTGTGTTGCATCTCCTTAAGGCCAGGGCAGAGCTGGGACTAGGGTGAGGCAAATGAGGTGCTCAAAGTACAAATGCAAAGAGGTTAGCATCTTAGAAGAATCAGAGAAGGCTGGGTAGCCCTGAACTCATCTTGGAGACAGGCTGGAGAACTGAGCCATGATTAATGGAGGGGTCGTGTGGATAGAGAAGAGAGAACAGTTGTGGACAGGGGGACACTATCAAAAGTCAATCAGAAAATGTCTGTCTCATTCTGTTTTCCTTATTGGATCCCTGCTTTCTTGGCATGTGGACATGTTGCCCCTATTTGTTGAGCCAGAGGGTTTGGTAGGAAAGAAGGTCTATTTGTTTCAAACACTTTAGAGCCTGACCCCCTTTGGTGTCTCATTGTCCCCTGAATGACACAGAATTAATCTAGAGCATTTTCATCAGGGAACCATAAAGGTAGATTTTGGTCACTAACTGGACATTCATTGGGGCTGAACTATGTGAGCTACAATGAGGCATAAATCATGCAGTGAGATTGGGGGAAACAAATAAGCAAATGTGATATAATGGAGTGTAATAGAGGGAGTTGTGAGTATAGTGATGAGGGAAGGTGCTGAAAGGACATTTTCATCTGTATGAGGGCAGAGGTGGAGAGGATTAGAAGTAGAGAGGGCATAGCTCTGGGTCTTGGAGGCACAGAGGAACTCAGCAGGGAGGCCCCCAGCAGTAGAGGGAAAGTGTGGGCAAAAGCACAGATGTGCATAAGTACACAGGTATTGGAGTGGAATTACCTTCAGGGTGTGTATGGGTGATGGGTACAGAGCATGTCTGGGTGCTAGTGAATGCATCGCTAGGCTCTCACTGTGTGGGACAGACACTGCCACACTGACCCAAACTGACAGCTTAGTCTGTATGTATCTATATAAATGCCCCCTCAACCTTGGGATACCAATGTGTGATGCACTTGACCTTCAGGTGGAAAGGATAGTTGTGAAAGAAAGCTCCTCTGCAGAGCAGTACAGGAGCTACCTGCTCAGGAGTAGGTTGCACCAGATGAGCTGTGAGACCAACAGCATGGACCCTGGAGGGTCTGCATCCCTGCAGTGGTGGGTTGGTGCCTGGGTGGGCCACTGGAGACCATGTGCTGCCATATGTGGGCCAGATGTCTATGCTGCGGTGACAGAGAATGCCCGTGCAGACTCAACTCTTCCAGGAAGCCCTTGAAGAGAAGGGGCTGAGCTTAGGACTCCTCTGTGTTGTGGAGAAAGCTTCATTTGGAGATACAATTCAACAGAGATATTTATATCTAGTGTAAACTTATAGTTATAGGGGTCTAGTTGTTCAAGTTGGTAAAACAATTTAAAACAAACAACAGAAAGAAAATTTCTTTAGTTTCTAAGTGGAAAGAAAGGAAAGTAACCTGTAAAATATTGTTTTTGTTGTTGCTCTAGGTGTGTTAAAAGAATGAACTTTAGAATGGTCTTTAAATCTGTTCTCTACTTTTCAACTGTGTCTGAGATTTAAAAAAAAACAAAATACAATAATTTTTGTTTGTTGTCCCTAAAATAAGGTACTTTTTGCTGTTAGGCTTTATCTTTCCCTTAGAACTTCTTCCAACCCTTTGCCATTTTCATTTCCATTTTTCACATGAGGAAACAGACTCAGAGAAGTTAAATAATTTTATCAAGGTCACACAGCTAGTAAGTCAGGATACTGATATCCACACTCCAGTCTGTCTGATTCAAGAAAGGAGGGCAGGTGACCCAGCTCTTTGTCTCTGTTCATGCCCTCCACTATGCTGTTGGGTTAGTTTCAGAGAGAAGCACAGAGATCCAGAGTTCTCTGCAGCCCAGTCCAAGCACCTCAACACATAGTCACTGTAACCTCTCTAACAGGTAAGCAGCAAGGTGTACAGGGCTTTGAGCTTGGTGTGGGAAATAGGGTGGTGGGTGTAACCTACTTCTTTACTGATTATTGATGAGAAGCCTCTTGCTTCTTCAGAAGAAACTGACCCACTGGCAGGTGAAAAAGCCACATTTAAGCAGATACTAAGACAAGGTGATGAGATGCCTGATGGCAGGTGTGCTGTCAGGGCATCTGTCTCCTCTGGGAACCAAGAGCAGGCTCAGTTATGGAACAACAACATGCTTTCATGTCCTTGTCATTATCTATTGCCAGGTGAGGCTCCATAACAGCCACAAATCACAGTGGCTGGAAATAATGATTGATTTAGCTCTTGATTCTGTGAGTTGGGAGTTTAGGCTGTGCTCAGCTGGAAGGTTCTTTTGGACTCTGCTGGATGCCATTGTGCACCTGTGATCGGCTACTTCTGGGGGGATGGCTGGCTATTGTCTTGGAGATCCTAGCTCTTTACCAGAAGGCTAGCCCATGATTGTCAGAGGGAGAAAGAGAAGGGAAGGGAAGGGGCACAGAACTTTCAGAACTAGCCTCCCACCATTTTCATCTCATGGTATTGGCTGAAGCGAGCCACAGACTAGCCTGGCTTCAAGAGGTGGGGAATAGACTCCACCTCCTGATGGGAGGATGGACAAAGTCACACTGCAGCCTTAACTTCTCTAGGCCTCAGCTTCCACATTTGAAAGTGGATATAGTGCTTCCCTCATATGTGTAGGGTGAAGATGAAGTGGTGCGCACATCCTGCCCCACTGAACACCTGCACGTGGTGGTATTTTACTAGCTGGAAGCCATTTCCACTGTTAATTGTTCTTCCTATTCTCTGACTGCTGGCTGGCCAGTGCTCTTCCAGCTGAAGCCTTCCAGGACCTTCAGGAGGGCAGGTAGCCCTGCTCCAGATCCCCTATCTCTGTGGCAGTGCATAGCTCATGGCCAGAAACTCCTTCTCAAAAGTGTTTCCTGCAAAGAAAGGGAAAGGTGAGCAAAGAAAGGGAAAGGTGACCAAAAAAGGGAGAGGATGAAAGAATGGATACCCACAAAGAGGTTTGAATGGGGAGTGGTGGATGGCTGACATAGCAGCTGAAAATGGGCAGAGTCCTCTTGGGATACCAGTCTTCCTGGGCTGAGATTTCTAGAATTGAACCAAAAAACCATGAAACATTCAAGTCAGGGCATTAGGTGTTCATTGAGTGACCTTGCTGTAGTAGATGTTGTATAGGATAGAAAGTTGAAGGTGCCAGGTCTCACCCTTCAGGAAGTTGACAGCCGTGGTGGGGAGGTGGCAGAATGAGGTAGGTGATAAGAGAGCTGACAAGGCCCAATGTACTTGGAAGGGGCCTTTTAAACTGAGGGGAAATGCAGGGGCAAAGGTGTGCGTGGGATGGACAGGGAGGAGAGTCTCTGTTCTGGTTGGCACATAGGATAACAGGGTTAGAGCTGCAGCTGACAGAGCGATGGATGACAGAAACTCTTGCAGTGTGCTCATGCCTGTGGGGACCCCCGACTCCTCACAAGGCAGTCTGCTCTCTGCTGAAGGGTCTGTGCTGGATGGTGAGATTGGGGTGGTCCTGGGATGCACCTTCTACCAGAAACAGCCCACAGAACCATTTCCAGTGCTTAGAAAAAAGAAGCCCTTCCTCAAGGGTGACACTGCCATAGGCTGAAAAACTGTTTTAACCACATGACACCTGGGGGAATAGCATTCCCTGGAGTGGTGACAGATCCCTTATGCACAGGCTGTTTCCTGAGGAGACTGCTTCCACTAGGCCTACCGTTGAGTATTTGACCCTTTGGGAATGTCAGACCCAGATGCCTCCAGAAGGTCTTTGCCTGCCTGTCACAGAGACACTTGTTTAAAGCTTCTCAACAAATCAGAGATGAGCTGAGCCTGCAGTAGCCTTAGGTCATCCTCCTCGTGCATGGATCTGGGCTGCCACCCTCTTAGCCCAGACCCTGTTGCCCTCCAAGGCCACTCTCAGGTCCTCATGATCTCTGGGGAACAGAAACAGGTTCACCTTCTTTGGCTTTTCTTCCTCATCACTCATTAAAGACACTTCTATTGAGTACTCTCTCAGGACATGCACCACCCCTGGCTGGACCTTTGGCCTCTTGAGACAGGTGTCCTGCTGGGTACTCTTGGGGGCACATTAGAAAGTCCACCCAATTATCTCAGTCACTGATGTTGGGTATGGGAGAGTTTATTAACCTCTTGGAGCCTCAATTTCCTGCAAAATAAGTTGAGACTATGTATCTCGTAGCATAATGGTGGGGTCTAAATAATGCTGGGTATTAAGGTATTTCCCAGGTCATAAATGTGATACAGACATAAAGTATTGTGATATGAGAATGGCTGCCCCCACATGCTATTGATTCAACATCCACAGCTAGAAAAAGTTTTATCTAATCTAAATTAAAGGTATCTTTGTTTTTAAAAGTTCTTATTGCATATAGCATACATTTGTATTATATAAGGTATTTTTATAATTTTGATACATGCAATGATTATGTAAGCATGCATGGATTATGAAACTTATAATAAAGTAGACACCCAGCTTAAGAGCTAGAACATCCTATAAGGCTGTTGCTTCAAACTGCCCTGCCCAGCTAGGGACTCAGGCCAGTTTAGCCTCATGTCACTGAAACCTGTTTCCTGCTGGCTCTGGGAAAGGGAGTGCTAGGAGGGTGTGGGGAGAGATGTGCCCACAGAGGAAGCCTAGTCCCAAAGTTGGGGGGTCTAGTCCCATGGCACAAGACTTCTCTTCTCTATGTTGAGTGACCCTGGGTATTTCCCTAGTTCTCCAGGCCAGAGTTTACCCTGCTGGCTGGAGAAGCCCCGGTGACTTTGCATCTGCCTGGATCAATTGTGGTAACTGCTGGGTTAGACTGGGCAGGGGTGGAGGGTGCTAAGGGAGCTGACTAACTGGACAGGTCCAGAGGATGACTGACCTTACTGGGGTTTCAGCCTGGGAGTGTCCCCGAGTGTTCATTCTGTCCTCCAGATGCCTGCCAGAGCTCTCTACAAAGTCATATTCCTGCTTCACGTCCTTCGGCACTTCTTTTCTCCCTTAAGAGAAACCTTCTGTAACTTTGGCTAAATTCTGCTTGTCCTTTCAGCCTTAGCTCAGCCTTCATCTTCTCATTTAGTCAGAAATATTGTTTAAACATCTAGAAAGTATCAGGCACTATTCCAGACCCCAAATCTATGATGTGGGCCAGAGTCCTCTTTGGAGCTTATATTCTAGCATTTATACATTTGTCTGTTTTCTGGGATGGAAAATTTCATCTCCCCTCTCTTGGCTCTGTGCTCCTATCCCAGGGAGACTATGGACTCCCAGAGGGGTTGCAACCTCTGTGTGGATAGGCACTGGTACCTGGATTGGGAGAGATGAGAGGCCTGTCCCTGCTGGGTCACCCACAGCTCTGGTGCTGTCAGCTCTGAGTGAAGACAGTGGCTGCCGTGCCTTGCTCTGAGATGTCTTGGAGTGTATGTGCCTGACTGGTACCCTTCTTGAGTCATCCCCGGCAGAGGAGGAGAGTGATGGTAGAATATGAGCTAGAGGCCATCCTGGGTGTTGGGTGGCAGAGGCTGTAGGGTAGGGACGGGAAGGGAAAAACCAGGTGCAGTTTGAGGCACGAGAAAGCAGAGGACTTAGCAGCCAGGACTCATTGCCAGGGGTGGGGAGGCAGGACCACTGTGAGCCTAAGTTCCATGTGCAGGCTCTATTGTCCCCTTGAACCACACTTAGAAAACACACATTCAAAGATATAAATGTTAAGATTTCAAGAGGGCAGCTACAGAGTAAGTAAACCCAAGCACAGGGCCCTTAGAGCATAAGGGATGAGCACTCCCCCACCTCTCTCTCTCTCTCTCTCTCTCTTTTCTACCCCCATGTGGCCCCTGAACCCACATGTTAATCAACTGCTCAGGTGATTCATGTGTGCAGCAAGGGCAGGAGTTGTGGTGGCTCAGACTGTGCCATGTGATTAGCTCTGCCCAGGATCTTGCAGAAATCTTTTCCTACAGGGTCCTCAGATCTGCATTGCCCCCTGCAGCATCCAGAGAATTAAGATGTGGTGTGGTCTCAATGGCACTAAAACTACACGTCTTTGTTTATCCATGGCTGTCCTCTAAGGAGAATTTCCCTGCGGAGGCCTGGGCTATCGCTCACACTGGCATTTAGAGCAGAGAAGGGAGTGAGTGATTTACTCTCCAGACTATAGCCAAGAGTCCTGAGCCTGACCTGGAAGTCTCCTAGGAACTTTCTGTGTGGGGACAGAGAGGGAAGAGCACTCCATGCAGTGGATGTTGTGTGCAGAGACACAGGCTGACCGGGTCAGGGGCAGTGAAATGTGGGTGTTCAGAGGCCATGGTGGTCAGGGTGAGGTTGTGGTGGTGGATAAATCTGGAATTAATCTGAGTGGGTGGAAAGGCAGAAGGCTGACTGTTACACAATTTTGGATGGGGCTCTGCTGACCCATTTCTCAATGTGAAGTAATCCCTTTGCTCTGGCCCTCTCTTTATTGGATCTGTACCAGCCCCAATTCATTCTGCTGTGTTCTAGGGAACCTAGAGGGCAGTATAAGGTTGAGCGACACCACCAGGGGTGTCTGATTTATTAATAAAAGCCCTGGGCAGTCTTTTTGGAGGTGGAGTCTGAGGGACAGCTGGGCTTTCAGCAAGGTAGAGGCACCAGTAAGACCTGCCTCCTCAGCCTTCCTGGCTCCTGCAGGGCCTGGCAGAGGGTATGATTTGCATCTGGCTCTGCCTGTTTCTAGCTATGCTGCCATGGTAAGTCCCTTACCATCAATGAGCCTCATTTCTCATCTGCTAAATAGTATCATAAATATTCTTAAGAGTTGTACGTTAGTTAAATGAGACAATGTATATAAAGTGTTTAGCATAGCAGCTAGACCACAGTGAAGACTCCATGTCTCATAGTTACTGTTACAATCGATACTGTTATTATTTTCAGACCAAAAAAGGGAAATCCTGTTTGACTCTTAGGGACCTCTATGTGGTGCTGCTGAGTGGGCAATGTCTGGAGGTGAAATGTGACATCACGTCCACAGTGGGGGTCATCTACAATGCTGTCATATCCTTTGCCAATTTGGGGGAGCTGACCCACTTTGGCTTGGCTTACATGAAAGGTAAGTGTCTCTTGCATAGCCCACAGCTGTCCTGGTGCCTCAGGTAACCTAGGTGTCTAGGTACTTGAGCACTATTCCTTCTAAAATAACTGCTTGGGCTGGGGCATATCACCCTGCACACTTAGACATTACTTAGCATGGTGAAGGCTTCAAGTGTTTATGTACAAAGTGTCAAGTAAGTGCAGAAGACTGTAATGAAACCGTGCCTGTAAGATCTTGTGTGTTTTTGTGATTTGCTGGGTTTGGTTGGCTGATCTCAATGTACCAATAAGGAAATGTTAAAATGTTAAACCCATTTCCATCTAGATTGGAATATAAAATGGTGCAGCCACTGTGAAAAATAGAATGGTAGTTTGTCAAAAAATTACAAATAGACTTTCCATATGACCCAGCAATTTTACTTTTGCATATATATGCAAATAATTGAAAACAGGCTTCTCAGAGATTTTTATACACCTATGTTTGTAGCATCACTATTCACAGTAGTTAAAATGTGGAAGCAACCCAAGTGCCCATTGATGGATGAATGGATATGCAAAATGTGGTATGTATATACAATAGAATATTATTCAGCCTTAAAAAGGGTGATAATTCCATCACATGCTATAACATGGATGAAACTTGTGGACATTGTACTAAGTAAACTAGTTGCAAAAAGATAAATACTGTATAATCTCACTTATATAAGTGAGGTACCTAGAGTAGTCAAATTGATAGACACAAAGTGGAATGGTAGTTGCCAGGGGCTGGGGGAAGTGGGTTGGGGATTTACCGTTTAATGGACACAGAGCTGCAATTTCGCAAGATGGAAGGGTTTGGAGGTGAATGGTGGTGATGGTTGTTCAACAATGGGAATGTCCTTAATACCACTGAACTATACACTTAACTATGGTTAAGATAGTAAATTTTATGTTATATGTATTTTATCACAATAAAAATTTTTAAATACTCATCTAATCATTCAGTACTAATAGGAAATCAGCACCCTGACCCTAAGTTAAGAATGAGTTCTGAAAATCCAAAGAAAAGTGTTTCTACACCCTCTTTTCATCTCTGCCCTTCCATTAAGGGGCTCTTTATTTTAATCAACCTCAAATGTCCTTTTGCTATAGTTGAAGTGTTTTAACCACTGTGTGGAATAATGGGAAGAGAGCTGAGCTGGGAACATGTGGGTCTTCAGGTTAAATCCTGGCTCTCCCAGCCCACCTTGCTAGGTGTCATAATCTTGGTGCTCTTCTCTTCTTCCTCCTCCAGTGGGAGAAGCTCATAAGCTTACTGTGGGATCGTCCTGTGTGACACAGGGGTTTAGGAGGGTGGCCTTATCTCCCCATAGTTCTCAGCAGACCTGTGAAAAATATCTCTCCAAAGTTAAAAGCACTACATGTTTTGATGTGATCAATTGATGTTTGCTCAATCTTTAGAACAATGTGAGCAGGAGAATCTTTAGGAAACATTGTATTTTTATTGATCTGTAACATGCAATCTAAATAAAACCAGTGAGCTTGCTCTGGGAGTAGTACAACCTGGGGCTTACCTGCTACTGCCTTCTCCTGGTCAAATACTGACCCTAGGACCCCTCCCATTTGACATTAGCTGTCTAGCTGGGGCCTCCTGGGTAAATCACTCAAAAGTGATCAGTCTGGGATTTGGCTATAAACCCACCAGGGAGGGTTTGCCAGCCAAACTGAAGCAGGGACCTACCATTCCCTGAGGAGGAGTGACCCTGAGGGAAGGGTGAGGTGGTATGGGGACTCAGATTCAGTTGCAAGGAAGAAAGCACAAAGGTAAGTTTAGAGGAGGTTTCTTGAATTTTTTAAAATGGCATTTCCATATTTATTTACTGAGATCTGGTACTTTTGCATTATCAAGAGCCTCTTGTGCCCCCTCCCTAATGTGGATAGTAAATGTGGTGCAAGTTAGTTGACATACACTTTAGGAAGCCATTTATCAGGATTATTATGTTCATTCTTGTCTTTTTTTTTAATCTATTTACCCCTAAAATGTTCTAATTTTGCTTAGAACTTAATTTTGCTTGTACATTTTAATTATTTTCATTAAGTTAAACCATTAACAAAACATTTTGCTAACTTGTAATTAATATATATGTCAAAATAAGACATTGGGCACTGTGTAGTGACTGTTGACTTGAACTTTTCTGGACACCTCCTTCCCTCTCCCCATCATGCATATACATGCCATTGGAAGGGAAGCTTACCTGCTTAAGACTTTTGCCTTACAAACCATGGCAACACACCTGTGGCCAGGCAACCTGATACAAGAGCATCTCTATGCTGAGAGGACAGAGCACAGAGAAGGCTGTGGGGCAGAGTAAGCCTTGGGCAGATCTGCAGGAGGCTTGTGGGAGTGGCCAGGGCATTCAGGCAGAGTGGGGAGGGGATATATTTGCCTCACAGACAGCAGGGGTAGAGACAGGCCCATCAGTGTCTGGGGCTGATTCAACCTCCTTCCCAGAGGTGCTAAGTACAAACAATAGGAGTTGAAGTCCTGAGCTTAGATTGGTAGAGTTTTCAAGCTGGCAACATTCAGGTCAAAAGGCAAATGCAACTCCATTTATGCCCTGTCTTGGTCAGCTTGGGTTGCTAAAACAAAATGCTGTGTAATGGGTGGCTGAAACAACACACATTTACCTCTCATAGTTCTGGAGCCTGGGAAGTACAAGATCAGGGTTTGATTCTGGTCAGGTTTAGAGATCTCTCTGGCTTAGGCAGTTACCTTTTCACTGTGTCTTCACATAGCAGAGAGAACTCTGGTTTCTTCCTCTTTTTATTACATTATCCCACAATGATGGTCAACCCTTATCACCGTATCTAAATCGAATCACCTTCCAAAGGCCACACCTCCAAATACCATCTCATGGAAAGTTAGGGCTTCAATATATGAATTTTGGTAAGACACAAACATTCAGTCCATAACACACCCGTGGCTGGGGACACTTGGGGACCACCCAGTTTATGAAGAGGGCCTGGCCTATGGCAGGGATGGGATAAATACTCATTCCTTTGTTTTTCTTTTTATCTCCATAAGATGGTAGCTGGAAAGCATATAACAGTGATATCTTCTCTAAGATAAATAATCACATTTTCTCTTTTGTTGCCAAGTTTCTCCTCCACGCCCCCCCCCTCTTTGTCTCCTACTACAGCCCCTCATAGACCCGGCAAATCCACAGTGGTAGCAGGTGTGCAAAGAACTTGGTTCCTGCTCTCTCCTGCAACGAGAAAGCTCTTGTCCCACATTCTGGGCAGGGCTCAGGGCTATAGATCTGAGGGGTGGTGCCTGCCTGACTTCTTTTCCCTCCAAATACTCTCTACTTTCATTTCAGACAAAGAGTTCTTCTTCCTGGCCAATGAAATCAGTTTGTGCAAAATAGCCCCTAAGGGGTGGAGTAAGCAACCACAGAAGACCTCCTGGAGTGCCTTCATACTCTTCCTGAGGATCAAGTTCTTTGTCAGTCACAATGGGCTGCTCCAGTGAGTTCTACAGACTTGTTGCATTGTCCATTAAGGGCTAGGCACATCCAGATCCAGGATGACATTAGAGGTAGTAATTAGAGGCAAGTGCTCAGTGAACTTTAACTTGTATATAAATAACAATTATTGTGGTTGACCTTCTATCAACTCAATTCCAATCTGACAGAAAAGGGGGGGAAATCAGTGTTTAGGAGCAAGCTCTGGTCAAAATGAGAACTTGCCTGTTTGTTTCAAATATATTCCACTTCAGGTCAAAATTCTATCTCCCCTGACCTACATGTCCCTCCCCGAATCAGCCCAGTCATGAGAGTTGGAGGATAGGGTCATGGCTTTGGAGTTCAGCCACTGCTTCTTTGTTCTTTAGCTCACTAGAAAAACCACCCAACTGAATGTCAGGTTTTTTTCACTTGAACCACAGCAACAAACATATCCATGGGTGTAAGTACATGGCACAGAGTGGCCTTCAACTAGAGGCAGGAGACATAGTGTGGATAAAGGAGACCACACTTGTCTTACTGCCATTGCCCTCTGGGTAGTATTTGTGTGTATCCTATATTCTCTCCTTTCCTTGTTTTCCAGACTGAGAAAACCCTCTCAGCATTCCAGTGGCCTTTATTTCTTCTTTTCTTTCTCAGGCAGAGCTAGACAAGACATCAATTTCCCCTGTAGCTTCAGAAAGACATCCTGGAGGAGAAGCTGTACTGAAATGATGAGATACTGCTGCATCTGGAAGTCCTGGCTCTGCAGGTTAAGTTTGGCAGTTACCCTGAGGAGGTAGAGGAGGAAAGCTGAGGCTCTTGGTGGGGTCAGCACAGGAGCAGTTAAGGGACAAAGGGAAACTGTTGAAAATGTGGAGACTAAAAAGTATTGTTAGCATTTACCACTTAGATAGGGGTAACCATCTGCTCATCCATCCATCCATCCATCCATTCATCCATCCATGCATCCATTCATCCAATCAAGTGATCTTTGCTAAGTTCTGATGGATACAAAGATGAACAAGTCAAGTTTATGTATTACAATGTAGTTCTAGTCTAAGATCCCTCCTAAAGAGAGTAATTTACTAATTTATTTGGTTCTCATCATCATCATCATCACCATCATCATCATCATCATCAATTAACAGGCCACCTTTACTAAAAGATCTCTATGTACCTGCCATTAAGCTAGACATTTTCTACACCATTAACTCATTTAACCATCAAAACAGCTTTGCAAGGTTGATACTCACATTTTCTAGAAGAGCAATTTGAGACTCATGTGCCAAGAAAATGGCAAAGTCTAAATTTGAGCCCAGGTGTATCTGACTCCAAGGCCAGTGCTGTTTCTGCCAGATCTGCCGCCTCTCAAATAGAAGCTCTAATCTTGCTGGCCAAGTCCTTGTCCCTGCAGCACAATCATATGTAAGTTTCTTTGATTTAATTTGTGTCTAATTGTCCTATGTTATAGCCCTCAAGACTTAGTAGGGGTTACTGGTTATTTAATTTGCAAATACATCAATGTAGGGAGGGATAATGCTAATATATTTTTAACTTAATTAGGATTTAAAACAGAGATGCCATGCAGGAAGGAAGGAACAACCAGGTGAGCTATGACAGAGAGTACTGCAGCTTTCTCTTGGGTTCATGAAAATCCCCTACCCATGTTCATCTTTGAAGCAGTAAAGGGGTCTGTTTAGACCTCAACAAAGACCTAAACAGTATGACATGACATCTAAATGTGGAGTGTGTCTCTGGCTTCGTCAGTAGGAGCAGAAAGAGAAGAGCAATGGAGGTAAAGGTCTCACCGATGTCTTCCCAGGTGACTTCTTAGCCAGTGCACCGGTCTTAATCTTGGAGGGAATCTCACTGCCATGTTATAAAAACCAAGAGCCTTTGGCGGTACTTAACTTGGAGAAGAGATGCTCTAAAGAGGACATGAGAGCTGTGTGATAGAGGGGTCCCTTGCTTGAAAGAGAAAATGAGGTTTAACACATATGGCCTTGGGCCTTTGAATGCTTTCCCAGTAGGGTCTGCATGTCCATCCTGATCTCACCCATTCTCCAAGATCAACTCAGCCCCAACTACACAGCTTTCCTGGCCTCCCCATCTGTGGGAGGAAATTCTCCCCATATTCTCTGGACCCTTGTGTACATATCCCCACACCCTTTGTCCAGGACAGGTGATCACTCAGTAGCAAGTTCTCTCAATAGCAAGTGACAGGAAAGCTCACTTGGCTTGAATAAAACATGTAATTTATTGGCTTACAAAACTGAAGTGTCCAGGCCTCCCTGCTCCTTGGACAAGCCTCCAGTCTTATCACTGCTTACCTTGTAGCTACTTCCTGTCTCCTTGGTCCCCAGGTCTCCTCGGTCTCCTGGTCCTTGCCTGGGGCTTGCTGGGTGCACAGACCCAAATGGCATCAGCAGGACTTGGGTGTCCTGCATCTCTAGGTTATGTGCTCTCCTTAATCAGGTTTCCTTCCAGTAGCTCTAGATTCTACCCTCCAGGTTGCAGCCCAGCACCAAAGGGAGAGGTCCTCTCCCAGTAATGTAATGGAAATCCTGTTGTTCTGTCTCATTGGTTCTGACAGGGTCATGTGCCCATCCTAAGCTAATCACTGTGCAGCAAGACACTGTGCTCTGATTGGTTGCACTTAAGTGATACTGCCACCCTAGGAGCTAGGAGTAGAGCTAACACTAAGCAAAATGCTTGCACTGACAGGGAGGAGGGTGGTTTCCATTTCCAGAAAGGAGGGGCACAGTAGTACATGACCAAAAATATATGTCCACCACCAGTGAGCACTCATGGTGAGGAATGCTACATCCTTGGTGAGCAAAGGAGATGCATTTTGCTAAACTTCTGAGTCTGCTGGAGACATCTGAGTGTGACTGTTACAGGGTGCAGCCAAGAGGGGGGGGACCCCAAATGGGCATTTGAAATGGGGTCCAGAACTTAAGGTGTCCAGGAGATTTTGGGATGTCTCCATCCCCCCTGCCCAGGGAGTGGGTTGGGGGGAGGGACAAATGGAGCAGGGCCATTGAGAGCTGTTTAGCATAGCAACAGCCTTGCAGCTAAGCTCTGGTGTGGTCGTTTGGCATATCTATAACCTTTGACTGGTTGCATAGATATGTTAAGTAGCTGTGATCAGCTCTAAGCCAGGGGAATGGAAGTAACTTCCCCACCCAGATGTAACTGGGGGGGCAGGTCCCCTGAGTTACAGCACCTGCGTGGGAGCTCAGAGAGGATTGGCTCCAGGATATGGGGCCACGCCTGCCCAGACTCATGATGGCAGCCCAGTAAAGCTGGAAGGACACGAACTCTGGCATGTGAAGCCGAGTGTGGGAGGAGTCAGAAATGAGGCTGCAGAGGAAGATTGGCCGCGGGGATTTAAAACCCAGATTTGGTGGCCATTGAGGAGGAGAACCATGTGGCCTTGACGGAGTGGAGACTCCTGCAGCCCTGAGAGGAGGAGAACCACGCGGGCTTGACGGAGTGGAGACTCCTGCAGCCCTGAGAGAGGGAGAACCATGGAGCAGCCCTAGAGGGGAGAATCATGCTGCTTTAAGAAGGAGAACCACGCAGACCTGACTGAGTGGAGACTCCTGCAGCCCTGGGAGGAGGAGAGCCATGCACAGCCCTGAGAGGAGAGAACCATGTGGCTGTGGAGGTGCAGAGAAGATCATGGCCATTGGAGAGAGAGCCACACAGCTTTAGCAGAGTGAAGACTCCCCTGGCCCTGGGAGAGAAGACCACGTGCCTGTGCCAGAGTGGGGACCCCCACAGCTTTAGAAGGGGGAACCACCACCTGGTTTTAGCAGAGATCCTGGTGACTCAGCTGAGGGTGCTGGGAACCCAGGGAGGTCTCCCAGTCGAGATGGAGTTCTAACTGGGAAGAACCAGAGGACTGCCTGAGCCATGGACTTCTATTTCCTTTCCTGAGATACGGTACTCTGGACTGGGCAAAGGGGGAAGGAAAGAAGGACTGTGTCTGTTTGAGGGTGTTTTAAGGGACTTTGGGATTTTGGTGAAGACATTAGGTCACTACTTTAAGTTTGTATAGCATTAAATAAACATTTCCTTTCCTTTTCACAAATCTCTGGCATTGAGAGACGTCTTTCCTAGGGCGGCAGATATAACAGACCCAAGGCCTTCTTTCAATAATAATATATTGTCCCAGGCCCCCCTTGTTGTGTTCTGTAACATGACCTTGTGTTATGCGTTGAATTATATTCCCCACAGTTCATATGTTGAAGCCCTAATCCCAGTACCCCAGAATGTGACTGTCATTGGAGAAGGGTCTTTAAAGTGGTTAAATTAAAGTCAGGCTGTCTTGGTGGGTTCTAATCCAGTCTGACTGGAGTCCTTATAAGAAGAGGGGATTAGGACACAGAAGGACACCAGGGAGTCAGGTGACTAGAGGAAAGACTATCAGAGGACACAGCAAGAAGGTGGTTGCCTACAAGCCAAGGTAAGGCCTCAGAGAAACCAATCCTGTTGAGAATTTTGTCTTGGATTTCTGGCCTCTAGAACTGTGGATTAGTTTATGTTGTTTAAGCCACTTAGTCTGTTGCATTTGTCATGGAAGTCCCAGAAAACTAATATACTGTGAGTCTGCAGCCATCACCAAGTATGGCTACCTTCACAGCATCCTCTGTTCTTAGTTCTCATGTGGTATGGGTTGGAGAGTGTTGGGAACCGCCCTGACTGGTATCAGAAGCTGAAACCCCTGCCTAGGCTAAGGCTAAGGGAACGCCCTTGGAACCATAAGCCAGCAAGGAGACAAAAGCTTATCTCCCTGGCAGGAATGCTGCTTCTGCTGCTTTATTCATAACTGAATCCCAAAAAGCTTGGTCAGTTAGCCAAAGATGGGTAAGATTCCCCAAGGGGGGGGGAACAACCTAAGACAGGCACGATCATTTTGGGAGGCCCCTCAAAAGAAGGACTTTGGGGGCTGCAGCAAAAGGGGGTGATGGACCCTGGCTCCCCGGCTTTGACAAAGCCTGAGTTCTCATTGTCTGGGAGAAAATCTCCTTATCTCTTGGTTGCCTTAGTTCCCTTGCTCCACCTAAGCCTGAAACAATGACAGGGTGGTGCAGCTCTGTGCTGAAAAGGGAGGATTACCCGGGTGATCAGGCCTAAGAAAGAATATGTAAATTACTGTGAAACCTTCTTTGTTTAGAATGCTCTCAGTTGAATGAGAAGGGTCTGAGGAGGAAGTTAGTTTGTTCCTCAAAGTCTTACAGCTCTTTGACCCCGACTCAAAATAGACCTGCAGAGTTCCTTGTTTTCTATGGTTCCTTACTTCCCCCTAATGAGTACTGTACTTTACCTGAATTATTATGCAAAATGAGCCCAATAAAAGCAGGTATGGACAGTAAATCGGCGTGCTCCCCACTAGGGGTGGTGGCCATTTCGTCCCTACTTCCCCACAGAAACTAGTTTGTCTCTGTGCATGTTTTTCTCTCGCATGTTTTTCGACAAGCCATCCACAGCGTTCCGTGATCACTGCTGGCCAGTGGCCCACGCAACAGGAGAGGGCAAGGCTATGACTTCAGTCACAGCTTGTCTTTTCTGTCCCAGTAACTGTGTTTAAGGCTGAGGACAAGTTCAAAGACTAAAATGGTTATTTGAGAACACTGGCTTTCAAATGTTCTGTGCCATGACCTATCATAGAAAAAAAAAAAAAAGATAGATGTTATAACCCAACACACACATATGTACGTATCACAAAACTGAGGCAAAATTTAGGAAATAAGATGCACCCTTTCTATATGTCTTGACATTGGTATTTCCTATTGTATTCTAGTTAATATAAAATTTTCTGGTTATGAACCACTAAATTGTTATCATAATGCCATTTGGAAAAATACCTTTCAGACTATATTAATATCATTTTGCTTTCCTCCCAGTACATCTTCAGAAGAGGCTGCTGTGTCCTGAGTCTTCAAAGTTCTTTATTCCCTCAAACAGCTGTATTTGTCATTATAACATTTCTCACCACCTGGCATGAAATATTCCTTTGTCAGCCTTAATGCTGTTCTCTCCCTTAGAATGAAGCCTGTCTAAGGGTAAAAGTTCTGTCTGTTTTTTTTTTTTCTGCCATTTCCCCAGCACCAAAGCAATGCCCGAAACATAGGGAGTTTGGTCAAGAGCTATTGGTGTAAACAGTGAATGAATGAACAAAGTACAGGGTGACACTGTGAATAACAGTCAGCCATCAGGAAAGTTATCATCTTGCTTGTCAGGTGATAACTGTAGCTCAGTTCCCAACACCTCCCTCCACCCTCACACCCTTGTGCCACCTCAGTCCATGGAGATTGAGATTCACTGACTCCTTCTGGCACTGTGCGAGCCTGGCAGGACAGTCTCCCAGAGCAGTCCTGGCTCCTTGCCCCTTTGACAAGCTTTTAGCCCTGTCACTCATCACATGGAGCTCCTTCCTATATCCTCAGCCCCAAAGCTGGAATCCTTACCATGTCTAAGCCAGCTCTCTCTTGCCCCTGTGTTGCTACATTTGGTGGGGGGGGGGGGGCGGGGCTTGTCAGGAGAAGGGCTCTGACATTTAGAGAGTACTGTAAGCCAAGGTTGCCATAGTGAAGCAGCTGACATCCTTGCTGCACCCTCTAGTCCAATCCTGTATATGGCTTATGTGGACAGGATAGGGTGACTTCCAGCTGCAGGATTAGCCTATCCTCAGCAGGTTCCATGGAGCAGAGTAGGCCTCAGTTTTGGAATCACATGGAACTGGGTCCAAACCCTGCCTGATTTTGTTAGTCATGACGTGCATGACTGGGTACATTATCTCTCTGAGCTTCAGCTTTTTCATCTGCAAAATGGAAATAATAGTTCCCTTGCAAAGCTGCTGTAAGGGTGGAAGGTGGTTATGCATGTATGATCCCTGGCATGTAGCAACTGCTATTTGCAAGCTCCCTTCTCTGTCCCCCAGAGTTAGGAGTGCTCTATTATTAAACCACACAAAGACCTAGCTTTCAGTCTTTGGATTCAGACATGAGATGTAATACCTGAGGCCTTAACTGTAGCCTTAGAGGTTGTAGAAACTGTGGGCCATGTCCATTGAAGGCAACTGGGAGTCTGAGTAAGACTCAGCCCAATCTTCTTATGGGCTCACTCATCCCATGGTTCAGAGGCCCAGTCCTGTCTCTTGATGCTCCATTGGTGACTCCCTGTGCTTGTCCAGTTTCTGACTGACCTCACCTATCCCCTACCTTATTCTGATCTCATCCTCACCTCTGGCTCCTCCCCCAGATCCTGCCCCATCTCAACCTCTCCCACTGCCCTGTGGATCAGAATTGTTCTGAGACACTCTCTGATGCTCTCACGTGGCTCCCAATGGCAGGTCTTTTTCCTTTCTCTTGTTCGTATACAGAGGCAACAGATTACACAAACTCATTCATTTGCACATCCACTTGCTCAGTCCCAATTTATGCAGGGCCTGCTCCATGCTCGGCATCATCTGAGCCTATGTCAACCCTGCAGAGCCAGTGTAATTTCCATTCACAATTGAGAAAAATTGTGCCTCTGTGAGGTTAGGTAAGCTGGTGAGAGCAGCAAGGACTCACTTCTGGGGCCTTGTTTCCTTACCCTCCTGGCACTGTGGTGGGCACATCAGAGGATGTTAGGGGAAACTCAGAGAGGAGAGCCCCACCAGTTGAGTGCATAGTATGAGAAGGCTGGCTATGCAGAGAGCTGCAGATATTCCACTGCTGCCCTGCCTACAGGGGTTCTGAGACTGAGCGGTGTTTCTAGTCTGGTCCAGGAGGAACTTATTGTGCCCTCCTAAGGGACTTGTATTTTGTTTGATAAACGGTTCTGGTGATGGAAAAAAAGAAGAATTTGGAAACCACTGTAGTAGAAGATTGGGAGCCACTGATGAATTCTAAGCAGGAGTGTCATGATTACATTTGCATTTTAAAAAGGCAGACAAAGACAATTTGGTATAAAAATAAATCTCAATCACATCATTATAGCAGAGCAGCTTTCCTCTGGGTGCCTTCTCCTGCAGCCTCTGATCACTTGCAGAGATTTTATACAGTTGTAAACACTTCATTTAACACTTCATTCAAGCCACATTTCATTTGCATTCTGCTTTCTCACTTGATGACACATGTCTTCCTGTGGCTTCCTAATGATCATTTGGAATAGCTATGTGTTACCCCACAGCAAGGTTGGATCTCCACTCACTTACCAGTATGAGTACTATATCAGGTATCATTTAGAAGTGTCATGTAAGTTATAACTACTGTTATTATTATTCCAGCTGTTTTCTGATTTTCCTTTTTTATAAATGACATAGTAATAAATGTTTGTGCTAGAATTATTTTAGTTCCATGTTGACTTCTTCTCTTGGACATATTCCAAGCAATGAGATGCTGGGTCAAAGGTCTTAAACACTTAAAAAAAGTTTACTAGTTTTAAGTTCACAGCAAAATTGAAGGGAAGGTACAGTAAGTTCCCAAATTCTACTTGCCCCCCACTACAGCCTTCCCCATTTTCAGCATCCCCCACCAGAGTGGCACATTTGTTACAATGATGAACTTACATAGACACATCATAATCACCCAAAATCCATAGTTAACATTAGGATTTTTTCTTGATGCTCTATATTCTATGGATTTGGAAAAATTTATAATGACATATATCTACTATTATAGTATCATACAGAGTAGTTTCACTGCCCTAAAAATACTCTGTGCAACACTTAATTGTTCTTCCTCCCACCAATCCCTGGTAACCACAGATCTTTTTACTGTCTTTACAGTTTTGCCTTTTCCATGTCATATATTTGGAATCCTACAGTATTGAGTCTTTGCAGATTGGCTTCTTTCACTTAATAATATGCATTTAACTTTCCTGTATGTCTTTTCATGGCTTGATAACTAATTTCTCCACACTTGATCTTCGCCAAAAGGCTGAGAAGCGATGATAACTAATTTCTTCTTAGCACTGAATAATATTTTACTGTCTGGATGGACCACAGTTTATTTATCCATCACCTATTGAAGAACATCTTTTGTTTCAAGTTTTGACAATTGTGAATAAAGCTGCTATAAACATTCACATGGAGGTTTCTGTGTGGAGATGTTTTTAACTCCTTTGGGTAAATACCAAAGAGCATGATTGCTGGATTGTATGGTAAGAGCATGTTTAGTTTTGTAAGAAACTGCCAATCTGTCTTCCAAAGTGGTTGTATCATTTTTCATTCCCACCACTGATGTTGCTCTAAACTTGTCAATACTTGATGTTGTCCATATTCTGGATTTTGGCCATTCTAATAGCAATCTGAATGCTTTTTTATGCACTAGATTGCTGAGCAATTTCTTTTCCTTTATGTTTCCGAGCTGAGCTCAGAGCTGGCATGAACCAGTCGTAGGCTGGATGATTCTTAGTCTATGGCCACATAGGATAAGCCTGTGCCATGTAGGAGCATGGGGATGTAGCAGACACTGCAGTTCTTTCAGATCCCCTTATTTGGTCAACTTGCCCACCCCCTCATCTGGAAGTTCAGATGCTCTTGGCTCCCAGCTGCCTTCCTCTGGGGTAGTTGGATAGTTGCCCTCAGCTGTAGGGAAATATCTTGCCTAAGGTTGGGCTGGAAGGGGCTGCCTGAGACCAAGAGGGCTGATTCAGGAACACAAGTGCAGGATCACCTTCACCCTCTGTCAAGTCCTACCTCTCTCATTTTTTACAAGGGACCCCAAGACCTCTCCTCCAAAACTGCATACCCATCTCTGGCCCTGAGTCCACATCAGAGACTCCAGCATCAGGCAGGGGTGATGCCTCTACTAGCCACTCCTGCTGGAGCTTCAGCTTCAGGTTCTCTGAGGAGCCAACTTGATGAAGAGTGAGGCCTGGCACAGGGTGGGGCTGTCAGATATTTTCTTGTTCCTGGGTCAACTTCTTGATCACCTGCTTTTAGAGAGATAGTGTCATAAACCAAGACCTTTCCTTACAAAGAGTGGACAGTGCACTAGGAGCACACATGGAGAGAAATGATAAATGAATAAAAAGAAACAAAGTTTCAGGACCAGGGTTTTTCTGTCCTGAAAAAAAATTTCATCATGGAATGTGTAAGGGCTTGGATGACCAAATCTTGTTTCTGTCACTTACAAGTGGTGTTACTATTGAGTGGCTTCCCTCCTTGTCCATTGTGCTCATCTTGTGCCAATAATAATGCTGTCTCTGTGAGATTACTGTGAGAATCAAAAGAACTAGTGGTTCTGAGGACCAACTGGCTTACAGAATGGGCTAAAAAACGATGGTTCTTCTCTTCTCTCCCTTCCATTTACATCATATGATGTGATGCAGCTTCTATATAGTAGAAAAAAGATGTACCAGGTGGGGTTTTTGAAGGAACATCCTAGCCCTGAAGCCCTAACCTGGGTTTTGACTACAGGCAGACTTCTGTTCTTAGAGTTCCATAGAAGCTATTCCTATGGGCCCCCCTTTTTTTCCTGCATCTTATTTTTAGCAGATAGAAACCAAAGCCTATTTCCACATTGAAGATTACATCCTAGCAAGTCTGATTGAGAAGATGACTGCTCTCAGGGTCCAGGCCCAAATCTCAAAGATGCACCACCTCAGTCCTGTGCTCTGGGGACAGGAGGCTGAGCTGGAGTTCTTGAAGGTGAGGCCCTGGTACCCCTGGAAGAAGTCTTGGTGTTCAAGGGCACACAGTCAGCAACCCACTCTAAGGCCTTTCCTGTCGGCTAAATGTGCTCAGACCCAAGAGGAGTTACAAACAAGGGTTCTGAGGCTTGGGGAGGAAGGAAGCTCCATTGCCCACCTGGCAAAGAGAGGCTTCTGGAAGCAGATGACATTGGAAATGATCCCAAAAGATGGGTATGAATTAGTGGGCTGGGGTGGATATGTATGTCAGGGCCTTTCTTCAATCTTAGAGCTCACAGTCACTTTTCTGTGAGTGGAGAGATCACATCTCTTGTAGGTGACATACAGGAAAACTGAGGTACGAAATTGGGTGGTGAGCCAAAAGCAAAACCATTGGAAGACGTCCAGTTTTCAGACTTCCAGAAAACTGTCCTTAGCACAGCACAGATAGTGTGGTCCATGCATATGGGTGCATCTCTGGTCCACTCTTTCCTCAGCCCTTGAGCCAAAGGACCAGCATTTTAGGTTCCATATTGGTGGGCACATACAGAGCCTGCAATGAGTAGACTTTGCTCACTCTTAGACTTACACCTTCTTGAGCCAGGCACTGTGGGCAGTGGAAAATACAATACACACTCCCTGCCCTCCAAGGAGTCCCAAGTCTTCTGGGGAGTACAGACAGGTACCCTGAGGCATGTAATACTGTGATAACTACCCCATGAGAATGACAGAAATAGCAGTTACTCTCTCTCAGGGTGGGAGGGAGTGACTACTCTGCCCATGGAGGTAGAGCTGTCAGGCATGTGGGAGGAGTCCCCTCACCCCCGCCCAACCTCAAGCCTTTTCCAGGGCAGGATACCTGGCTTGGCCTTTAGAATCAGAAGCAGTTAAAAAAGGAAGTTTGAAGACTTATACATTTCTCTGTACAAAGTCTCCTGAGACAGATAGAAATATTGTTATTGTTTTTTGCCTTTAGTAAAGACAGGCATTAGAAAGCCAAACTGCTGAGGGGAGGTGTGGCCTTTTCTTTCTGGTGGGTCACTTAGCAGAACTGTTTGTAGCACCCAGCATGGTGTAAACCTGCAAACATTTTTCATTTGAGAAGCCCTGTCAGAAAGGTGCTTGCTGCATTCCACAATCTAGCGCTCATGTGTGCTCCTTGTCAAGAGGATGCAGCATCCCCTTGGCAAAAGGCAAGTGGGAACTGCAAAGCCATCAGTGCACATTTGGTGGAGAGTGGCCACAGAGCCATGGAGCCAGTAGAGATACCAAGGCATCAGGCCCACAGAGGCCCTGCAGGACTGACAATGCCCGTCTGCCTCTGCTCAGGCCTGGCTTTGTGGCTTTACAAAGTCAACATTTCATAAGCAAAGCCCTGACAGATTTGATTTCACTTGCATGCAATTTTATCAGTTTCCAGCTAACTTTTTGAAGTTCCCCTTTGTTGGGCTTGCTACTACTATGTGCCACCTGAGGTACAGAAGCATGACCCAGTGGGTTTGGTAGCTCAGAGCACATTGTGACCCTTTCTGTTAGAGTGAATGTTTGTTAACAAAGTCTTACCCCACGACTGTAAAAGCAATGATTTGTTTCTAATTATGCCTCGCTATA
This sequence comes from Phyllostomus discolor, assembly GCF_004126475.2. Classification (NCBI taxonomy): domain Eukaryota; kingdom Metazoa; phylum Chordata; class Mammalia; order Chiroptera; family Phyllostomidae; genus Phyllostomus; species Phyllostomus discolor. The sequence continues at coordinate 109,007,133 of NC_040907.2, forward strand.
GATAGCACAGTTACACTAGAATGTATTTAGTCTTCTCTCTTGTTCTAGGCATTCACAGGTATATGTACATATATATTTAAAATTGGTTTTATATTATATATGCAGTTTTATGTATTTTTATAATCCTATCTCACTAAAATTTGAAACTATTTTAAATCAACACACGTACCCTAAATTTTTTTTCTCAATAAGATTGAATATGGGACTATTTAAAACAATACTGAGATTAGTACTTCTTTTTTACATAAGTCTTTAGCTACATTTCTGCTTAATTCCTTAGGAATAGAATCTCATGAATGCACTTACAGGACTGAAGATTATGAAAACTGTAAACATTTAAACATGCTAAGACACTTTATGTTGCAGTTATTTCTGTACATTTTTTGTTCCCTCTACTAGGTTGTAAATGACCTCAGGGCCTGTCTCAGAGCCTAGTTGCTCGATAAACAGGCACTGGATTATTTAATTACAGCTCCTCCAGGCTCCCCTTTCCATTATCAGATTGTGCCTGTTGGCATGCTGTTCACTGGTGACTAATTCTGCTAGTTCATCATCTCACACTAGAAGGAGACTTGGCAGCAGTCAAGTTTGGGTAATGCTGAATAATATACTCTGTCTGGAAGATTCACAACTACATTAGTGTATTAATCCCAGAACAACCTGTTCAAGGTTAATTTAGTGTTTTCTAAAGTTCCTCAATCATGGAACCATTTTCCCACATAACTAGGGGTTGTGATATGCTATTGAAACATTTTTTTGTTCTGTTGAAATCATACTGGTTGTATCTTGTATTTTCCTCCACTTAGCATTATAACATATGCATTCCCCAGATAATTACAAATGCTTTATGAATATCCTGTGTTAAAACTGCCTGATAATACCTTTAAGGCAGTACTAACTTCAGTAAATCACTGACCTCTGGGAGCTGATCCTCCCAACTTAATCTTGTAAGTCTGTACTGAAAATTTCTATGATAAGAGTTTGTACTGATTTCATATTATATTTTCTTAGGACAGAGTTGCAGGAGTGGAGTTGTTACAGAAGAAACTCCCAGAAACTCAGTTCTTCTCATGGATGCAGTAGAAAAATCACAAATCAGTGAATCTATTAACACACAAGCAGGGTTTATTGGTCATCCATTCTCATCATGACAACAGCCTAGCTAAATCGGTGGGGGCTGGGGGTGGAGCTCAGTGAAAGTCATAGAGAAAGCAGTGTTAGGGAGGCTGAAGCAAGGGTGGCCGAAGCAAGGGTGGCCAAAGGCCATGGTGTACTGTGTGGCCAGAGGCGGGGTGGCTAGAGAGCCAAGAGAGAGAGTCCTTCATTCTGAGAGCTTATATAGTTGGTGGGATGGGGCGAAGAAGTTACATACTGATTGACAGGTAAATGTGGTGCCAGCTTTCCTGGGCAGATGTGACTACCCAAACTTAGGTATGTGTGCGGGTCTGTTAGCCCAAATCCTCTTCTTGCTCCAGCTCCCATTTGTACATCTTGTTGTAAGACAGATACGTGACTGGAGGCAGTTAATTAAAGTTGGGGCAGGTACCCAAAGGGCTTTTTCTTTAAGCATTAGGCACTCCCTTGTAAAACAGATAATTACCAGCTCTAGGCAATTAACTAAAGTTGTTTTATGGGCTTCTTCCCTTGGCACTGGAGACCCTCTTCTGCCTTTCAGCCTTGAGGTAAAAGCACAGTTTCAAGACTTTCCCCAATAGTGGAAAAAATACACAGAATTTCAAAGCTTCCCCTCCTCCTGTTTTAGCATGGTGTTTCTTATGATGTTGTCACATCTGGTAATATTATTGGACCAGGCTCAGGACTGCTAAGTTTGTGGGTGAGACATGTCTCTTTCCTCCTTCCTGTCTTGGTTTGCCATCTATTCTAACAGAATTATAGAATCAAAGTATATGAACTGTGAATCTCTTGATGAATAGCTGGAAATAACCCATTTGTTCTGCCAGTTTTCAGTACAGAGAGGGTGCTATGTGGGCTGGGAGCCAGGAGGGCCTAGGTCCAGTCTCAAATTTGCTGCCCTATTTAAGGAGAAGGGGAAAAGAATGAGTTGGCCCTAAGCGCATGGAGATGAAATGACCCTCTGAGAGGAAAGTCAGGGGTAGCAACACAGAAGGAACCAGGAGAGATGGTACTGAAGACTCCCTAGCAGAACACGGAGACATAGATAATGTTACCTTTTTTAATTTTTACTTTTTACAAATTGAAAATGCCATTGACAATCTTATATATTATCAACCATGTTTCCAGTCTTTATAGCAACTGTACTTGTGTTGGTAAGTGTGAAGACATAGAAGCAAATAGACTCATGTTTCCATTCTTGGCACCCAGTGGGAACTTTGCAGATTACTCAATCCTTAATCCTTCTGTGCTTGTATAGAATAATGCCTGGGGACATACCTAGAATCGTGCTTTATATATTTCAGTAGCTTATCCCCCTCTATGTAATTAAAAGTAAAATTAATAATTTATATTAAACAATTAAAAATGTAAGCAAGCCTTTCAAAGGCATCTTTATTATGATGAGTTCCTTTTCTTGCCTTACATTATTTTTTTTAAAGAAATATCACATCAAATACTTTTAAAGAATTTATCTAATTGTTTTAGAGTGAACCTGACTTGTCATACCTCAAGCACATATCTAGTCTGGCCATTGGCTATTTCCACACCAGTGGTTAATAAATATTGTTTTGCATGATGGTGATGGAGATGATGATGATGGTGATAATGATAATGACAAGTGTAACAAAGTCTCTCCAGAGTTAAAAGAAGGAGGCTCAGGGTCCAGAACTTTCATTAAGATTATATGAAGAGCTATAGACTTTGTATGCAGCAGAATTTATGTGTAGAGATTGTTGATTCACAAAAGGAGAGAGGTTGTCAAGGAGCATGAGAAAGGAGCTCTCGAAAGCCATAATTTGTCCCTGTGTTTGTGACCCTGCCTGGGGGTGACAGAGATGGGACAAGACACAGTGCTCTCTGCTCGGTGGTTAGAGATAGAAAACCAGATTTCACCACTGAAACCATTCTGAGAAGTTTTCAAATACCTGGAGCAAAATGTTCCTGCTGTGAGTTCAGGTGCATCAAACTTCTGAAGAGAATTGGAGTCATCCAGGGGAAGATGAGGATTGTAGAGAGCAAGGTAGAGACATAATTAAAAACATTTCTGTTAGGTTTATACTCAAGTTTTTTAAGAATTTGGTTGGTCTGAGGAGTGCCAGCTTTGAATGACACTCAGACCCCTGACAAAATTCAGCCTCCTAACCTGGTAAACTGGCCAACAGGACAGACCTTGGACTGGGGGGCACTACACTGAGGCACTGCCACATGGTAAGAAATACCAGTGATTCCTCATTTTCTCTGCAGGATGTTAATGGCTCATCTTGCTTTAATGGTGATGTCAACCATTTGGACAGTGGCTTTCTGTAGCTGGGCCTTATTTTTTTTTCTGTCTATAAAGTGAATGGGTTGGACCAGATAATACTACAGTTGACTTTGATGCAAATAGAAAAGGAATTCCTTATGGTGAGATTATCCAGAAGAGTCTGAATTCTAAAAACTTCTCCACAATACTATTATGCTATTGTACCATTTTCATAATAACTGTATTCTAGATGTTTTAAAAAGGTATTCAATGAAAAAAGGATTCCTTGGATTAAAAAAAATAGAAAAATGTTATCATATCAGAAGTGCAAGAGAGATTCTGGAGTAAGGAGATCTATTTAGCTCAGTGTTTCCTAAACTTATTTGGCAAGCCTATCCTGTCTTTCTTTCTTTATTTTTTAAAAAAGAACATCTATTAAGGTGTTTTATAGAATTTCTTGAAGCCCTTTATTTAGACCAGTGTGCCTGTCTCTTCTAAACTGGCCTTTTTCTTGCTCCAGGTCACTCAGCAGCTCCTGGAATACGGTGTCTTGGTCCACCAAGTTCTTCCAGAGAAGACAAGGCTTGAAGGGGAAGTGGCCTTGGGGATCTGTGCCAAGGGTCTCATAATATATGAAGTGAAAAACAATAGCAGGATTGCAACTTTACAATTTCAGTGGAGAGAAGTTGGAAAGATTTCAATTTATGTGAGTGTAGCTCAGTTGGGAAATGACCAATGCTTCATTTTTCTTTGATCTGTTGCCTTTAAAGGAGCAATGAATGGGTCATGTAATCTTCTCCTGACAAGAGGAGCTCATAGCCTGCCAGCTAACCTGCACTTGGATACACTGTGGCATATTTATAGGAAGGACACCAGGGGATCTGAAAGTTGTCAGGAGGCCATTTCTTCTCTATAGGCTCTCACCCAGTCTTGCACCCCGCCCCCCCCCCCCCCACGGCCCTTACACACACACCCACTCCTATGGTCAGCCATCAGCCTAAAGGGCTACACTTTCATTCTGGGTAAAGTTCTGTTAATGTGGGGAATCCACTGATGTTGAGATCAAGGCTGGAGGTGGGAGACGGGAGAGGAGGGCATATTGCAGGTGCAGTGGAGTCCACAAGGTTTTAAAACACTTGCCTTTTGTTTTAATTTTCCCTTCACACACAGCGTGCTGAGGACCCCCTGACCTGTCTCCCATGGGCTACAGGTGTACTGCAGGACACTGGTCACTGCAAACCTTTGACACCCATCAAAAGTCTTCAAAGCCTTCTTTTTAAAACCAAAAAAATCCTTAGTAAACACATAACATTTGAAATTGTATCTGAACACCATTTACATGAGTATATATACCTCCTGGATTTAGTTACAGTAAATTTGGCACCAAAGAACATTGTGTGCCCCCCTGCAGGGAGTGCCCTGGCGTCCAACTTGCCTGCAGCCCTGGGGGCCATCCCACTTCAGCAACGACTTCACTATAAGACATGAAATTCTTCATCTTGTGGCCCTTAAAGAAATTGAGTTCTCTTTTATTTAATTTTCTTTTATGTTTTTAAAAGATTTCTTTCTGACTAGATTGCTGTTTTTATTATCATAATCTGATGTTAGAACTTCCTAAGTAGAATGTAATTGATTAATTTATTTTTTCAGTGTTTCTTTTGTTTCTTTCACCTTAGCTGTTGAAGTAACATATTATTAAAATATGATTCTTGATATAATTTTATAATCAATTATTGGTTGTCTTTATGAAAAAAGCTTACATTCACAAGTAAATAATAACAGCATAATCTAATTGATTAAAGTGGCCTTTATACTATTAGGAAAATGACTTTTTCCAAAATATTTTTTTACAACACTAAAAATAAACATTTATATTTGGGGATTGTTCAGAATTTTAAATATATATTACTTTAATTTATTTGAAAGATTATTTAAAGAATTTTTATTATTGAATTAATTCAATATTATTGCATTATTCCCTCTTTTCTTTACATCATATCATGTTTGTTACATTTAAAACAGTAATCTGTTTTAAAATAAATCTGTAAAAATGCAGATAATGTAAAAATTAATTTTGAAAAAAAGAATTTTTTAAGTCATAAAGTTTAAGTGTCTGTAAGTAATACTTTATATTTCAGTTGGTTTAATTTTTATAGATACTTATTTTCCTCACAACCAAGGCTGATTTCTTGATTGCAGCTGAGAAGTGCACCAGGTGCACCAGACAAACTTAGGAGCTTGAATAAAAACATTGCTACTAATTAGTATTCCCATGCCCTAATGACCATCCTCTTTCTCAGCATGAATGTCTTTTGTTAAAGTCACCAGGTAAAATAATTTCACCAGCTGCTTGCCACACACCAGATATCTTACACAGAAAATGACTTGGACTCTTCATATTTCTGCAAACACAAAATGGGGAACTCTGTGAACAATAGGAAAATGAGTTCAGGAAGCTGGTTTGAAATTTGCTTAATTAATAGTGGAAGCCAAAATGCTTCAAACAATCACAGATCATTCATCTTGCTATCCTACAAGGAAGTAGCAAAGGAAATAGGGAAAATGCCCTTTGGAAGAGTGTGGTTTGTAGGTGTATTGGCAGTCTACTTATGACACAGACAACACATTTCAGAAGATCATTCAATTGAGAAAGTGCTCATTGTAGAGTGCTGCTAGTAACTGTTCTTGGTTATTAGCAATAGCTAAAATATCTGAAGAGAAAATATGGGCTTTGTAGGCATCTCTCTAAGAAAAAGAATACAAAGTTCAAAATACTACAACATACAAGTGAATATTCATTTAGAATGAGAAAATAAAATACCACAATTTGTGAATTTAAAACAGCTGAGCTGATACTGCAGAACTACAAAAGCCAAAAAATAATATATTAACTCCCTGAAAAACTCTATAATTCTCCTTTTTCTTTTAAGTGTTCATTGGCATACACTCTGATTACATTTTTTAAAATATTTTATTTATTTATTTTTAGAGAGAGGGGAAGGGAGAAAGAGAGGGACAGAAACATCAATGTGTGGTTGCCACTCATGCACCACCTAGTGGGGACCTGGCCTGCAACCCATGCATATGCCCTGACTGGGAACCGAACTGGTGGCCCCTTGATTTGCAGTCTGGTGCTCAGTCCACTGAGCCACATGAGCTAGAGCAGATTACATTTTAATATGATGACACATTTGTAATACCATTTTTTCCTGGAGAAAATAGAAATATAATTTAGTCTTCCTTTTAGCATGGCTGATCAAAGATTGTTTTTATTTTTGATGCATAATACACACAGATTTGCAGAGATGTAGGTACTCTTTGTAGTGCTGCCAAAGGTTTCTATGCTAGAATTATAGAAATCTAATAACTTCCATTTCATGAGATTGCCATCCAAAAAGAAAAATATTGTGTAGTGTATTGATAATGCAGTATATAAAATTAATAAGGTATACCCCTGCCAGGACAGAACTTTTACTTGATTGAGTGCTTTTGAGAACTAAATTACAGTTTATCATTCTGACAATTGGACAAATTTCCTGTGGACTGGCCTCTGGCTCTGTACCTTTCAAGCCTGGTTCCCTTCCAATGCCGCCCTGGCTGCTTCTGGTGCTGCGTATTGTGGAGCACAGTCAATGTCCTATGGCTACTGGCCTGATATTGTTATTCTGAGACTTTGAGTGTGTTGGCCTAATGGAAGGAGTATTCTGGAATGGCTAGCAATAAATTATTGCAGAACAGACTCCAGATCACATAAATAAATCCCAGTAAATCTACACAGTACATTCTCATCTTAACTTCTCCTTAGTGGGATCTGCTTCCACACCACATACCACCTGTGGTGAGAAGTGGGAATGAGCTGGAGTGGAAGTCAATAGTCAACTGATTCTGGTGAAAGCATATTTTCCCCACGTTTTACAAGAAAGCATGGAGACTTTGCCAGAGTTTCTCCTAGGAAGTGACCTACTCAAGTGAAGGGCCATGGAGCTTCAGCTTCATTAGCTTCATGGCAAATCCTCCTCTGCCTGGGAGAATATCATTGTTCTGCAAAGGTGTATCAGAGCAACCAAACTAGAGTATGAATAAGCAGCAACAATAAAACTACTAGGGATGAAATTTTTGAAATAGTAAAGCAATGAAACAAATGCGTTGAAACAAATAAGACACTATGGAAGTACTAGCATGTTTGTACTCCAACCACAGAGGTGTAAATAAATTCTCCATGTTTATGCTGAAAGCCCTGAGGTTTAGGTTATATATCATTTTATTCACAGAGCAGTTGTCCCTTGAGAAAATTTGCTTGCAAATATAGATTTCTCATTAAATAACATTATCAAGATGGAAAAAATCCATACCATACACTCAAGACTGTTTTCAGCTTTATGCCAAGAAATGCTATCAGAATTTCATTCTTTTGGGTGTTTAATACCTAGACAGAGCACTGATATCCAAAAGGAAACTTTTGTTGAGAGTTTATGAGCTGAAAGATTGAGGTGCGTGTGTGCATGTGTATGTAAGAATGATTTTCTCTTTTCAGATTTGTTATAGAATAGCAATTACATTTGTAAAATTGACTTATCTATTTTTTTCTTTTATATATATATTTTATTAATTATGCTATTACAATTGTCCCACTTTTTTCTCCTTTATTTCCTTCTGCCCTGTACTCCACCCCCACCATCATTCCCCAGCCTTAGTTCATGTCCATAGTTCATACATATAAGTTCTTTGTCTTCTCCATTTCCCATATTATTCTTAACCTCCCGTCTATTTTGTAGCTATCATTTATGCTTCTTCCCTGTACCTTTTTTCCCATTCTTCCCCACCCCTTCCCTGCTGATAACCCTCCACATAATCTCTGTTTCTGTGAATCTGTTTCTGTTCTAGTTGTTTGCTTAGCTTGTTTTTTTTTTTAGGTTCAGTCATTGATAGTTGTTTGTTGTCATTTTACTGTTCATATTTTTTTATCTTCTTTTTCTTAGATAAGTCCCTTTACCATTTCATATAATAAGGGCTTAACGATGATGAACTCCTTTAACTTGACCTTATCTGGGAAGCACTTTATCTGCCCTCCCATTCTAAATGATAGCTTTGCTGGAGAGAGTAACCTAGGATGTAGGTCCTTGCCTTTCATGACTTTTAATACTTCTTTCCAGCCCCTTCTTGCCTGAAAAGTTTCTTTTGAGAAATTGGCTGATAGTCTTATGGGAACTCCTTTGTAGGTAACTGTCTTCTTCTCTCTTGCCTGTTTTGAAGATTCTCCCCTTATCTTTAATCTTGGGTAATGTAATTATGATGTGCCTTGGTATGTACTTCCTTGGGTCCAACTTCTTTGGGACTCTCTGGGCTTCCTGGATTTCCTGGAAGTCTATTTCCTTTGCCAGATTAGGGAAGTTTTCCTTCATTGTGTTTTCAAATAAGTTTTCAATTTCTTGGTCTTCCTGTTCTCCATCTGGCACCCCTATGATTCAGATGTTGGAACGTTAAAAGTTGTTCCAGAAGTTCCTAAGGCTCTCCTCATTTTTTTTTTTTTAATTCTTGTTTCTTCATGATGTTCTGGCTGAATGTTTATTTCTTCTTTCTGGTCTAAAATGTTGATTTGAGTCTCAGTTTCCTTCCTTTCACTGTTGATCCCTGTACACTTTCCTTCATTTCACTTTTCATAGCCTTCCCTTTTCCCTCTACTTTGTGACCATATTCAACCATTTCTGTGAGCTTCCTGAGTACCAGTGTTTTCAACTCTGCATCTGATAGGTTGGCTATTTCTTCATCGCTTAAAATCAGTTGTATTTTTTCTGGAACTTTGATCTGTTCTTTCATTTGGGTCATATTTGTTTGTCTGGATGCACCTGACTTATCTAAAAATTTTTAACACCTGAGTGAACTTGTATAAACTTATCAGGATTCCATGAAAGCATATCAATAATGTACTGACAAGGTAGATAAATTCCAGGCAAATATTCAACTTCAGTAAAGTGTGAATAAAATGATTCACTATGAGAGTTTAGGCATTATTATAATTTGAATATAAGGAAAAATTATTAAGGCTAGTAGGACAGCATCTATCAATGTTTGAGAAAATACATTATTAAAAATTGTAGATATAGTAGAGTTCAATTGGATTCAAAATCTATTTATTAGCACAGTAATGTTCAACATTATATTTATTAATAAAAAAGAATATTTAGAGAATGCTCAAATTATCTAAAATTAGATTAATGATAAAAAGGAATTTCTGGGAGAAAATGTGATGAATCTGCCTTTCGTTAATATCTGACTTGTGTGAATGAGGTTTCTTAGAAAAGGTGACCATCATTGATTAAAAAGAACCAACATTAAAGAGGATCAGGAGTTTCAGAGAGCCCTTTCAAGCAAAAAACCTTATATTTACTAAGTTATCTTCATAGGAGCAACTCAAGGTTATTATAGAAATATCTAGAAAAGCAAGTATATAGATTTTATTTGGACATCATATATAAATTTATAATTCATGTAATCTCTATTACTTTGTATTTTATTAGTCTTCTTAGAATTATATATTATAAAAAGTTATGAAATTTGCCCAGAAAGCTCCATAGAGATAAACCCATACAGATAATCCTCTCCAGTTTATCTCAAGGAGCTGTACAAATATTATCACTCACATTGTATGTGGGCCATGAGGGTATAAATATGGGGGAAGTGTTTTGTGGTTATGTAACCTCAACTCCTGCTACATTTTCAGAACTGGTGGTCTGTTACCTAATCAGTAGAATAAGGATAATATTAGAACTTCCCTCATTCTGGAGCTTTCAGGGGGAAATAAATTAATACCCAGAGAACAGTTAGAACAGAGCTGGGCTCATAATTGTAAGAAATATGAAAATATATACAGTGCTTTTATCTTTTCTATAAGCCCACTAGTTGAGATTTTGCCTGCAACTTCTGGGAATTTGTACAGTGAAAACTATTTTTATATTTAATAGCCTTCAAAATGTACACTGAGGATTATGTTCACTCTTTGCTCAGGGTCAAGTGTACATGTACCTGTCTCAATTTATCTTCTATTCACCTAGCATACCTTGGTGGATAGAAATCACCCAATAAGCAAATGTCCAATTTATGAATGAAGGAAAAATAAAAAGAGGGGTTTTCCTTAGTCAGACAAAAATTATTGAGCCATGGTCACACAACATGTGCGGTATACTTCTTATGCCTAGAACGTTGACATTTTACTGGCCCAGTATTTGATTACTTTCTGGACAGTTGTTCTTTATAGATTAATGTCTGTGTTTGCTTCCTTCAGCAAAAGAAGTTCACCATCACAAATAGCATCACTGGAGAAAAGCACACATTTGTCACTGATTCTACCAAGATCTGTAAATGTTTACTGAGCCTGTGCTCTGCCCAATGTGGCTGTAATGCTCAAATGAATGCTCCCTGAGTTGCAACTGGTGAGTAGACACTATGTTTTCCGTCTTCAGAGATTTGGCTTTGGGTGATGGGTTTATCACATTTCCTGTTGATCTCTAATCATCATTTCTTATTGCAAAAAGCAGGATTTCCTTCTTTTTAATGGCTGAATAATATTCCATTATATATGTAACCACATTTTCTTTTTCCATTCATCTGTTGATGGAAACTTAGTTTGTTTCTATATCTTGGATATTGTGAATAATGCTGCAGTGAACATGGGAGTGTAGAGATTTCTTTAACAGCTTCTTTTCACTTCCTTCAAGTTCATACCCAGAAGTAAAATTGCTGAGTCATATGGTAGTTCTATTTTTAATTTTTTGAGGAACCTCCATACTCTTTTCCATAGTAACTGTACCAAATTACACCTCCCCCAGGGCAAGGGCTCCCTTTTGTCCCTATCTTCACTAGTTCTTATCTTTTGCCTTTTGTTATGATAGCCATTCTAACAGATGTGAGGTGATACCTCATTGTGGTTTTACTGTGCATTTCTCTAATGATTAGTGATGTTGAACATCTTTTCATGTACCTCTTAGACATTTGTATGTTTTCTTTAGAAACATTAAACAATTTTTCTTTGTCTTTTAAAATATTTTTTTCATATTAGAAACTCTCTACATACACTGTTTTTGATGCATCCAGGCAAGAATGTGCTGTCTTCCTCTGATGGCCCCACAGACTCCTCACACTCAATGTATCTGAAGTTGACCTCATCCTCCCACACAAATTCCTCTACCTTGGGAGGGTTTGGACCCTTTCTCCTCACTTCACCTGTCACCAAATTCTGGGAGTCATGTGCTCCCAAAGACATCTTACTCTCAGCCTTCAAAGTGGCAAAAGGACCAATCCAATCATGTTTTTCCACACTGAAAATTTGTCAGTGGCTCTCTGCTATCTGTAAGTACAAGCCCATACTTCATAGGATAGCATGTCAGACTCATGCCATTTGGCCCAGCCCTGACTTAGTCTTGCTATGACCCCTTCACTCTGCTTCTAGCAACACTGCTTGCTCGCTGGCAGACTGCTGAACACACAGGATGTATCAGGTCTAGGGCCTTTGTGGTTAGCATGGCCTCTGCCCACAAAGTTGTGGCTGCCCTCTCCCAGACTCAGACCACCAAGATAAACCCTATTCTTTAATAATGAGTTCAAGGACAGCCTTTTCTAAAGTTCTCTTGATTCACTACTCCTCTCTTTCCCTCCCAAGTGCATACGCTCTTTAGTGCAGGCTCCATCTTTTCAACTGTTTTCTTTGCCCCTTGCATCTGTGGCTCTGCCTGCCTCCAGTCTGCAGGGCAGGGGCAGTATCCCACTGCCTTCACAGCTCCAGCATGGAGCACAGGTGTGTCAAGTGGGAGGTATTTCGTTCAGGGTTGGTTATTTTTTTGAATTAATGGATGATTAATGTGGAAGTACAATCATTTGCTTAATCATTTTCCTGTTTTGATTTTAAGTTGCTTTTCATTCTTTAATACTCTAAGCTATATTGCAATAAACATCATTGAAAGAAAATTTTTCTGTATCTTGGAATATCTTTAAGCTAAGTCTTGGAATTGTAATTATTGTGTACAAAGGCTGTGGTATTTTTAAGGTCCTTGCTGTTTTCCCCAGTTCCCATGCCCAGTATTGTTTTGCCCATTTCACTGCAACCTTGCCAGAATAGATAGTATCATGTCTATCTTTGCCTGTTTGATAGGTAAAATGATGTCTCATTTGGCATTTTTTTTGATTGTTTATAAGCTCAACATTTTCCAAATGTTTCTTAGTCATTCTTCAGTGAATTGTGTCAATGAGCATATTACTTTTTAGTTAGTTATATTTGGTGCTCTGGGGAGAGAGAACAATCACCATGTTTTCACAAGTGCCCAATTTTAGGACTAAATCAGGCAGGCTCAGTCAGCCCCTTTCAGATGGGTGGCGGGGCTGCTGGGATGCTGTTGCTCCTGCAGCTGTGGCTGTAGGACTCTGCACATCTTTAGTGGGCTTCCCAGGATCTGGTCCTGATTCCCTTCACATTTTCTCCATGGCCCCTGGCTTTGGTGGCTCTCGTGCTCTTGAAACACTGTAACTAACCTAGACTATGGAGCTTGTCATCCAAACCAACTGAGACATTTCCTGGTGCTTTCCTGGTGCCACAGTTATTCTCTGAGTCACCCATGGCCAGTGGACAGAAACCATTCATTCTCCTCGGCAAGCTGGTTGGTAGCTTTGGAACATTCTTGGCAAGACTTCCTTATATTATTAAAAGGTTCTCAGCTCTTGGCTTTCCTACCTTAGTAGTCAATTCTTCCTTTACTGCTTGTCTAGCCAATCAAACTCCACTAAGCTAGGGCCTAATAATAATAGCACACTCCCCACCAGCACCACCAGCCTTGACTTTGTGCCAGTTATCTGATGCTAGTTGCATGACATCTGTGTTCTCCTTCCTTGAACTCACTGTGTAGTATTTGTCCTTCCCAGTGCCCTGATTCTCTTAGGCTTCTTGCTGGGGACAACCCTGCCCAGAGCCCACTGGGGATCTTCTCTGAAATCTTCCATTAGTCTCTCCCTTAGGGGACAGCCCCTCCTTCCTTTACCCTCAATCTCTGTGTCAAGGCTTCCTTTCAACCCACTAAACCTCTCTGAGCTGAGACCCTGCCACCACCATCTTTCCCTACAGTGTCCCTGTGGGTATTATTATCCACCATGAGTAAGCCTAAGCTGACAGTCTCTTTGGGCCTAGCAGTCAGAATGCTAGGCTAGTCATGCCTTAGATGAATCTCCTTGCTGATTTAGTCTCTGCATTCTTGGCATATCGATTTTCTGGTGTGGACTGTGAGGTCAGCTGACTTGACTGTGAGTTCTGCTCTACCACTTACCAATCCAGAGACCTTGAGGAAAATTTTAATTCTCTCTTAGCCTCATTTTTTCCTCATCTATAAAGTAGGAATAATAATACCTACTCCACAGGGTTATTGTGAGGATGGAACAATAAATTGCAGATAACAGGCTTACCACCATTCGTGGCATATCATAAGCATTTAGCATACAGGTCTATCCAGGAAAGATCCAGCCATGTACTATGAAAAATAGAGACATTTACTGAAGAAGATACTAGATACAGAAACACTGGACATAGGACAACAACACATCAGTCCCCTTCAAAATAGGCACCTTGGGACCTTACACAGTTCTTCCAATTGCCATCAGCTGCCCCATCATATTTTGCTATATCTCATTGAAGGTATGATATCTGTGCCCTTTCAAAGGTGATTTTAGTTTGGGGAAAAGTAAAAAGTCACAGGGCACCAAACTGGGGCTGTAGGGGGGCTGAGTCACCTGGATGATTTGATGTTTTGCCAAAAAGGTCTGTATGAGATGTGACACATGAGCAAGTGCATTGTTGTGGTGAAGCTGCCAAGACGCAGTTGCCCATAACTGCGGACTTCTGAATCATCGGAATAGTTTCTGTGGAAGAATATTCAAGCTTAACACAAAATTTGATGTAGATTCATTGCTGTACTTGCTCAGTCATTTTGAATGTGATGGTCACACAGTACATGTGGTCACTCAATGGCGTCTACTGCCCCCACTGACTAGTACAATCAAGTTATCATTGTTCATGCATGTGCAATCCAATCCACTCTCCTTGGCTGCCAGGTTACACTGATGTTGTGCAGACTATTCTCATTATATTAAAAAGGCTAGAATTTTTCCGGACAGACCTTGTGTATGAGTTGTTGGTGTTGAGGATACCATTGCTGTTGCTATGTGTCTGAATAGATCCAAGCTCTGGAGTAAGATAATATGCAATTTTCGCAAAAGCTGCAGGTCATTTTAAACTGTTCATATTCTTCCATTCTTTCTTGTTCACTGTATGTGAGTCATGATACTGAATGCCTCATAGATACAGAAAGTTCTTGAAAAGTATTTTTAAAGTTACCTGTTTCAGTGGGCAAAGCCCTAACAATGGACCAGGCACCACTGTAGGGAAGGTGGGGAGTCTGCTTGAGGCAACAGTGCCGACAGCCACAGCACTGCTCTGGGCTTCACACACACACACAAAGCCGGAGCCACACAAGCCCTATGTGCCTGAGCACTCTTTCCTTCACGGTTTTAGCAGGGAGAAGTTGACCAGAACATACTCATTGTTCTCATTTTCTCAAAATACAAACTGGGCTTTATAAAAGCATAGTTAATTTACAGGATCTATGTACCAAGTCTCAATTTCTTATGAATGATATGAATAGTGACTCACATTCATGGTCTCAAGTTAGGGACTTCATTAGAATCATTTATTACATCTTTCTACATGAATGGAGTGTCGAAGCTGGACTCAACACATCTGATATATATTCATATTTCAGAAAATTTGATTTTAATTTAAATATTATTACCAGGGAATAAAACTGTATTGAGGTTGAGGACTATATTTCACAGGACAAAGCCTAATTTGGGAACCCAGGTAATTTGAAGACCCATTTGTTACATTTATGAGGACAGTTTTGTGAAGGCAGCAAGCAGAACAGATGGTGGCAGTTAATGTTATAGAGGGCTCTGATGGCATGGTGATGTTGCTGTGGATTTTGTTGGGTTCACACACATCACAACCTTGGATCAGACCTGTCAGCTATAGTAGGAGGGCGAGCATCTCGTTTCTTCCTTCTTATGTCTTTGACATTTCTCTCATTAGTAAGTGCTAATTAGGGAGACTTGGCAGTCTCAGTGCCCATCACAAGAGCAGGTTCATATGAGAAAATGAAGAAAAAGATCAGGAAAAGAAAAGAATGAACACAGTATGGGGCCTGGGATGTGTTGTTGCCACAAGAGTGAGCAGTAGAGCCAATACCATTCTTGTGTTTATTTTTATATTTTTCTCTCAAATTTCAGACTATGGTAAGTGTGTGCAAATGGCCAATTTGTGTCTTGCACACCTGGCCCAGTCCAAGCCTCTCACTTGGATTCAGACAATGTCATGCTCAGAAAGTGCATTGTTCATGCCCAGGCTGGAAGACCCTGCAGGAGGACTGCTGTGCACATCCCTGGAAAATGTCACTATGGACACCTGCAGGGAGACAGGAGCACTAGAAATCGAAAGCAGGTGGTCTTGGCACATACTTTCTTTGGACCCAAACCACCATGTACCTGGTGCTTCAGAGCAATCTATTCCTAGAGAAATTGTTTAAAGGGTGTCAGATATCTAAGGGAAGTATATATTCATTGGGTAACTAGCAACTAATTCTGCAGAGATTTCCTGAAGGTTGACTATGGGAAAAGTCTCTGCTAAACAAAAGAAGGGAGATATTCCATCTCCCTACTATGTTTTTCTACCTTTTAGTGAAGAAAGAATTAGGTGACAATATGAAATTGAAGAGGACAAAGTATATAGGTTGCTATAACCCTATTTGGTCTAATCATGAGCTAAGTACTGTTCTAAGTATGTGTATACATCAACTAACCCCCACAATCTCTTAAAACCTATTGTTTTACCAGTTCTAAAGGGAGAGAAACAGAGTTTGGGATTCAAGCCCACACAGCTGACCCTGGAGTGCTTTACTCCTAACCTTTACACTATGCTACTTTCTCTGTTGATGGATCATTTGTAATTTAATTTGCAAATGAAAATAATGAGTTTACAAACACAACTTGACATTGTAACACAATGATTCAGAAATAGCCTAGAAACTGGATTACACTTACATGGCAAGCTATATAAATAGCACAAATTCACAGGCAGCACCTGACTGATGAAGTTTGCTGAAGGAGTTGTGTTTTTTTTGTTTTTTTGTTTTTTTATTTTTTTTGGATGAGTTATACACCTGTTTCAGCAAGCAGGTATGGACAATTCATCTGGACTTTGACATCTTTTTTTTTTATGATTTTTATTTATTCATTTTTAGAGAGAGGGGAAGAGAAGGAGAGAGAGGAAGAGAAATATCAATGTGTGGTAGTTTCTCACACACCCTGTCCTGGGGACCCGGCCAGCAACCAAGGCATGTGCCCTGACTGGGAATGGAACTGGCGACCCTTTGGTTTGCAGCTCATACTCAATCCACTGAGCCACACCAGCCAGGGCTGAACTTTGACATCTTAAAGTCTTAAAAATTACTGCACCAAATTTGATAAGTACAAATATGTATCACTATGCACTGCAAACTGAATCAATAATGATGAAGTGAACTGTATCTGTTGCTGTGTAATAAACCACTCCAAAACACAGTGGCTGAAAACAACCACCATTTTGTTACTCTATTTCACAGTTTTCTGAATTAGAAATTCAAGCATGGCTTAGTTGGTTGAATCTTTTGCTTCACGTGGTGTTGACTGGAGTCAGCAGAACTGGTCTACAGGTTTCAGGACAGCTGTGCTTATGTGCCTGGCCCTATTGTGGGGATGACTAGGACTGTGAGCCCAGCTGGGCTTTCTCACTCCTGTGCGGTCTCAGGACCTCTCCACATGGTGCCTCCAGCAAGGTAGTCGGGCTTCCACATGGCAGATCAGGGCTCCAGGGGCCCAAGGTAAGGCTGCCAGTCTATTTAAAGGCTGGGCCTGGAGCTGCCACAGCATCACTTCTGACATACTCTTTTTGTCAAGTAGTCTCAGATCAACACAGATTTAAGAGTAGTAGAAATGGACTCCACCTGTTGATGTAGGAATGTCCAAGAATTTGTGACTAACTTTAATCTGTTATTCAAAGTAGTGGTACTTTATAGCACTTTAAAAGCCTAAAGAAGCTCTGACTGGCTCAAGGTTATGGTGCAGGGCAGGGGGGAGTTCTGCCTGCAGGCACCCCCATCCCTCAGCCACAATGGATGAGAATAAGTCTACCAAGACATGATGCGCTTGGGGAGGAAAGGTGGCCAATCTCTCAAAAGAGAAGGGGCAGGAGCCTGTTCCTCAATGGGCTTTTACTGGGTTTAATTTGCATAGGAATACAGGGTATATACATGAAGCTCATCAATAATTGCCAGGCAGTAATGATCAAACAATAGATAACATTCAAAGAACTCTGAAGGTTTATTTAGAGTCAGAGTCAGATAGCTAAAGGGCCACAAAACTCTGGGGAAACAAACTCATTTCATGCTTGGACCCTTATCATTTAAATTGAGGGTTGGAGCACAGTAGATTTCATAGGATTTTTAAATTTTATGTTAATTGTTGTTCAAGTACAATTTTCTATCTTTTGCTCCCATCCAGCCCACCCATCCAGCCCTCAACACCTCTCTCCCATTTCTACCTGCCCTTAGTTTTTGTCCATGTGTCCTTTATACCTGTTCCTGTAAACCCTTCCCCTTTTCCCCTGAAATTCCCCAACCCCCTCTCCTGTGAACACTGTCAGCCTACTCTCTATTTCAGTGTCTTTGGTTATATTTTGCTTGTTTCTTTGTTCCTTACGTTCCTGTTAAAGGTGAGATCATATGGTGTTTGTCTTTCACTGCTTGCCTTATTTTGCTTAGCATAATGCTTTCCAGTTCCATCCATGCTGTTGAAAAGGATAGGAGCTCCTTCTTTCTTTCTGCTGCATAGAATTCCATTGTGTAAATGTACCATAGTTTTTTGATCCATTCATTTACTGATGGGAATCTAGGTTGCTTCCAATACTTGACTATTGTAAATTGTGCTGCTATATACATTGGGGTACATAGGTTCTTCTGGATTGGTGTTTCAGGGTTCTTAGGATATAATCCTAGCAGTGGAATTGCTGGGTCAAAAGGCAGATCCATTTTTAATTTTCTGAGAAAATTCCATACTGTTTTCCATAGTGGTTGTACCAGTTTGCAGTCCCACCAACAGTTCACTAGGGTTCCCTTTCCTCCACAACCTCTCCAACACTCGTTGTTTGTTGCTTTGTTTCTGATAGCCATTCTGAATGGTGAGAAGTGGTATCTCACTGTGGTTTTAATTTGCATCTCTCTGATAGCTAACAATACTGAGCATCTTTTCATGTGTCTCTGGATCCTCTGTATGTCCTCCTTGGAGAAGTGTCTGTTCAAGTCCTTTGTCTATTTGTTAATTGGGTTGTTTGTCTTCTTAGAGTGGAGTAGTGTGAATTCCTTATATATTTTGAAGATTAAATCCTTGTCTGAGGTATCATTGGGAAATATGTTTTCCCATACAGTGGGTTCTCTTTTTATTTTAATACTGTTTTCTTTAGCCATGCAGAAGCTTCTTATATTGATGAAATCCCATTTGTTTATTCTTTCCTTTATGTCCCTTGTTCTAGGGGACATATCAGTGAAAATATTGCTGTGTGAAATATCTGAGATTTTCCTGCCTATGTTCTCCTCTAGGATTTTAATTGTATCATGGCTTATATTTAAATCTTTTGTTTTTAAATTGGTTGTTATCCTTCTTTTGGTTGTGCAAGGAAGTGAAGCTTTTCTGCCTATGCCTCCGTCTTGGCTGGAACCGCCTATTGTTTCTAACCATTTTTTGGTGGAATTGTTAGGGTTTTCTAGAATTATGTTGCCTGAAAAATGTGACAATTTTATTTTTCATTTTCAGTATTGATGCCTTTTATTTCTTTTTTTTTTTTTCCTGATCACTCTGGCTAGGACTTCCAGTACTATGTTGAATGACATTGGTTAGAGTGGGCATTCTTGCCTTGTTCCTGATCTTAGAGGAAAAGCTTTCAGTTTTTTAGCATTGAGTATAATATTAGGTGAGGGCTTTTCATATACGGCCTTTATTCTATACCAATTTTATTGGGTGTTTTAATCATAAATATTGTAGCTTGTCAGATGCTTTTTCCATATCTATTGATATCATCATGTGACTTTTATCCTTCACTTTGTTAATGTTGTGTATCACATTGATCAATTTGCTTATGTTGGACCATCCTGGAATGAAACCCAATTGATTGTGGTGTATTATCCTTTTAATGTATTGTATTTGATTTGCTAGTATTTTGTTTAGGATTTTTGCATCTGTATTCATCAGAGATTCGGGCCTGTGGTTTTCTTTCTTTTTTTCTTTTTCTTTTTTGTTATCTTTGAGAGACTTTTGTATCAGATCTTAGTTTCGTAAAATGTATTAGGAAGTACTGCCTCTTCAGGTTTTTTTTGAAGAATGAGAAAGATGGGTATTAAATCTTCTTTGAATGCTTGGTAAAATTTACTAGTGAAGCCATCTGGTCCTAGGCTTTTTCTTTTTGGGAGGTTTTTGATGATTGTTTCAATTTCCTTGTAGTTGATTTGTCTATTTACATTTTCCATTTCTTTATGATTCAGTCTAGGAAGGTTATGTATTTCTAAAGGCATGTCCATTCTTTCGAGGTTATTGTATTTGGTGGCACATAGTATTCTGTAGTATTCTTATATGATCCTTCATATTTCTGTTGTGTCTGTTGTAATTTCATTTTATTTATTTATTTATTTATTTATTTATTTATAGTAAGGGAAGGAGAAAGAGAGAGACAGGAATATCAATGACTGAGAGAGAAACATTCATCAATTGCCTTCTGTGTGAACCCCAACGAGGGCCAAACTCACAACCTAGGTGTGTGCCTTGAATCAAACTAGGAATTGAGCTGGTGACCTTTTGCTTTTTGGATCATTTCCCAACAACTGAACCACACCAGTCAGGGCTCTTTCATTTCTGAGTTTGTTTATGTGAGTCTTTTCTCTTTTTTCTTTATTGTCTATCCAGAGGTTTGTCAATTTATCTTTTCAAATAAGCAGCCATCTTAACCATTTTTAAATTTACGATTTATTTCTGTTAAGTATATTTACATTGTTGTGTAACCAATCTCTAGAATTCTTTCTATCTAGCAAAACCAAAACTATACCCATTAAACAACAACTCTCACTTCCCTGTTCCTGAGCCCCTGGAAACAACCCTTATGCTTTCTCTCTCTAAGAATTTGATGACTTTAGGCACTTCATATGAGTGGAATCATGCAGTGTTTGTCTTTTAGTGATTGGCAGCATCTGTTGGTCCTTATTTTTTTTAAACAATAGAATTGCATGTGTGGCCCAGATTACATAGCTTTTTCTATGGCTTTGAGCACCCATGGCTTTTCATCTATTCTTTCTTTTCATTCTCCACTTTCCTCATCCCCAAATGTTTATCTTATGCAGAGCTGATCTCTAGGGTGGAGCAGGGTTTCTACTTAATTTATTATTCTCTTAGGGCCTTGAATATTCTTTTTTTCTTTTTCACTAGAATTCTGGCTCAGCCAAGTTCATTTGAATGCCTACACGAAAGGTTTTTGTTTTCAGATTGTTATGAGCAGGGGACAGACAATTGAAATGCCTATAACACAGGTGGCAAACACAAGGCCCACAGGCCAAATCTGGCCCTTCACCTTCTTTTATCCAACCCAGCACCTTGTTTCTACCCAGCAGCAGTGCTGAGCTTTTGCCGAACTATTAAGGAGTAGTTACATTTATACAGTACTAAAATTACATTTGGCCCTTTGAAGGCAACCATGAGGCTGATGTGGCCCCTAGCGAAAATGAGTTTGGCACTCCTGACCTATAAGGATCAAATAGATAAGTTCTGTGTGGAGCCCTCAGGGGCATATCATAGGTCAAGGTGTTAGAGCATGTGCTGTTCAGCCAAAAACAAAACCAAACAACAAAAATCAGAACTGCCTAAAAGATTCACATTTTACACATTCTGCTTCATTCATTTTTGAGCCATCATAAGCCTGGGGAATAGGAACATGCTACCTATTTAATGGTCAAGGAAATGGAGGTTTTGAAGGGCCACATATCCAATCTAAACAAGAGATAGTGGAAGGTTCATAGGAGACCTGAGTGACTTTAAGGTCCCATCTAAGAAAGGAAGACCTTAAAGACATTCCTTCTGGTGCATTATTCACAATCAGATCAGCCATTCATAGGTCTGTCTACAGATCTGCTGTCCTCTCCAGGTCACAATCTGTACTCAGATTCCAAGAAGTTGCCTCCTGGGGACGTCTTATTTCATCTTACCATCTTCCCCTGTAGTACCAGCACTGGCTGGGAGCAACAAAAGAACATCTGTTTGATCCAGAAACCAATGACTTTTGACCCTCTTCCTGGGCTGCCTACCCAGAGTGTGTGCACAGGGATGAGCCAGTCAGTGGGTTAGGTTATGGACCAGGTTTGGGGTAAAGGAAATCTTACACATGATGCTTGCTTTAAATCTTTTCTACCACTTCAATTTGCTTCCCCAGTGATGTTTATAATTGTTTTGTTTTTAAAAATTATTTTCAAAACTAATTTTGGTCAGGAAGAGCACTTGCAGTCCACCATTGGCTGTGGTTTGGTATATGGACTTAAAATGTGCTAGTGTTGGCGAAGATTCCCAGCACTTAGGTCAAGCACAAGGACTACCTGCTGTGGAGCAGTGTGGTTAGAAAAACATATCATCCATTTTAGTTACAACTCTTCTTGCAAGCCAGAATGTGATCTCCCAGTATTTACCAGAAAACATATACAGGGTCAACATCATTGCCCTCTGTCATAATCTTCTGGACCAGTCCCTAAAGGGCTGTATAAAAAGAGATTCCAGAACTAGAAAAATGCTTATAGTTAATGAGCATCAAACCTGGGCATTGTATCTGGAATGCTACCAGCACCTCTTTACCATGAAATCTCTGCCAGGTTTCACCATGGTTCCTGGGGAAAGGAGAGTGGGGAGAGCAATGGGTGGTGGGTCACCATTTGGTAATTTTTCCATGAGTTCCTGTAAGGCATTAGAGTGCCTGCTCCAGGGCTCCAGCTTGCCTAGAAAACCCTTGTGGCTCTGCTTTGGGTTTCCTCTAAGACCCAAGTTGGGGGAAGCCCTACAGGGCACCTGCACTGGGCTGTGGGACCATATCACCCCTTGATTAGAGGCCTAGAAGGGAAAGGCTTTGGTGTCCCATCTCTGCTCTAATTATAGTTTTAGTTTTTACTCACATGAAGTACATCTCTGCTCAAATTCTCTCTTGTCCCAAGCCCAATACAGAAAAAAAGAGTGCTATAATAAGTCATACAGAAAACAATAATGTGACCCCTGCTACCTTTGCCTCTGCTCCTGCTGAGCCAACACTGACTGAGAGTGAGCTTATCAGAACTGTGTTCAGTTATCCATTCTCAGTATTGTGTGTATGCACATGAATGCCTGCCTGAGCACATGTTCACCCCTGTTGTGTTAGAGCTCAGGTAATTTGAAGGGAAATCACAATGTGAGGCTGTGTTTTGATTTCTAGGGTCACAAAATAAGAGAATGAGTTTCACAGCTGAAATGGATCAAGAAATCATGCATGTGACACTGAACCGAGATCCATGTTATGGTTTTGGTAAGAGGGATTGTGGTAGATGAGAACCAGTCTCTCCCTTCGGGTAGACAGCAGTGTGTGCCAGCTTCCTTTTTGATTTTTCTACTCCTCTTTCTACCTCTCCCAATTTTTCTTTTTTGGGTAAAAGTTTTCCTTTTAGATCTGATGAGGTTTTGGGGTACATATAGTGAGAATCTGAGTACATGAGAAAAGGACTCCCCCAGTATCATGTAACATACTTTTCTGGTATATTTAGATTCTTAGTTATGAAAAAAAATAGTCCTCATTTTTAACCTCTTACTATTTGCCACAGACTCTTAAAACCATGTAAGAAAAAAAGACACTGAGTAGACAATCATCTCTTTCCTATTTCTGGTTATATGTTGGAGCAAATTCAGTGCACATTGATGGGCCATGTTCCTAGCTTCAGCTGTGCTTACTAATATGGTACAAAGCACTCTTCTCCATGAGTCTTGGCATAGTGGAAAGAGCCTGTTTAAAGGTCAGAAGACCTATGTACAAATATCAGTGATGCCACCTGGTAGTTGTATGATTTTAAGCAAATAACCTAAACTGTCTGACTTACAAAATCATTAAGTATCATCTTTTGAAATATTATTGGATTGCAGGTTTTGTCATTAAGGAGGGAGAAGATGTAGGCAAAGTTGACCCTGGCATCTTTATATCCTCAATTATACCTGGAGGACCAGCTGAAAAGGCTAAAAAGATCAAATCAGGTATGCCTTTTTAAATCGCCTGAGATACAGCTTTAATTTCCTTGATGGTATTACTGAGACATTTTATTTTTCCAGAAGGGCAGATACTAGCCTTGAATCACATCAGTCTGGAGGGCTTCACATTGGACATGGCTGTTAGAATGATTCAGAATTCTCCTTACTACATAGAATTAATCATTTCTCAGTCAAAAGGTATGTCTTTACCTGCTTTCAGAAGCTGATGAGCCTTCTTCATTTTCAGGGTGCACTTACACCACAGGGTTCTGGATCTTTTAGTCCATGAATTCTTTTGCATCACCATCCTCATGGTAGTGACTTTCAAAGAAGCTGCAGAGTAAATAAGCTCTATAATTGCAGGGTAGAATGGGCTCTACAGTTGCTTGTCCTGCCAAACAGGAGAAGCTGGCTCTAGTTCTTCATTAGACATGGTTGGCACAGCCATTGCACATTTTTATGCCCACTTTTTTTATATAACAAGGAGGACATTCTTTATATCATCCAAGTCCTTATTGAAAGAGCTGACAGAAGGAAGATGTCAGAAGAGTGAATGGAAGTCACACTGACTTCCTTCTAGGACCAATCTGCAACTACAACTCAATTATGGAGAAACCGCCCAGAACAAACAACTGAGCAATAGCCAAAGAGAAACATATAACTTTGAACATACAGAACCAGCTTCAACACAACTGGTCTGGTAAGGAATGAGATGGAAACTTGAGAGGGCTGGCTGAGCACCCACAGGCAGCAGCATCAGTGGGATAATTAAGTGGCCAGTTGGTTCCCCCAGAGAAGATTGGGGTCTAAACCCTAAGCTAGGATTCCCAGCCTAGAACACCATAGCCCAAAAAGTACAAAGATAACAACCAGTGGTGAAAAGCAGCAGGGTTGCTCTCTGCCAGAGTCAGATGGCTGGAGACGCAAGGGCCATTTAAAGAACCAACAAACGAATTTTTATTTGCAGCCATTTACCTTGGGCTCTGGCAAAGGTGGGACCAGAATGGGCTGGAGATGCCTGGGGAGAGATGGGAGACAGAGGCTTTGGGGAGAAAACTGAGAGAGTAGCCACCTGGATTTCAGTGCTGAGTCATCCCCCAGACCACAACAGTCTTTGTGCTTAGGCAGACCACACCCCTCCCAGCAGCTGTAGCCTGAGGGGAAACAATAGCCCCAATGCCAGGAGTGTTGCTGCCCTGGCCCTTTGGTACTTAAGCCTGACTGATGAGTCCTAGTGACCAGAAAAGCAACCAAAGGAGATAGTCAGAGACAGTAGATAACTGTCAAAGGAGGGGCAGATTAGACTAGAGAGACTTGAGGAGAGACTGGGGATGGAGGCTTTGGGGAGAGAACTGAGAAAGCAGCTGCTGGGATCCAGTGCTGAGCCAACCCCCCTATGCAGCAGCCATTCTGCTCAGGAAGACCACTCCCTTCTGAGTAGCAGCAGCCTGAGGGGAAATAATAGCCCCCACCTCAGAGGGATTCAGCCCCACCTACAGTGCCTAAACCTGAGTGCTGAGTGCAGAGTGAACAGATTAACAATTGAAGGAGACAGCCAGTGACAGCAGATCACTGGGAGTACCGAACAGGCTGCCTAAGGTCTGACAGGGTCAATGTCTGACATTCCCAGAGGCAGATCCAGAAAGAAAAAAAAAACAGTGGTAAATACAAGAGGCTTACTGAGATGAAATCCATGGTGGTCTTCACGATTTGCCATATTTTCTTTCCTGCACAGCTTTAAAACATTCATTTCTTGTCCAGCAAATTTGTACATAATATCACTAGATTTTATACTACAGTGTATTTCAACTCACATATTTTGCCCCTCTTTTCACTTAGTGCATTTTACCTTCCTCTTTATTTGAAATATTTTCATTTCAAATTTGGTTTTCTCTCTAGCTACAACTTGTTTCCATTTCACATTCTTACTATTTCTACCCCATCCAGACACTCAAAACATATTTCTTTGTGAAGGGTCATTTCACATCCTTTTACCCAGCACTAAAAATACCCATGTTCTCTCTACACCTTTAGCAAACTTTGCTAGTTGGGTGTGGGTAGGGTAGTTGTTGTTGCATTATTTTTTATTCAAAGTTATCTCTATAGCTTCACTAATTCTGTATTTCAAATAAATTTTACTGGATCCTTCTCCTACTTTTCTTTTCATCTTAAATTTTAATTTTTCCATCTCAGCCTGTTTTTTTCTCCATTTTCTTTGTCTTCTATTCCTCTTTCATCCTGCCATTTTATTCTTTTTTATTCTCCTTTTTTTTTCTTTTGCTTTACATCCCAAATTTTAATTTTCCTCACTTATTCTGGTTTTTGTTACTTACTCTTAGTATTACCTCTCCCTCTATCATTACAAAATCACATCCCATTCCTCTAAACATCTCTTAGACTTTTCTTTGTTTCTTTTTTTCCTCTTATTCCCATACCAGTTATATTAATTTTTGCTCATTTGTTGTTCATAGTACTATAGTGTATCTTTCTCTATAATTTGGCTCCTGTATTTTTATTAATTAGTTGAAATTTTTCTTCTTTTTTCCTCTCTCTCACTTTACTTTATACTATTTTAATTTATGTTTAAACGTAATATTATATGCTTCCTTTCTCATATTCATTCCACACTCTTCATTCCCTTTCCTTATCCATGAGGTAAACTTTACCTGTTCTCCTTCTGTTGCTCTAACTCCCAAATCTTATTAGTGCTCTTCCCTCTGCCCTTTCAAAAATCATGTCACTTTCAGTAGGTCATCTTTTATCCACTGTTCTTTCTTATAATACTCTTAATATTTTTTTAATTTATTTTTAGAGAGGGGAGGGAGAGGGGAGAGAGAGAGAGAGGGAGAGAGAGAGAGAGAGAAACATCAATGTGCGGTTGCTGGGGGTTATGGCCTGCAACCCAGGAATGTATCCTGGCTGGGAATCGAACCTGGGACACTTTGGTTCCCAGCCCGCGCTCAATCCACTGAGCTACGCCAGCCAGGAATACTCTTAATCTTTTTACACCCTTGTTAATACTGGTTCATCTGCTATTGATAATGGGTTTGTGGGAGGAGTTATATTTGCAGGTGTAGGTTTGTTGCCTGGGCTCTGTGATTTTGTTCAGGCAGCACCTGCACAACAGCACACAGGATGTGGTGGGTGAAGTGTCCCCAGTCAACTAGCGATGGGGAAGGGCCCACAAAGGAATGGCCCAACAACAATAAAAACCCAATTACATCCAGAAAACTAAAATAAAAGTCATAAAGAACATCCCAAGAATATAAAATTAAGGTGATCAAGAAGACTGCACCACTGAATATCACAGGTCTCCCACCATAGAAGTTCATACGAGGAAGTCAGAAAGTCAAAACAAATCAATTTAAGAAACAGAAGCAAACAAGAAGAGTCCCACAAATGATGGAAAGACAAAGAAACAATCCTCAATCAAAAGGAAAGGAGGAATCCTCAGAAAGAATGCTAAATGAAATAGAGGCAAGATAACTATCAGATGTTGAATTCAAAACAATGATTATAAAGAAGCTCAACAAACTCAGTGAGAATTACCATAAACTACAGGGATATCCTGAGGAAATTACTGCAAACTATATCAGCATAAAAAGAGATAGAAATGGTCAACAAAGGCCAAGAAGAAATGAAGAATACAATTTCTAAGTTAAAGAACACAGTAGAAGGAGTCAAAAGCAGACTTGATGAAACAGAAGATCAAAACAGTAAGCTGGAGGACAAAGTAGAAAAAAACATCCTAAAAAGAGAAAGAAAAAGAAAAAAAGACCAAAAAAACAATGAAGAGGGGTTAAGGGAAATGCAGGACAGCATAAAACACAATCATATCCATTTAATAGGGATACCAGAAGGAGAAAAAAAGAAGCAAGGACTAGAAAACCTGTTTAAAAAAGTAATGATGGAAAATTCCCTAATTTGGGGAGAGAGCCACACAAGTTCAGGGAGCCCTGAGAGTCCCAATCAAGGGGAATCCAAAGAGGCCCACTTCAAGACACATCTTAATTAAAATGGCAAAATTCTAAGACAAAGAGAGAATCTTAGAGGCAGCAAGGGAGAAATAGGAAGTAACATACAAGAGAGCCACAATAAGGCTAGCAGCTGACTTCTCAACAGAAATATTACAAGCCAGAAGGGATTGTTAAGAAGTATTCCAAGTAATGAAAAGTAAAGACCCACAACCAAGAATACTCTATGCAGCAAGGCTCTCAATTAAAATGGAAGGTGAAATAAGGAGCTTCCTGGACAAAAGAAGGCTAAAAGAATACACCCCCACCAAACAAGCATTGCGAGATATGCTAAAGGGACTGCTTTAAGAAGAGAAAGAAAAACAGTGAGAGAGAAAGGAACAAGGGTACAAAGGGAATAAAATTGTAATGAGTAAGTTCCTCTCAATAATAACCTGAAATGCAAATGGATTAAATGCTCCAGTCAAAAGATGGATAAGAAAATATAACCCACACATATGCTGCCTACAAGACCCACCTCAGAGCAAAAGCTTCACACAGACTGAAAGTGAAGGGCTGGAAACAAATATTCCAAGCAAATGGGAAGGAAAAACTGCTGGGGATGCAATACTTATATCAGACAAAATAGACTTCAAAAAAAAAAAGGGCTATAAAAAGAACCCAGAAAGATATTTCATAACACTCAAGGGACGAACCCAACAAGAAGATATAAACATTATAAACATATATGCACGGAACATAGAAGCAGCAAATACATAAGAAAAATCTTGGAGGACTTCAAAAAGACATAGACAGAAACACAATTATAGTAGGAGATTCTGACACACCACTGTCAACAATGGATAGATATTCCAAATAAAATAACAAAGATATTGCAGCATTCAACAATGTCCTGGATCAAATGGACTTAACTGATACATGTAGAGCCTTTCATCCCAAAGAAGCAACATACACATTCTTTTCAAATGCACATGGAACAGTTACAAAGATAAACCACATCATAGGACAAAAAACAAGCCTCAACAAATTCAAGAAAATTGAAATCATATCAAGCATCCTCTCTGACCACAAAGGCCTGAAACTAGAAATCAAACTCAAGGAAAAACTCAAAAACACCCAAACTCATGGATATTGAATAGCATGCCATTAAACAATAAATGGGTTAAGAATGAGATCAAGAAATAAATAAAAAATTTCTGGAAACAAATGAAAATGAACTGACAACAGTCTAAAATCTATGGGACACAGTGAAGGCAGTCCTGAGAGGGAAGTTCATTGTGACAGGCCTGCCTACAAAGTACAGAAAATTTTCAAATAAACAACCTAAACCTACATCTACAAGAACTGGAAGAACAAAAACAAAGACAGTCCAGAGGAAGTAGAAGGAAGGAAATAACCAAGATCAGAACAGAATTAAATGATATAGAGACTAAAAGCACAATTCTAAGGATCAATGAATCCAGGAGCTTGTTCTTGAAAAGATAAACAAAATGGAGAAGCCTTTAAGCAGATTCATCAAGATAAAAAGGGAGAGGACCCAAATAAACACAATCAGAAATGAAAGAGGAGAGATTACAACTGATACTACAGAAATACAAAGGATTGTAAGAAATTACTATGAAGAACTTTATGCCAAGAAATTTGAAAACTTAGGTGAAATGGAAAAATTTTTAGAAAAATATAATCTTCCAAAACTCAATGAAGAAGCAGAAAGCCTGAACAGACTAATAACAATTGATGAAATTGAAGCAGTAATCCAAAAACTCCCTAAACACACAAAAATCCCTGGGTATGATGGTTTCACAGGAGAATTTTATAAAACATTTAAGGAAGACCTAACCATCATCCTTCACAGACTTTCAAAAAATCCAAGAAGATAGAAGACTCTAAAACCTTTTTATATAGCCAGCATCTTTCTAATCCCAAAACCAGATAACAACACAACAAGGAAAGAAAACTACAGGCCACTATCACTGATGAACATAGACACTAAAATTCTTAACAAAATATTGGCAAACCACATCCAGCATTACATTAAAAAGACCATACACCATGATCACGTGGGATTCATCTCAGGGATGCAATGATGGTACAATATTCATAAATCAACAAATGTAATGTATCACATAAACAAAGGAAAGACAAAAATCACATGATCATATCAATAGTTGAGGAAAAAGCATTTGACAAGGTGTAGCAACCATTGTGGTAAAAATACTCAGTGAAGTGAGAATAGAAGGAGCATTCCTCAACATAATAAAGGCCTTATATGAAAGACCTACAGCCAAAATCATACTCAATGGGAAAAATCTAAAATCTTTCCCACTAAGATAAAGAACAAGACAAGGATGTTCACTTTCACCACTCCTATTCAACATAGTATTGGAAGTCCTAGCCACAGCAATCAGACAAGAAGAAGAAATCAAAGGCATGCAAACTGGAAAGAAGGAAGTAAAATTGTCATTGTTTACAGATGACATGGTAGTGTACATAGAAAATCCTACAGACTCCACCAAAAAACTATTTGACCTAATAAGTGAATTTGGCAAAACATCAGGAAACAGAGTCAATATTCAGACATCAAAGGTATTTCTGTATGCCAGCAATAAAATATCAGAAACAGAAATCAGGAAAAACATCACATTTGATATAGCAACAAGAAAAATAAAGTACCTAGGAATAAACCTAACCAAGGATGTAAAAGACCTGTACTCAGACAACTACACAACACTGAAGAAAGAAATTAAGGAAGACACAAACAAATGGAAACATGTACCATGTTCATGGATTGGAAGAATTAACATCATCAAAATGTCCATTGTATCCAAAGCAATTTATAGATTAGATGCAATCCCTATTAAAATACCAACAACATATTTCAAAAACATCGAACAAACATTTCAAAAATGTATATGGAACCATAAGTGACTCTGAATAGCTGCAGCAATTTTGAGAAAGAAGAGCAAAATAGGTGGAATCACCATACCATACCTGACATCAAAGTGTATTACCAGTCCACAGCAATCAAAACAGTCTGATACAGATATCAGAACAGATACATTGACCAATGGAATGGAATAGAGAGCCCAGAAATAAACCCAAGTCTCCATGTTCAATTAATATTTGACAAATGGGGAAGGAGCATAAAATGGAGTAAAAATACCTTCTATAACAAATGGTGTTGGGAGATCTGGACAGCTACATGGAAAAAAAAAAGAAAGAAACTTGGCCACTAATGTACACCATACACAAAAATAAACTCAGGATGGCTGAAAGACTTAAATATAAGTTGAAACTATAAAAGTCCTAGAGGAGAAGATAGGCATGAAAATCTCATATATTCTATGTAGCAATATTTTCAATGATATGTCCCCTAGACCGAGGGACATAAAGGAAAGAATAAACAAATGGGAGTTCATCAAAATAAAGAGTTTCTGCATGGCAAAAGGAGACATTAGCAAGGTGAAAAGGGAACCAACTCTGTGAGTAAATATATTTGCCAATGAGATCTTGGCCAAGGGTTTGATAACCAAAATATATAAAGAACTCACACAACTCCACTCCAGGAAGACAATCAACACAACTAAAAAAAATGGGCAAAGGACTTGAACAGACTCTTCTCCAAGGAGGACATACAGAGGGCCTAGAGACATATGAAAGGATGCTTAGCATCATTAGCCATCAGAGAGATGCAAATTGAAACCACAGTGAGTTGCCACTTTAAACCAGCCAGAGAGGCCATCATGAACAAACCAACAAACAATAAGCACTAGCAGAGTTGGGCAGAAAAGGGAACCCCAGTACACTTTTGGTGCAAAATGTTTCAGCTTCTGTGTAAAACAGTATGGAATTTTCTCAAGAAACTAAAAAATGGAATTGTGTTTTGAACCAACACTTCCACCTCTGGGTTTATACCCTAAGAATCCTGAAACACCAATTCAAAAGAACCTATGCACCTCAGTGTTTATTAGCAGCACAATTTACAATAGCCAAGTGCTAGAAGCAGTCTAGGTGCCCATCAGTAAATGAGTGGATCAAAAAACTGTGGTACATTTACACAATGGAATACTACATAGCAGAAAGAAAGGAGTTCCTACCCTTTGCAACAGCATGGATGGAACTGGAGAGGATTATGCTAAGTGAAGTAAGATGCCTGGAAGTGAAAGATAAATACCATATAATCTCACCTATAAGTGTAATATAACAAAACAAACAAGCAAGCAAAATATAACCAGATACATTGAAATTAACAACAAACTGACAGTAACCAGAGGGGGAGGGAGAGGGAAATAATGTGGGAAGGAAGGGAAAGGTTCATAAATGAACATGTGTAAAGGACCCATAGACATAGCCAAGGTGGGGTAGGATTGAGGGTGAGAGTTGGGGGTGGATAGAGTGGCAGAAAGTGGTGGTGGGAAAATGCAGGACTGTAGTCTAACATCAATAATTTTTTTTAAAGCCAAAAGAAAAAAAAAAAGAAAGTGACTGCTTCAGGATTCTATGTAGTTGGAGCTTAGTTGTGGCAGTCAGGTGGGAAGAAAACTGCGAACTGTCCTTAAAGCTGAATTTGCATAGCAAGCATGCTGTCTTACTTATTTAAGACTTGACATTTCAGACACCAACAGATATAGTGAAATTTAAAAAAAGATGCTTGTATCCATCCTTAGATACATATGAGAGGGAGAGCAGCAATTGCCATATCAAACAATAATGCTTACATATTTATTTGGGCAGGTTTGGGGAGTGGTGGAGGTAATAAGGGAAGGTTAAAATCCCCTTTTCCTCCATTTATCTGGGAACCCTGCTGCTTTTTGGTTGCCTGGTCCTATAATTTAATGGCAAACTGCCTGCAAATTCAGTCTCATGGATTTCTTCTTCAAAGTTCAGGGTCATTATACAATTTCCCCTTATGATCAGAAGTGATTCACATCACACCAGCCAGTATTTCCTAGTTCTTTAATGTAGTCACCCTATTTGCTTCACCCTTTGAAAACCACACACACTCTCTCATGTTGTGGACACTGACCTGCAGTGTCCATGCTGTTATGGATGAGAAGAGATACATTCACATGGATTACTGAGTCCTGTGGAGGGAAAGGGATGGCATGGCCACACTCAAGGGGAGAATGCCCAGACCCTTGCCTTGACAGGTTTTTATTGGCTTTCAATATGCACAGGAATACAGGTAAAGCTCATTAATCACCATCATCAGGCAGTAAGGATCAAACAGTGGATAGCATACAAAGAACTACAAGGGCTTATTCTGAGTCAGGGTCTGTTAGCTAAAGGGCTACAAAACTTTGGAAAACGAACTCATTTCCTGCTCAGACTCTTATCATTTAATTGAAAGCATTCTAAGCAAAGCAAATTTCATAGAATTTTATGTATTTTTTCTTAGGCCTGATTGCCTGGGGAACCTGCCCTTTGTCATTGCTTCAGGCTTAAGTCAGGCAGGGGAAGTAAGGCAGCCAAGAGATTAGGAGACTTCTTACAGACAATAAGAACTCAGGCTATGTCAAAGCCGAGGTGCAAGGGTCCATCACCCCCTTTTGCTGTAGTCCCCCAAGTCCTTCCCTAGGGCCTCCCCATGATCATGCCTGTCTTAGATTGTTCCTCCCTTAAGGAATCTTACCCATCATTGGCTAACCGATCAAGCACTGGGGCTAGGCAGGGTTAAGTAAAAAGAGCAGAAGTGGCATTCCTGCCAGGCAGATAAGCTTTGTCTCCTTAGTGGCTTATGGTCCAAAGGTCACTCACTCAGCCTTAGCCATGTGGAGTGGTGGTTACAGCTTCTGAAACCAGACAGGACAGTTCCCATCATTAGTCATTAATTACAATTGTTATTGGTAATAACACTGGTTGCTGCCAAGGGCAATGCATCGACAATCAGGTATCTCATGTTCTTGGCCCTGCTGGGTCCTCAAGCTGCAACTAAGTGACTTGGATCTTGACAACCCCTATGGAGGAAGAAGACAAGGCTGACTTTGGTGTATAGAGAGCCATGTATTTCAGCCCCAGAGCCACCACCCTCCAGCTCTGTCTCCTTGGACATGGGGTAGAACGGTCTCCTTTCTCCCCTCTAGACATTTTCCTCTTTTTCTCTGGGCCTTGCAAAACTGACATTTATGGACTATATCCCCCTCTGCTTTCTAGTTGATTCTGCATAGGAGAAGCCCTATATCTAGAGACAACTCCCTGCTTTCCTTTACTCTCAGATACTATCCCACTCACAACACTTGTGATATCAGATGTATATGTGTGGGCTTTCTGGAGTTAACTGCCTGGAGTTAGCAACAGATCCCACAGGTTAATGACTCAGTCTTACAAGACTGCCCCTATTTCAGACACCAATCACAATTAGTTACCCACACTTATGACTTACTTGCTGCAAACTGAGGTTCCTACAACCTCCTTCTCAGATTTTATGATTTCCTAGAGCCTCTCACAGACCCAGGCAAATAGTTTACTTGCTGTTTCCAATTTATTACAAAGAATACTTTAAATGGTGCAAGTGAATAGCCTGATGAAGAGATGCATGGGACAAAGTCTGGAAGGGTCCTGAGAGCAAAAACTTTTGTCCCTATGGAGCTGGATGTGCCATCCTCCTGGCACATGTATGTGCTTACCAGTGTGGAAGTTCTCTGAACTCCACACTTCTGAAATTTTTATGGTGACTTTATCACATAGGCATGATTGATCATTATTAACTCACTTTCCTCTTCCCAGAGAATAGGGGCTGGCGTGGAGTGAAATATTCTAAGCTTATAATCATGGTTTTGCCTTTCTGGTGACCATCTACCATCCTGAAGATCCTTGGCAGCCCACCAAGAGTTATCTCTCTAGATCAAAAGACACTTCTATCTCCCAAGAAATTCCAAGGGATTTAAGATCTCTATCAGGAATCAGGGCTAAAAATCAAATATTAGAACAAAAGATTCTCCTAGTTTCTTATGACTTAGGAAATTTCAAGGGTTTAAGGACCTCTTTTCCAGGAATGAGGAGCAGAGATAAATAGATGTGTTTGATGTTGCTTCACACCCTGGTAGAAACCTGTAGTTGGGGCATGAGTGAGGAGGACAGGCTTGTCATGCTCTGCCTGTGCTGGGGTTGGCTATGTCCTTCCACCAGTGAGCACACTTTGCTTTGCCATGGAACTGTTCTCTAGCTTCGGTGAGCCACCCCCTCCTTCACTCATCAGAATCAGAAAAGGTAACAGCACCACTGTTGTAGTCCATGGTGTTTAGCTCTCTTTATTGGCTTCTCTAGATGTTGCGAAAACCTTTGAAAACTGTGAGCACTCCTCTGTTAACCAGGTTGAATTGTGTACCTTCTCTTCTTGCTGGTACTCCAGTTCACATGGTCAGGTTGTCTCACCTCTCTCAACCTAATTTTTTCCAGAATTTTCAGCTGATGTACAATATTATATTAGTTCTAGGTATACCACATGATCAGACATTTATATAACTTATGAAGTGATAACCCCAATAAATCTGGTACCCATCTGACATCATGTATAGTTACTGCAATATCCTTGACTATACTCCCTATGCTTTACTTTGCATCCCTATGACTATTCTGTAACAAACAATTTGTACTTCTAAATGCCTTTTCCCTTTTTACCCATCCTCCCAACCCACCTCTTCCATCTGACAACTGTCAAAATGTTCTCTGTATCTGCAAGTCTGTTTCTTCTCTGCTTTTTTTTATATATTCCACATATAAATAAAAATATCTGGCAGTTGTCTTTACCTGTATGACTTATTTCACTCAGTACAGTACCCTCTATATTCATCCATGTTGTTGCAGATGGCAAGATTTCATTCTTTTTTAGAGCTGAATCATATTCCATTGTATTTATGCATTTCTTTGTCTACTCATCTATTGATGGACACTTAGGTTGATTTCATCTTGGCTATTTTAAATAATGCTACAATGAACATATAAATGTATATGTCATTTTAATTTAGAGTTTTGGGTTTCTTCAGATAAGTACCAAGAAGTAAAATTGCTGGGTCCTTGTCTCTTGATATAGCCTTGTTTTAAAGTCTATTTTCTCTCATACAAGTATTGGTACCTTACCTTTTCAGTTTATTTCCATTTTCATAAAATATCTTTTTCCATTCCTTTACTTTGAAACTGCATCTTTTCCTCTGAAGTGAGTCTATCATAGATGGCATATATATGTAAGAGTCTGGTTATCTTATTCATTCAGCCACCATATATCTTTTGATTGAAGCATTTAATCTATTTGCATATAAAGAAATTGTTTCTTTATTACCACTTAATATTCATATTTTTAAATATATCCCCCCTGTTCTTATTCTTAAAGAAAATCTTTTAACATATCTTGTAATACTGGTTTGGTGGTGACAAACTCCTTTAGTTTTTTCTTATCTGGGAAGAACTTTATTTGACCTTTGACTTCTTTTTTATTATTGTGTATTCTATCACAGTTGTCCCATTTTTTCCCGCTTTGCCCACCCCCTGCTCCACAGTCATCCCTATACCATTATCCATGTCTATGGGTCATTAACACATGTTCTTTGACTAATCCCTTCCCTTCTTTCCATCATTCCCCTTTCCTCTGTAGCAGCTGTCAGTCTTTTGCATATTGCCATGTCTGTTTATGTTTGTTTGTTTTCTGTCATTAATTAATTTTGTTGGTTAGATCCTTCTTATAAGTGAGGCCTTATGGCATTTGTCTTTCACCACCTGACTTATTTCACTTTACATAATAGTCACCAGTTCCAACTGTTCTGTCACAAAAGGTAGGAATTCCTTCTTTCATTCTGCTGTGTAGTGTTCCATTGTATAAGCGTACCACAGTTTTTTGATCCAGTCATCTAGTGGTGGGCACTTGGTCTGGTTCCAGCACTTGGCTGTTGTAAATTGTGCTTCTATGAAATTGGGGGGCATAGGTTCTTTTGGATTGGTGTTTAGGAATTCTTAGGGTATATTCCCAGCAGTAGCATCATTGGGTCAAAAAGCAGTTCCATTTTTAATTTTTTGAGGAAATTTCATGCTGTTTTCCATAGTGGCTGCACCAGTCTGCACTCCCACCAACAGTGCACTATGGTTCCCTTTTTTCCACATCCTCTCCAACACTTGTTGTTTGTTGATTTTGTTTATGATGGCCATTCTGACTGGTGTGAAGTGTTATCCCATTGTGGTCTTAATCTGCATGTCTCCTATGGCTAATGACGTTCAGTATCCTTTCATGTGTCTCTGGGCCCTCTGTATGTCCTCCTTGGAGAAGTGTCTGTTCAAGTCCTTTGCCCATTTTTTGAATGGGTTGTTTGTCTTCTTAGAGTGGAGTCATGCAAGTTCTTTATATATTTTGGAGATCAGACCCTTATCCAAGGTGTCATTTGGCAGATATGGTAAATATGTTGTTGCATACAACTGGTTCTCTTTTCATTTTAATACCATTTTCTTTAGCCATGCAGAAGCTTTTTATTTTTTTTTAAGATTTTATTTATTTATTTATTTATTTATTTATTTATTTATTTATTTATTTTTGAGAGAGAGAGAGAGAGAGGGAGGGGCACATCAATGTGCGGTTGCTGGGGGTTATGGCCTGCAACCCAGGAATGTACCCTGGCTGGGAATCGAACCTGGAACACTTTTGTTCCCAGCCCGTGCTCAATCCACTGAGCTACGCCAGCCATGGCAAAGCTTTTTATTTTGATAAGGTCCCATTTGTTTATTTTTCCCTTTATGTCCCTTGCTCTAGGGGACATATGGGTGAAAATATTGCTGCTTGGAATATCTTAGATTTTTCTGCTTATGTTCTCCTCTAGGACTTTTATGGTGTCACAACTTATATTTAAATCCTTTATCCACCCTGAATTTATGTTTGTGTATGGTGTCCATTGATAGTCCAGTCTCATTTTTTTTTTTTTTTTGCATGTAGCTGTCCAGATATCCCAACACCATTTGTTGAAGAGGCTACTTTTACTCCATTTTATGCATTTGCCCCCTTTGTCAAATATGAATTGACCATAGAGATTGAGTTTATTTCTGGGCTCTCTGTTCCGTTCCATTGGTCTGTGTGTCTGTTCTTATGCTATTACCAGACTATTTTTATTTCAGTAATCTTGTAATGTAGTTCGATATCAGGTATTGTGATTACTCCTACATTGTTCATCTTTCTCAAAATTGCTACAGCTATTCAGAGTCATTTATGGTTCCATATAAATTTTTGAAATGTTTGTTCTACATCTGTGAAGTATGCCATTGGTACTTTAATAGGTATTGCATTGAATCTACAAATTGCTTTCAGTAATGTAAACATTTTGATGGTGTTAATTCTTCC
This sequence comes from Phyllostomus discolor, assembly GCF_004126475.2. Lineage (NCBI taxonomy): Eukaryota > Metazoa > Chordata > Mammalia > Chiroptera > Phyllostomidae > Phyllostomus > Phyllostomus discolor. Next base: position 109,045,207 of record NC_040907.2, read on the forward strand.
AATCCATGAGCATGATAAGCTTCTGTTTTTTTTTTTTTCTGCCTTCCTTGATTTCTTTCTTTAGTGTTGTATAGTTTTCTGAGTACAGGTCTTTTACATCCTTGGTTAGATTTATTCCTAGGTATTTTATTTTTCTTGTTGTTATAGCAAATGGGTTTTTTTCCTGCTTTCTGTTTCTTTATTTTTTAATTTCAAAAAATTTATTGTGTAAATTACTAAAATGCCACCTCAATCTGGGTTAAATTAGGTGGAGTTACACCAAAATCTCTTCACTTCTACTTCACAGAGGTAGTATCTCTCTTCAAATCTGTATATATATAATATATATATATATATTTTAATTTCATTTTAATTGTTGTTTAAGTACAGTTTTCTGTCTTTTACCCCCATCCCAGCCCACTGCCCCAGCCCTGCCCACCTTTCTCTCATTTTCACACCCCCTTGTTTTTCTCCACTTGTCCTTTATACTTGTTCCTGTAAATTCCCTCCCCCTTTTCCCCTGAAATTCCCTCCCAGACAATGTCAGTCTGTTCTCAATTTCAGTGTCTTTGGTTATATTTTGCTTATTTGTTTGTTCTGTTGTTTAGGTTCCTGTTAAAGGTGAGATCATATGCTATTTGTCTTTCACTGCCTGGCTTATTTCACTTAGCATAATGCTTTCCATTTCCATCCATACTGTCAGAAGTGGTATAAGCTCCTTCTTTCTCTCTGCTGCCTAGAATTCCATTGTGTAAATGCACAACAGTTTTTTGATCCATTCACTTACTGCTGGGCACCTAGGTGCTCCCAACACTTGGCTATTGTAAATTGTGCTGCTATGAACATTGGGGTGCATAGGTTCTTTTGGATTGGTATTTCAGGGTTCTTAGGATATAGATTCCAGTGGAATTGCTGTGTCAAAAGGCAGATCCATTTTTAGTTTTCTGAGAAAATTCCATACTGTTTTCCATAGTGGTTGTGCCAGTCTACAATCCCACCAACAGTGCACTAGTGTCCCGTTTTCTCCACAATCTCTCCAACACTTGTTTGTTGCTTTGTTTCTGATGGCCATTCTGAATGGTGAGAAGTGGTATCTCATTGTGGGTTTAATTTGCATCTCTTTGATAGCTAGTGATACTGAGTATCTTTTCATGTGTCTCTGGATCCTCTGTATGTCCTCCTTGGAGAAGTGTCTGTTCAAGTCCTTTGTCCATTTGTTAATGGGTTGTTTGTCTTTTTAGAGTGGAGTGGTGTGAGTTCTTTATATATTTGGATATTAAACCCTTGTCTGAGGTATCATTGGCAAATATGTTTTCCCATACAGTTGGTTCTCTTTTTATTTTAATGCTATTTTCTTTAGCCATGCAAAAGCTTTTTAGTTTGATGTGGTCCCATTTGTTTATTCTTTCCTTTATATCCCTTGCTCTGGGGGACATATCAGTAAAAATGTTGCTGCGTGAAATATCTGAGATTTTCCTGCCTATGTTGTCCTCTAAGACTTTAATAGTAACATGACTTATATTTAACTCTTTTATCCACCTTGAATTTATTTTTGTGTATGGTGTGAATTGGTGCTCGAGTTTCATTTTTTTTTCTTTTGAATGTAGCTGTCCAGCTCTCCCAGCACCATTTGTTGAAGAGGCTATTTTTACTCCATTTTATGTTGCTGCCCTTTTTGTCAAATATTTGTTGACCATAGAGACTTAGGTTTCCTTCTGGGCTCTTCTTCTGTTCCATTGGTCTGTCTGTTTTTATGCTGGTACCAGACAGTTTTGATTACCATGGCCTTCAAATACAGTTTGGTATCAGGTATTGTGATCCCTCCTACTTTGCTCTTCTTTCTCAAAATTGCAGCAGCTATCCAGGATCGTTTATGGTTCCATATAAATTTTTGAAGTGCTTGTTGTATGTCTGTGAAATATGCCATTGGTACTTCAATAGATATTGCTTTGCATTTGTAAATTGCTTTGGGTAGCATGGACATTTTGATGATGTTAATTCTTCCAGTCCATGAACACGGTATATATTTCCATTTGTTTGTGTCTTCCTTGATTTGTTTCTTTAGTGTTATGTAGTTTTGTGAGTAGAGGTCTTTTACCCCTCTCAGTTAGGTTTATTGCTGGGTATTTTATTTTTGTTGTTGTTATATAAACTGGGATTTTTTTTCTTGATTTCTACTTCTGATGTTTCATTGTTGGTATACAAAAATTCCTTTGATTTCTAGACATTGACTTTGTATCCTGCTGTTTTGCTAGATTTATTTATTAAGTCAAGTCATTTTTTGGTGGAGTCTATAGGATTTTCTATGTACACTAACATGTCATTTGCAAACATGACAATTTTGCTTCCTCTTTTCCAATTTGCATGCTTTTTATTTTATTTTCCTTGTGTGATTGCTGTGTCTAGGACTTCCAATACTATGTTGAATAGGAGTGGTGAAAGCAGACATCCTTGCCTTCTTCCTGATCTTAGTGGGAAAGCTTTTAGTTTTTCCCTATTGAGTGTGATGTTGTCTGTAGGTTTCTCATATGGGGCCTCTATCATGTTGAGGAATACTCCCTCCACTACCATTTTGCTGAGTGTTTTTATCATAAATAGGTGCTGTACCTTATCAAATGTTTTTTGTGCATCTATGGTGGGGTCATGTGATTTTTGTCTTTGCTTTTGTTTATGTGATGTATCACATTTATTGATTTGCAAATACTGTACCATCCTTACATCCCTGGAATGAATCCAATTTGGTCATGGCAGATGATCTTTTTAATGTATTGTTGGATGTGGTTTGCCAATATTTTGTTGAGGATTTTGGTGTCTATATTCATCATCATTATTGGCCAGTAGTTATCTTTCTTTGTTGTATGTTCATCTGGTTTTGGAATTAGGGTGATTCTGGATTCATAAAAATAGTTTAATGTCTTACCTCTGCTTGAATTTTTTGGAATAATCTGTGAAGGATAGGGGTTAGGTCTTCCTTAAGTGTTTTGTAAAATTCTGGTCTGAAACCACCTGGTCCAGAACTTGTGTGCTGGCAGCTTGTTCATTACTGCTTTGACTTCATCAGCTATTATTGTTCTGTTCTAGGTTTGTGCTTTGTCTTCTTTGAGTTTTGGAAGATTATATTTTTCTAGAAATTTGTCCACTTCACCTAGGTTTTCAAATTTCCTGCATATAGTTCTTCATAATAATTTCTTACAATCCTTTGTATTCCTGTGGTATCAGTCATAACCTCTCCTTTTTCATTTCTGATTGTGTTTATTTGAGTCCTCTCTCTTTTCTTCTTGATGAGTTTGCTAAAGGCTTGTTGATTTTGTTTATCTTTTCAGAGAACCAGCTCCTGGATTCATTGATCCTTAGAATTGTTCCTTTAGTTTTTATGTCATATAATTCTTGCTCTGATCTTGGTTATTTTCTTCCTTCTACTTGCTCTGAGCTGTATTTGTTGTTTTTCCTCCAGTTCTTGGAGGTGTAGTTAGGATGTTTATTTCAAATATTTATGTCTTTTCTATGTAGGCCTATATCACTATGAACTTCCCTCTGGACTGACTGCCTTTGTTGTGTCCCATAATTTTGGATTTTTGTGAGTTCATTTTCATTTTTTTCCAGAAACTTTTTGATTTCATTCTTGATCTCATTCTTAATCCATTCATTGTTTAATAGCATGCTATTTAATCTCCAGAAATTTGAGGTTTTTTGAGTTTTTCCCTTGAAGTTGGTTTCTAGTTTCAGTCCCGTGTGGTCTGAGAAAATGCTTGATATGATTTTAATTTTCTTGAATTTGTTGAGGCTTGTTTTGTGTCCTATCATGTGGTCTTGGAAAATATTGCATGTGCATTTGAAAAGAATGTGTATTTTGCTTCTTTGGGATTCAATGTCCTATATGTATATAGGAATTATATATATGTGTGTGTTTGTGTGGTATATTATATGTGGTATAGTATTAGTAAGGCAGGAGATAGTCAGGAAGGAAGCTCCAGAGGCCCCCGCAGGGCTGAGGTAGAAAACATCTATACATGACAAAGACCCCCTAAGACGGGTTGTTCCTGTTTACTGGGATAACTCTGAATCATAGAATGCGCCTGCGGGCTACCCCTGATTCATTATAATATCATTATAATGAAATAACATCATGGGACTCCCTTCTCCAGTAGCCAGTCAAGAAAATCATAGGAAACCACACATGCGCAGTAGCTTTGAAATCCAACTCCTTGTACCTGCACAGGAAAAGCCCGCCAAAGATTAGCAAGGGGGCTTCTGCCCTATAAGAATAGAATCCCCCAGCCCACATGCCCCTTTTTTTTCTCTGCTCAGAGCTGGCCCACTCCCGTGTCCTGTGGAGTGTACTATCACTTAATAAATCTTCCCTCTTTCTTTATGCTATAAACTTTGTGTGTTCGGTTCAATTCTTTGTCCTCGATCACTAAGAACCTGGTTACCTGTGCACACCTGTGACAGTTTTTGGCGAGCCAGCCAGGAGAAGACACCGGAGTGGTAAGCCTTCTTTGCTGCTCTGACACCTGGGATGCCCTTTTCCGTTATCACCTATTCTGTTTCGGTGACTCTGATGTTCCATGATGGAAGGTCGGCCGCTAATTTGCGGGCACAGGTCGGGCAGTTAAAAGCCACAAGGGCGCCCGCCGCTTGAAGACTCCTGTGATAGAATGACTTGGATGCGGAACGGGGTTAGCCTTAGTCCCCGCCAGGTACAAGAAAATGTCCGCACAACGGTCAGGCACACTGTGGAAAGCACAAAACACTGCCCCACCCCGCGGCCACTCCCCCAATAGGCATAGTCGGACCTTCCATGCGGGATATCAGTCACCAGTTCACCTGCGCTATGACTTCCTTTTGCAGTCTCCTCATCAGGCCCACAGATAGTCTTTTATGCTTTTCCTCCCCAACTGACTTCTGGTCTTTATACCTTCACTCATACCCCACTTGCCTTTTATGTATGAAGGGCTCCTGCTGTCTTTGTACTAGGATATCTACCTTGGGGTCATTGACAGGCTAGCGCTAAGTACAGTTGCAGGAATGAGCCACTCCCATCTTTGCCACGTGTATACTCTCATTGTAAGCAGCAACATCGCTCAGAACCACACAACAGGTGCCTGCTGGTCGCTGGTTACTAAATGGCTGCGTAGAGCCACTCTTACCTAATTAATTGAATTTGGGAATCTAAGGTGGTTTACTTGTTCCTATAAGGGTATTTTAATTTCCCCTCTCAGTCCATTGTCCCTCTATGAGATCCGCCTCCAGTATAAAGGGTGGTATTTTAGACATCTCTTGAGGTCCCTTCTGCGAGACTTCAGACGCAGGTACAATTTCTTAAAGCTCTGGAAAATTACATAAGATATTTAAGGGTCTTCTTTGTGATCTAGAAAAGAGTCATTTTATAATAAGATCATCTTGGTGCTTCTTGAATGGTTTACAAGGCCAGAAATTATTTTTCTAGTAACACACTTCCTTTGCCCCAGATCTTAAAGCTTACAGGAAAATGAGGGTCCCCATAGATGAAGAATACAGAAATGGAAATGTACTAGGGCCACAAGGGTAGAGTCTGGGATTGTTGGGATTATAGGCAATTGCTCAAGAATGCAGGACTGGTTCCTTCCCAATAGTTAGAGACAAAAGTAGACTGTGGTGATTCTCTCAAGTCTTTTAGATTTCTGTCGGCCGACACTCACTAGGATTTCTTTCGCCAGAGACGTCTGGTAGTTCGGTGGGATCCCAGGGGACGCCCTGTGGCCCACTAGGAAGCTCCTGAGGCAAGAAAAGGGGGACGCCTCTCGATTGCAAAGGAGTATCTCTCTCACTAGAATCTCTTTCGCCAGAGACGTCTGGTAGTTCAGTGGGATCCCAGGGGACGCCCATGGCCCACTAGGAATCTCCTAAGGGCAGCAAAGAGAGGGACGCCTCTAGTCTGCAAAGGAGTATCTTTGTGTTTCTTTTCCTTCTCTCTTAGGATCACTGCAGTCGAGATGGGAACTACATCTTCCATCCCTTCCAAATCACTATTGGGTTGCATTCTTAGCAACTGGGATAAATTTGACCCCAAAAATTTAAAAAAGAAGAGATTAGTTTTCTTTTGTAACACAGTTTGGCCCCAATATAAATTAGGGGATGGAGAAATATGGCCTGAGAATGGGAGCAAAAATTATAATACTATCCTACAGCTAGATCTATTCTGCCGGAGGGAAGGCAAATGGTCTGAAGTTCCTTACGTGCAGGCATTTATGGCTCTGTACCGAGATCCCTCGTTTGGCTCCAGCCCCACCCTGACAAAACCTATAGGCCCAAGTGTTGATCAGTTAGAAGATACTCTCCTTAGCTCCCCACCTGTCTCTCAAGGGAGATTAAGGGAACCCCAGAGTTCTGGAGTCTCTGCCCCTACCTTAAAGGAAGCGACCTCTCCACCACCCTATGCTGTAAACAACCTAAAGCCACCAGCTGAGGAAAAACCCAGCCCTGCAGGACATACTAGAAGTGGTGCTTCTTATCTCCCTACCACTCCTGCACTCCTACCCTTGAGGGAGGTAGCAGGCCCTGAAGGTGCTATAAGGGTACAAGTGCCATTCTCTATAACTGATTTACAACAATGTAAAGACAGGCTTGGAAGTTTTTCAGAGGATCCTTCACGTTTCACTAGTAATTTCCAGACTCTTACTCTAGCATTTAGTATGTCGTGGAGGGATTTGTACATAATTCTGACCACCTGCTGTTCCCCAGATGAGAAACAGTGGATCTGGGAGGAGGCCCGTAAGTATGCAGATCAGCTGCATACCCAGAACCCTGGCACTAACCAGCCAGCTGCCCAAGCTGTCCCGGACCAGGAACCTGACTGGGGATACAATACTCAGGCAGGGATCCGGAGTAGGGATGCAATGATAGATTGCTTACTGGCAGGAATGAGAAACTGCATCAAGAAACCTGTGAATTATGAAAAGGTTAGGGAAATCTTTCAGGGCAAGGAAGAGAACCCAGCTCTCTTCAAAAACAGACTAGTGGAAGCCTTCCAAAAATATACAAACTTGGACCCTTCATCCCCAGAGGGTCGAATCTTGATAGGACAGCATTTTATAAGTCAATCTGCCCCTGATATTCGCAGGAAGCTTCAGAAATTACAAATGGGCCCGCAGACCCCCTTAGATCAGCTCATGGATACAGCCTTTTCAGTCTTTAACAATAGGGATTTGGAGGAAAGAAAACAGGGAAAGAAGGAAAGAGAGAAGCAAGCAGAGCTCCTTGCACTAGCCTTTAGTAGTGCCATTGGCGGAAACCAGCCCCATCAGGGGAGCTTGGGGAGGCCTCAAAAGAATCAGGGGCAAAAGGATCAGACCTGTTATAAGTGCAAGCGCCCTGGACACTGGTCAAAGAACTGCACTCAGCCACCTCCGAGGCCCTGTCCTCTATGCAAGAACTTCAGTTCTGATCCCTGGCACTGGAAGGTAGACTGCCCCCGTTCCCATAGTGGAAAGGGGTCATCTCCCAAGGCCATGGCTACTCTTGAGGACTAAAGGTGCCCGGGGAACAGGTCGGCCCCAGGGAATACTCATATTCCCATCTCTACCGAGGAGCCCCGGGTAACTCTAGATGTGGCAGGTAAGAAAATCAACTTTCTTGTTGATACAGGGGCCACTTACTCTGTCCTTAACTCTTACTCTAGACCTCTTTCCTCCAAATCAACTAAAGTAATGGGGGTCGAAGGAAATCCTAAGGCATATTTCTATACATTCCCTATCACTTGCCAATTTGAGAGTCGAATATTCAAACACTCCTTTTTAATTGTTCCTCAGTGCCCTATTCCTCTGTTAGGCCGGGACCTTTTAGCTCGGATGGGAACTATCTTGTTGTTCCCTAAAGTGCCATTTGAGTTAAGTAAGGTGATGATAATCAGTAGTGTTCAAAATCAGGAAGAAATCCCAAGTTCAGTTCTGGATACAGTAAACCCACTAGTTTGGGAGTCAGGAATTCCTGGAAGAGCAAAGACTGCATTACCGGTTAAAATCCAGTTAAAACCCAGGTCAGATTACCCTCACAGGAAGCAGTATCCTATTAAACAAGAAGCTTTGGAGGGCTTACAGCCCATCATAACTAAATTTATACAACATGGGCTCATAGTCCCTTGTCAGTCTCCTTGCAACACTCCCATCTTACCAGTGATGAAACCTACAGGAGAATACAGGCTAGTCCAGGATCTAAGGTTAGTCAATAAAGCAGTAGTTCCTTTACATCCAATAGTAGCTAACCCTTACACCTTGCTCTCGCAGATACCAGATGATGCTCAGTGGTATTCAGTATTAGATTTGAAAAATGCCTTCTTCTGCATCCCTTTGCATCCTGACTCTCAGTATTTATTTGCTTTTGAGTGAACTGATCCAAAGACAATGATACATCAGCAATATACTTGGACTGTATTGCCATAAGGGTTTAGGGACAGTCCCCATCTCTTTGCTAGGGTATTAAAAAAGGATCTTAGAGATGTACAGCTAGAAGGAGGGGCCATTTTACAATATGTAGACAACATACTAATCTGCAGCCCCTCCAAGGAGGCTTCTGATCAAAATACCATCCAGACTCTGAATTTCCTAGCTAAAAGAGGATATCGGGTATCAAAGAAAAAGGCTCAGATTACCAAACAAAAAGTAAATTACTTAGGGTATATTTTGACTCCTGGGTGTAGGCAATTATCACAGGAAAGAATTAAAGCAATTACTGAATTAACTCCACCTGCTACTAAACAGCAGCTTCGCTCCTTCTTAGGAATGGCAGGATTCTGTAGGATTTGGATCCCCAACTTTGGGCTAATCGCCAAACCTCTGTATGAAGCCATTAAGGGGCCAGACACTGAACCCATTATATGGGAAAAAGAATGTGATCAGGCTTTTAATAAAATCAAGCAGGCTCTAATCAAAGCCCCAGCCTTAGGCATCCCCAACTTAAGTAAGCCTTTCTCTCTATACATAGCAAAGAAGCAAGGGATAGCTTTAGGGGTCTTAGTCCAACGACTAGGGAATAAACCTCAACCAGTTACATATTTCTCAAAAAAACTGGACACTGTAGCAGCTGGGTGGCCTCCGTGCCTAAGAGCAGTTGCAGCCATAGCCATGCTAACCGAGGAAACTAGTAAACTAACTCTCGGGCAGAAGTTAAAAGTCTTAACTCCACATCAGGTACAAGGGGTGTTAGAAATGAAAGGGCACCTCTGGCTAACAGGAAATAGACTGACCAAATATCAGGCCCTTCTTCTAGACAATCCTAAAGTAACTATAAAGACCTGTAACACCCTAAACCCAGCCTCCTTAATGCCTACAGAATCGTCCCCAGATTTGATCCATTCCTGCTCAGACATTATTAGTCTTACTCAATCGAGCAGGACTGACTTATTAGACCAGCCCTTAGAAAACCCTGATGATGAGTGGTTCACTAATGGAAGCAGCTTTGTACAAAATAGGCAGAGAAAAGCAGGATATGCAGTAGTTAGTTTATATAACACCATTGAGGCACAGCCCCTTCCATCCTCAACCTCGGCCCAAAAGGCTGAAATTATAGCCCTTACCCGAGCTCTCATCCTAGGACAAGAAAGAAGGGTCAATATCTATACAGACTCCAAATATGCCTTCCTTGTTCTGCATGCTCATGCCGCCATATGGAAAGAAAAAGGGCTCCTCACCGCTAAGAATTCCCCTATTAAACATGGACCAGAAATCTTAAATTTATTGGAAGCAGTTAGGCTCCCTAAGCAAGTGGCAGTTATGCATTGCAAAGGCCACCAAAAGGATATGTCCCATATCTCTCAGGGAAATAGGAGAGCAAACCAAGAAGCAAAGAAAGCAGCGCTAGGGACTGATAGACAAATGGCTTTATTCCCCCCTGTAAATGTCTCAGATATCAAGCCCAACTATACATCTGAGGAAATATCTTGGGCTTTGGAGCAAGGAGGTATCCATGAAGGACCCTGGATATATATTGACCAGAGGCTCTTCCTTCCTCAAGCCTCCCAGTGGAAGTTCTTAAAGGCTTTGCATGACTCCTTCCACCTTGGAAGGGATGCTACAATGACAATGGTTAACAAATTATTCATAGGTAGGAGAATAGCTACTACCATAAAGAATATTTGCCAGGCTTGTACTCTTTGTGCCTATAACAATCCTGGGCAAAAGCCATCCCTGCCCCCGCTGATAGAACCTATTCAGCGAAGAGGGACCTATCCTGGAAAGGACTGGCAGATTGATTTTACCAAAATGCCTCCTTGTAAAGGATACAAATACTTACTAGTCCTGGTAGATACCTTTACTGGATGGATTGAGGCCTTTCCAACAAGGACAGAGAAGGCCACAGAAGTAGTAAAGGCTCTCCTAAAAGAAATAATACCCAGGTTTGGTCTTCCACGATCCCTACAAAGTGATAATGGGCCATCCTTCACTTCTAAGATCACTCAAGCAGTTTCTGAAGCTCTAGGCATAAAATATTATCTTCACTCTGCTTGGAGACCACAGTCCTCTGGAAAGGTAGAACAAGCAAATCAAACTTTAAAAAGGACATTAGCAAAACTTTGCCAAGAAACTTCTGAAAACTGGGCTACGTTGCTACCTATAGCCCTCATGAGAATTAGGGGCTCCCCTAAGGCCAATACTAAACTCAGTCCATTTGAAATGTTGTATGCCCGGCCCTTTTTAACTCTAGATCTGATATTCGATACAGAAACCCATCAAGCAATTAAGTATATAATAAACTTAGGACAAGTGCAAAAAGCTTTACAGGAATATGGAAATAAAGTTTTACCAGCTCCGAAAGGGAATTTTCAAACTGCCATATCTCCGGGAGACTGGGTACTCCTTAAAACCTGGAAGGAGGGATCACCAGCAGACCAACTCAACCCTAAATAAAAAGGGCCTTACCAGGTAGCCCTGAGTACCCCTATGGCTGTAAAACTCTTAGGGGTCGATAGTTGGGTTCATATTTCCAGGGTAAAACTAGCCCCCACGGATCCCAATCTAACTCAGGACCAGCTGGAGACCCAAAGCCCAGACTATACCTGCGAGCCACTGGAAGACCTCAGGTTCCTGTTCAAAAGGAGGAAGCCCTAAAAAGATAAGTAATAACCAATAACAGTGCACTAAAATCACCATTGTTCTGGATAGTTGCACTTCTTAAAAACTTCCTATTCGTACTGGTCCTCTGCTTCATATAAAGGCTTTCTCACTTCCTTCTGGGTGGAATCATATCTGGGTGGATTGTCTAAAATGAAAATGTCTTTGTTATTTCTATTAACCATTCTCTACTCTCCTGCACCCTATATAACAGAATGGGATGAAAATTTTCTAGTAAATGCTTCTCGGACCTTAGCAGCAGAAGAAAACCTGGCCCAATGTTAAATATGTCATCCTAACCCGGAAACTCCTTCCAGATACAATACTCATATAAAAGCCTACCCAATAGCTAATAAATCCTTAATCAGTGCTTTGAATTCCTCTGCCAATTACATGCCTTCCTCTTTTTCTTTAAAAGTCAAATGGGAGCAAAATCCTCCTTTGTGTTTCCGTATGACCCCACTAGAATTAAAGCCATTTAATTACTCCAGCACCTCTTTTAAGTGCAACAGTACAATGGGATGTACCCCATGTTATAATAATACTCATACAAGGGCCATCAACCCATTTCAAGCCCTGGCTTCTCTTTCAAGTTCCAGCTTTCTAAAGAATCTTTCTGAGGAAGAAATTTTCAAACCATTAAATTGGTCACATATAGTATGCTACCCAAATTATGGTTCTAACTGTATTCCTAATAGTACCCATTGTTGCTTTAATAAAACTCACAATGCAGATACAAACGATACTTCTAAATATGTTACTTGGAAATTAAACCAATCTCTTCAAGAAATATTAGCAAAATTTCTACCACCTCCTGCAGGTGGGAAAGATCAGAGAAATAACTTAGGCCCTTTTAAGGACTGCCTTTCCCCCTTGCCATATGCCCTCCTTAACAAATATAACTCCACTAATGCCACAGTTATTGCAGCACCCCCGGGGCTCGTCTGGCTATGTGGGACTCCCAATAACTGGCTAACGGATCATTCAAAATTTCAAGAAGCTATTGCTTATACTCATCTCAGCAACTCTAAACATGGGGGTGACTGCACCTTAGGGACCTTGGCACCCCAAGACCTAACCATTATAAATATAACCACGGGTCCTGGAAGTCCATCTCTCAGCAGAAAAAAATGAGCTTTTGGTCTAGTAGTGGCTGGAGCTGCTGCCACTATAGCCGCTGCAGCCCCCTGGGGAGGCTTTGCCTATCATGAGGCCACTCTAAGGGAACTCACTAAGATTATAAAAAAAATCTCCAAAAATACTGCTGGTACTCTAGCTGGACTCTCAAGATCAGTAAACTCATTGGCAAATGTAGTCATAGATAACTGCCTTGCCCTTAACTATCTTCTAGCAAAACAAGGAGGGGTATGTGCTGTTATCAATAAAACCTGCTGCACCTATATAAATAACTCTGGAATGATCAAAACTAACATAAAAAATTTTATAAACAGGCAAAATGGCTACATAAGTATAATCAACAGGGCCAAGAGATGAAAAAAGCCCTGACCTCTTGGTTCCCTGGCTTAACATGGTTATTACCCTTCTTAGGGCCCTTAATAACACTGCTGGTTTTACTACTTTTAGGGCCTTGCTTATTTAATTTACTTGTTAAATTTGTTTCTTCTAGACTTAAGCAATTCCACGTCAAACTAATAACACTCCAAGGTTTCCAACCAATCCCTGAAAACGATGTCAAAGCTGACCAACATACAGCATCCGCGGTGGCCTCAGGAATTCCTCTTCAACCTCTAGATAAAATAGGGCAAGAGTTCCGTGGTTCTTAATAGGCAGGGTCTACTGTCCAATCTAAGCCTAAAGCAGCTATGGAAGACGGATCTTCATCCTTCAACAACCCCAAAAAGATTTTTAAAAACCATGTCTCTCAGGGGGAAGTTAAGGCAGGAAATAGTCAGGAAGGAAGCTCCAGAGGCCCCCACAGGGCTGAGGTAGAAAACATCTATACATGACAAAGACCCCCTAAGACGGGTTGTTCCTGTTTCCTGGGATAACTCTGAATCATAGAATGCGCCTGCGGGCTACCCCTGATTCATTATAATATCATTATAATGAAATAACATCGTGGGACTCCCTTCTCCAGTAGCCAGTCAAGAAAATCATAGGAAACCACACATGCGCAGTAGCTTTGAAATCCAACTCCTTGTACCTGCACAGGAAAAGCCCGCCAAAGATTAGCAAGGGGGCTTCTGCCCTATAAGAATAGAATCCCCCAGCCCACGTGCCCCTTTTTTTTCTCTGCTCAGAGCTGGCCCACTCCCGTGTCCTGTGGAGTGTACTATCACTTAATAAATCTTCCCTCTTTCTTTATGCTATAAACTTTGTGTGTTCGGTTCAATTCTTTGTCCTCGATCACTAAGAACTTGGTTACCTGTGCACACCTGTGACATTAGTATATATAGTATATATAGTATATTATATATGTATGTATACATATATATATATATATATATATATATATATAGTCAGTTTAGTCCATTTGATCTTGGGCATTGTTCAATGCCACAATGTCTCTTTGTTCACTTTTTTATTTTAGTTGTTCAAGTACAGTTTTCTGTCTTTCACTCCCATCCTTGCCCACCCCCCCCCGCCCTCCCCACTCCTTCCCATTTCCACTCCCCCTAGTTTTTGTCCATGTGTCCTTTATACTTGCCACAATATCTTTTGTTTGGGAGATTTATCCATTTTTGACAGTGGGGTGTTGAAATTCCCTAGTATAATTGTGGTGCTGTCAATATCTTTCTTGATGTCCTCCAAGATTTTCCTTATATATTTGAGTGCTCCTATGTTGCATCCATATGTTTGTAATGTTTATGTCTTCTTGATGGATTCTTCCCTTGAGAATTATGAAGTGACCTTCTGGGTCTGATTTTATGGGCATTTTTTGAAGTCTTTTTTGTCTGATATCAGTATCGCTACACTGGCTTTTATTTCCCTGACAATTTTCTTGGAATATTTGTTTCCAGCCCTTCACTTTCAGTCTATGTAGGTCTTTTGTTCCTAGGTGGGTATCTTGTAGGCATTATAGGTCATATTTTCTTATCCCTTCAGATATTCTATGTCTTTTGATTGGAATGTTTAATCCATTTACATTTAAGGTTATTATTGATAGGTACTTAGTCATTGCCATGTTACTTCTTTATATCTGTGTCCCTCTCTCTCTCACTCTTTTTCTTCCTTTAAAAAAAAACACAAAACAGTCTATTTAGCATCTTTTGTAGTACTGGTTTGTAGGAGGTGTATTCTTTGAGGCTTCTTTTGTCTGAGAAACTCCTTTTATTGCCTTCCATTTTAATTGAGAGCCTTGCTGGATGTAGTAGTCTTAGTTGTAGCTCTTTGTTTTTCATTGCTTGGAATATTTCTTGCCTGTCCTTTCTGGCTTTCAGCATTTTCATTGAGAAGTGAGCTGCTAGTCTTATTGGGGCTCTCTTTTATGTTACTTGTTGTTTCTCCATTGCTGCCTTTATGATTCTCTCTTTATTATTGGAATTTTGCCATGCAATTATAATGTGTCTTGAAGCGGGCATCTTTGGGTTCCTCTTGATTGGGACTCTCGGTGCTTCCTGGATTCATGTGACTTTTTCTGTCATCATATTAGGGGAGTTTTTTTTTTTTTCATTACTTTTTTGAACAGGTTTTCTCTCCTTTGCTCTTCTTCTTCTTCTTCTGGTAACAGAAGAAGATATTATACAGATATACAGATATTATTACGTTTCATGTGGTCCTGCAGTTTCCTTAACACCTCTTTGTTTTTTCTGAGTATTTTTTCCTTTTCTTCCTCTTCCTGGGAGGTGTTTTTTTTTTTTTTTTTTTTTTAACCTTAGCCTTCATATCATTGATTCAATCCTCTGCTTCATCTAACCTGCTTTTGATTTCTTCTACTGTGTTCTTCAACTCAGAAATTGTATTATTCATTTCCTCTTGGCCCTTGTTGATAGTTTCTATTTCTTTTTTCATGTTGATATAGTTTTCAGTGAATTCATCATTATTTCTCTGTAGTTTTTGGTAAATCTCAGGGAGCTCATTGAGCTTCCTGATAACCATTGCTTTGAACTTAATATCTGATAGTTGACTTGCTTCTATTTCATTTAGCACTTTCCTGAGGCTTCCTCCTTTCTTTTCATTTGAGGTTTGTTTCTTGTCTTCCCATTGTTTGTGAGACTATTCTTGTTAGCCTCTGCTTCTTAAACTGATTTGTTCTCACTCCCTTGATTTGTGTTGTGAACTTCTATGGTAGGAGATCTGTGACTTTCAGTCATGAAGTCTCGTTGATCTCCTGAACCTACTGCTCTTGGGCTGTTGTTTATGTTGGGTTCTGGATATATTGGTTTTGATTGTCATTGTGTCTTTTTTTGGTGGGTCCTTCTGTCCAGCTGGTTAACTGAGTGTCACTCTACATACCACATCTTGTATGTTGTTGTGCAGGTGCAGAGAAGTTGTGTTGAAGCTGGTTCTTCTGTCTGTCTGAGGTTATGATGCTTCTCTCTCGCTATTGTTCAGTTGTTTGTTCTGGGTAATTTCTCCACCATTTAGTCATAATTCCAGATTGATCCTGGGTGGAGGCTAGTGTGGTTTCCACTCACTCCTCTGCCATCTTCCTGTTTTATCTGTTAGTGGTTCCTTTGTTAGTGGGTTCTCTCTTCTACCAGGTATACTGGTGTTCTCAGCTTACACCTACTCTTTTATGTGATCAGTTGGAGGGGGGAGGCAAAATGGATTAAGACAGTGCTGGCTGTTTGACTCAGTGGATTGAGTACCAGCATACACACTAAAGGGTCATAGGTTTGATTCCCAGTCAGGGCAACTGAAAAAAAAAAATGGATTAAGACAGAAGGAGCATGTTCTATTGGATTTAAAGTACCTACTCAAAAGAAGAGATAGGAGACCTTTTGAATAAGTGTACTGAGTGTAGTGTTAACTGTGATATTTCACCCCACTAGCCACTTTTTATAAAAGGTGGAGAAGAGATAAGGCTCTTGTCAAAGTGCAGAAGGATTGTGGGCTGAATCCAAAAAAACAGAGTGCTTTTGGGAGGTTAGATTATGAGATGTAGTGAGAAAAAATGGATAGAAAAACAGGTGTAGTGTGCAAGAGAATAGAGTTAACCAAACAGTAATAAGGCTCTGAAGATAGTGAAATGGTCTAAGATCCGGGAGGGGAGCTGTGTAGTATTTACAATTATATGTAAGGACAATTATTTACAATAATACTGGAACAACAATAATATGACAGGAACTATATGATCTGAAAAACAAGAATAGGAATACATGACCTAGAGTAGTGTGCTGTTGGAACACAAGTGAAGTGAAAGAAGGAAAATTAAAATACACTATGAAAGAGAGAATAAAGACAACCAGTCAATCAATGCAATTGAACAAATGAATAAAATGAAGAAAACTAATAGAAAGAAGAGAAATAAAAAATACTAATAAAATAAATGAAGAACAAATAATGAAAAAAATAATACAAATAAACAATAACATGCAAGTTCTATAGGATAGCAAAGTGAAATTTGTCTCATTTTCTCAGTTGTTGGTATTAGCCCTGTGCTCCCTCTCTGGATATGTCTCTGGACCTTTCACAGTTCTAAGTCTTATTGTCTCACTTGTAAGAGGGGTTAAAAAAAAAGCCTCTTGCCAAAGAGCAAGTTCTGCTGATCTTCCTAGATGTTGGGGGTGGAGGAGAACTGGGGTTTGATTTCCTTCCTTCCTGTGGTTTTGTGAGCATTGGGACCAGGCCTAGGCTGCGATATTCACTGTTGCCTAGCCTCTAGCCCAGGTCCTCCATGTGCCGCCACCACTGCCTGGCCCCCACAGTTCATCTATGCCAGGCCAGCACCTTTAGTTCACCAGTTGTGCTGTCCATGAGGTGCACTGATTAGGGGTAACTCAACTACCTTCTTCCTCTTTGTTGGCCTGGGTGCTGTGTACTCTTAAAGTCTCTTTAGGGCAGTTCAGTTCTCCCACTAAATTAAGTCTCTCTGGGGACTGCTAACTCCCTGAACCCTGCTGCCCTGCTCTGACAGTCCTCTTCACTAGCCAGCTACTGAACGAGCCCACTGCCATGAAAGCCAGCCACTGCAAAAGAGTTCCTTAAACAGTGGCTGGGAGCCTTTTTTTTTAAAGTAAAATCCACTTGTTTAAGACTGCCATTCTTAACAAGCACCTGGCTTTACACACAACCCAACTTTCTAACTGACCAGACACTATCCAGGTCAGGGTATGTCAGGGCCCAACTCTTCTCCCTTCTCCAGATGTCACCCAGCTCCCAAATTTCTCTTGTAATTACCTAGGTCAGCATCCACAATCCTAGCAGGTGAACACCACCTCTGTGCGTCTCCCATTTTGTCTTTATTCTCCCCAATGACTTTAAGCATCCAGGTCTCTCATGGTTATGCCACACTGTCTTCCATGCTTTGGTAGTGGAGGGAGCTGCTGATCTGGTTCTCCTTCAAAGATCCTGTGGCTGCTGCCAACCATGGCAACAGGTGCTGGGCTGAGGGCCACAGCAGCCTTGGTCCCTGCCCAGGTTCCAGGGACCTTACCATCCCTACCACCTGTTTTTCAACATTCTCTGCAATTTAGGCCTCAAAACTTCATATATGTTAGGATTCTGTTGGCTGTTCACTCAGTTCCTCAGAAGATCATCTAGGTATTCCAGCTGAGTGTAGGGGAAGTGGGCTCCTCTCCCATCTGCCTCACAGCCATCCTAATTGCTTTGCTTTTGGTGTTTTTAAGATTCTCTCTTTGTCTTTAACCTTCAGAATTTTAATTATGGTATGTCTTGTTGTGGGCCTCTTTGGGTTTCTCTTGTTTGGGACTCTCTGCTCCTCCTGGACTTGTATGTCTAGTTCCTTCACCAGGTTAGGAGAGTTTTCCATCATTATTTTTTCATATAAGCATTCAATTTCTTGCTCTCTTTTTTCTCCCTACAGCTCCCCCATGATGCAATATTGGTATGCTTGAAGTTGTCTCAGGGGCTTCTTACACTATCCTATTTTGGGGGATTTAAAAAAATTTTTGCTGTTCTGATTAGGTATTTTCTTCTTTCTTATCTTTTAAATCACTGTTTTGATTCTTGACTTCATCTACTCTATTGTTGATTCCCTGTAATGTATTCTTCATTTCAGTTAGTGTATTCATCATTTCTGACTGGTTCTTCTTTATGTTTTCCCCTCCAATGATTATGTTTCCTATCTGTTTGTGGAAGTTCTTACTAAGTTCCTCTACTCATCTCCTAAGTTCATTGAACATCCTTATAACCAGTGTTTTGAACTCTGCAACAGTAGATTGCTTGTCTCCATTTTGTTTAGTTCTTTTTGAGGAGTTTTGTTGTTTTTTTTTTTTTTTTCCATTTTGGACATGCTTCTTTATCTCCTCATTTTGGAAGTCTCCCTGTGTTTGTTTCTATGTATCAAGTAAAGCCTCGCTGTCTCCTGGTCTTGATAGAGTGGCCTTATGTAGTAGGTGTCCTGCAGGGCCTAGTGGCAAAGCCTTCCCAGACACCTGAGTTGGGTGCTCCAGGTATACCTCCCTTGGTGCAGGCTATGTGCACCCTACTGTTTTAGTTGAGCCTTGATTACCATTGAAACATCAATGGGAGGGATTTAGCCCCAGGCAGATCAGCTGTAGGTACTGACTCTTACCATGGTAGAGAACCTTTTGTGTGGAGGCTGATCCCACAGAGCAGAATCACTTCATCAGGGCTCAGGTCACTGTTGAGTCTACCCCTTGAGTGTGTTGCCCATGACAAAGGTTGGTGGTGGTTCAGTGTGGTCTGATTCTGTCCCCTGGGTGTGCTGGCTGTGGAGCCTCTCAAGAGGAACAGGTCAAGGTCAACTGCCACCAGTGCTCCTTCCAGAACCACCTGGCTTGAGCTACAAAGCAATCTTCATAAGGCTGTTACTTGTCTGGGCTTGGAGACGCCTGGGAAAGGCCAAGTTGTGAACCAAGACTGGCTGCTGCTAGTGACAGGCTGAGGTAACTTAGCAAGAAGTATGGAGGATACAGAGGCCAGTTACTGCTTGTTTGTGAGATTTTTAGGAAAGTTAGCAGTGTGAGCCAAGGCATGCCATATGTATGGAACATCCACTGAGAAGGGCTTGAGTGGGACCAAAAGTTGGGTGGGTCAGGGTCTCAGGGAATCACCAGGGTGGGGTGAACAGTGTGAGCTAGGTTGATGGAGACTCAGATATGGCACCAGCCTGCTGACTCTGTGGGTGGAGGGCTTAGCAAAGAAACTTCTGCTTGGGAGAAAGTTACCCTCCAGTCCTTGCCATAATGCCAGTCAATTCAGCTCCTCTCCATATGTCTAAGGCACTTTCCAAACTGCTGCCCCACTGCTGGAGCTCAGAGAGAGTGAGTCTGAGTAAGCCTGTGCACAGGCCCTTTAAGATGAATTTCTGGAGCTCTAGAAGTTGTCTCACTCAGCCACAATCCCCACTGGCATTCACAGTCCGAAGCAATGCAGACTTCTCTTCCCAGCACTGTAACCCTGGACTGGGGGCCTGGTGTGGGGCTGAGACCACTTGCTCCTAGGGGGACCTTCACAGCCAAGGTATCCCTCCCAATTTTGGGTGTGGGACCAGCATGTTCCTCATTTCTGTTCTACTTACAAGTCTTGATGTGGCTTCTTATGCATATTCTTAGTTATAGAACTTCTGTTCTCCTAGATTTCAGATGGTCTGAATAATGGTTGTTCTGAAGTTTAGTTGTAATTCTGATGTGGTTATGGGAGGTTCCAAGTACTGTGTTTACCTATTACCTACACTGACATCTTGACTGTAGGCTCTCAACCTCATTTTTATCTTTTGTGGTTGTGGTAACGATGCCTCTTCACAGAGCTGTGGAGACAAAAGTACCCGGGATTTGGTTCACAGTAGGGTTGAAGAATTCTAGTTCTTTCATAATTGGCCATCACGCTCACCTGGACAGCATGCCACATGAAGAACCAGATGTGGGGTCAACAAGAGAATAATACTAGCAGTGAACATTTATTTAGTGCTTAACCATGTGTTAGGCAAGGGCCCAAGCACTTGGGTGTGTTATGTAAGCTTCATGACAAGCCTATGGGCATTACTATCCTTATTCCTTTTATAGGTGGGATACTTGAGGAACAGAGAGGAAAAGAACATGCCCATGGTCTATCAGGGAGTCAGCAGCAGAGCTTAGATTCAAATCTGGGGAGGAGACACCAGAGCAGAAACCTTCACCCTGGACTGCACTTTGGAAGACACCCTTCTGTAAGGAGCAAGGCCTAAAGGGCTTCTGTTGAACTGGTAATTTTTTTAAGCTTACTTTAGCCTGCTTAGTTTCCTATGTGTTATATTTTCCCGCATGGGGGTGGGCTAGAAAGTACCTAAGCAAAAGGGGCAATTAGGACAAAAGGCTGGGAGTATCTCTGGTCCCATCTTCTGGGCAGAGTTCATTAAAATTCTCTCCCTCACTAGTAGTCTGATAACAGGCAGGTCTGTCTGATTACTGCCATATTCCTGGTGCTCAATTAATGTTGCATGATTGGATGAATAAATAAACAAACCCTATATGGTTATTTCACAATACCAAGCAAAATGCCTGGCATGTGTGGTAGATAATTCTTCTCTTCTATCCTTCTCTTAAAGATTCATCCACTATAAAGTAGAAACCCAATGCAGCTACTCTTGCTGGGGTTGATTGAAGGTCCTCCTGAGGTTTTCTTCTGCTCAAGAAGCTGCTGAGTATCTGGTATACAGCATGTTATAACTAGGCTGATGTCATGTGTGATGGTACCAGGAAGTGCCTGGATGATTTCAGTTCTCGTAACAATATTTGCATCTTAAATAGAAATAGGAGAGGACTTAAATTTATTGAGTCCCTGTTATGTGCTAGGCATCATTCATAGCCACAGTTAGAAGAGGAGCTCTTATTCCAGCTCTGTGGATTTGGAAACTAAGGTTGGAGAGATCAAAAGCCTGGTTGAGGGTGATATAGGCAGGAGCTGCTAAAGCTGGAAGCAAATCCCCTGTTGGCCCAACTCAGTTCATAACTGTTTTGGTGTGCAATGCTGCCAGTCCCTGAGAGTAGGTGAGAGCTAAGAGATGCTATTGCTTAGGCAGGACAAGTGCCCTCACACTTTCTTTATTTTGTTTCTTTGCAGCAGGGTGTTGGTTCTTCTTGTTCTCCATCACTTTCAGAAACCAATGCCAGTGGAATTTGCTTTGTGGAACTGGTTAAAGAAGATGGGACACTTGGATTCAGCATAACTGTAAGAGTTATTAGGAGAGCTCAGAATATAAACAGTTAATAAGATGTTCATCTGGAGGCTTGGTGGGCATTCCACTCACATGGTAACCTCTGATAATGTGCTTAATGGTACAAGCAGAATATGAGAAATGGGTGAACCAAGAAAGTTGTTTTGGGCCTTTGTAGGCTGTGGGAGTTCAAAAACAAACTGGGAGACATAGGGAAAACTTGGGATGAGCAGTGTGGGTGGAATTGGGTGATGAGTCCTAACCCTGAGTTTACGCTGGGCAGCAAGGAGAGGGTAGCAGGGTGGGTCTGGAGGGACGCAAGCCAAAGGTGAGAGGGATATCCACAGCCACCCAGAGAAGGGTCGTGATAGAGTCTGTTGCTCCCACTTTCAAGGTCAGGACAAAGCCAGGTTGGTAACAACTCTCTTCAGAATGGACACTTTGCATTTGGTTTGTGAGCTCTATCTGGCAGATCCTGGAGGAGGGAGGAAAAATACTATACGGGACTGATACAATCCCACTGATTTAACAATCTATTTATGTGTATATACCTGCATGAAGTAATTAGAAGAGAAAGATAGAGTTAAATCTTTATCTAGTGGCCTATAGCGATGTTCACAATCAATTATTAAGTTAAAAAAAGCAAGTTGCTGAATACTGTATAGTTTAATTCTAGTTTTGTATCCACAAACCAGCACACAAGCATACAGGAAATACCAGGCACCAGACATTGATGTGATAGGCACAGTCCATAGCTGAATTCACCTTTATTGGCTGTTGCTTATGGAGAGACAGTGTGGTGCATTGATGTGGCTCTGATTTTCAAACACCTGCCATGGGCCATTGCTGGGGCTGGATACAGCAGCTCCCTTACACAGCTCGTATTGTTATATTTCTTGTGAGTACCTGCTCATGGATACTATATGCTAAACAAATGAGTGAATAGATAAGATGGTATCACATGGAGATACAGTGGCAGGCAGATGGGGGCTCTTTTAGTCCTGAAGGTCAGGGAGGCCCTCCAGGAGGGAACAGACAGGTGGTGACATTTTTGTATTTTTCAGGGTGGCATTAACACAGGTGTGCCCTATGGAGGGATATACATGAAATCCATCATTCCTAGAGGACCAGCTGCCAAGGAAGGGCAGATCCTGCAGGGTGAGGAATGGAATCATGCTGGGAACTGCATTCTTCAGTGTGCAGAGCCCTGACCTGGGAGGTGCAGCCCTGCTCCCACTGTTGAGACATTGTGCAAATAACTGCCTCACCACATCATAGCTCCCTCACCTGGAAAAGGGGACAATTTATGTTAGCCCACCCATTTGATAGGTTCATATAGCAATCAGATATTAATAGTAGCACTTTGAGAACCACAAGGTGACTCAAAAACATAAGATTTTAAATAAGCATGTTACAGTTTGGCCTTCATGGGAGAAAATAGTAGTTTCCATGGAGGACAGAGAATACATTGGTGATGCTCACTTTAGTGTCTGGGGTGGACACTGGTGACCCTTCTCTCTGTCTTTCCTCATGTCCACCACTCTAACAGAAGTAGGTGATTTAGATTGTTCTCTAAAACAGCCATAATTGAACCAAAAAGGGCACTTAGGCTCTTACTTCATTTCTCCTAGAATTCCAGTGTCTCTGGCATCAACCAGGTCTCCCTGACCTTTTTTAAAATAAAAAATATTCTGGAGATAAACATTACCCAAAGAGACTTGAAAAACTTTCAAAAACAGTTTCACAGAAAAACAGGAGAAAGGATGGGGTTATACAGGGATGGCCCAACCAATCGAAAGGCTTCTCTCTCACTGGTAGTGGAAGATGTTCACAGCAGCGCTGGCACTCAGGCCCAGGCAGGGCTCCTTGCTACTCTGCTTCCTACTTCTCCTTGAAGCTGCATGGAAGTCCACTGGGCAGGGAACCCCAGGACAGTCTTTCCTGCAGCCTCAGGGACCTTTGAACATCACATCTGTCTCCCTGCTAGGAGACAGGCTCCTGCAGGTTGATGGAATGAGTCTGTGTGGCCTCACCCACAAGCAAGCTGTGCTGTGCCTTAAGGGCTCCAGGCAGGTAAGTGCACCATCACTCATAACTGGGGAATTTCCCTTCCTTTCAGAGCTTTCCTGGTCAACATCAGACACTGCAATTTCCTGCGAGTGGGAGGGACCCAGGCAGGAAACAAAACAACACTTTCTTCGTTGTCTGTTTGTTTTTCTTTTGTGTCTTCCTTTTACTGTTCCTTTTCTATGTGGATGTGAAAGCCAGGAGGAAGCAGACAGATGTTCCCAAGCGGAAAACCTAACCCCTATAAACAGCCTTGAAAAATGTACTTGTCATTTGCCTTGTCATTTGAATGTGGATTCTGGAATCACACAGCTGAACAGAGCTGATGGAGTGGGGCCACTTTTCTTGCCTGGCTCTGGCTGCCCTCACTCTCTGTTTCAGCACTAAGTGACCAGGGCTTCCACCTACTCTTAGGCTCTCTTACTAACAACCTACCTTTGCATATGCTGATCCCCCCCCACCCCTACTACCACCCCCCAGTCCTTTCGGTTTTCATCATGCTGTGGTGTTAAAGGCCACATCATCCTGGGAATCTTTTTATTACAGTGAAGTAGAAATTCAAGATGCTGAGAGCTAGAGGCATTCACCCAGGCAGCATCTGGATATTATCACATTGTTTCAATCTCTGCCTGAGGGTAGGAGACTCTACTTGCCCCAGTATCCTAAACTACAGAGCTAGCATGGCTCTCTCAGTAGGACTCCTGAGGCCCCTTCTGGAAAGCTTTGCTTTTTTTAACCAAAGAAATCTTCTGGGTATTGGTAATTTACTTATATTGACAGCCTTGATTCACATATCTTGAGAACAGAATCATAATTTACTAGTACTCTTTGTTCTTTAGACCTTTGCTAATTAATATTACAAAAGGTACTTGGCCAACCTACTGGTGGTGATGACAGGTAGGAATTGTCACTCTAGGATCATGGGATTAGTGCTAAATGACAATTGCAACAGAAGAATGTTAGGAGGTCCAACTCCCTTGAATGGAAGTTTGAGATTTCTAAAAAGTGTCCAGGTGATATCGAGCCACTGGTTCTTGAACTATGATTTGGGTAACAAGCGTTTGAGTGTGTGAAGAGGGATGGAAATCAAACCAGATGTAAAGGGGGTCCAGGTTGGCATGGGCATGGGATATTGTGCTAGGGGCTGGGACTTTAGCTGATGGGAAACATTGGAGACTCTTAATCAAGAGTATTGCATATTTAGTTTGTGTCTTTGATCAATCCCTCGATGTCCATGAAGAAGACAGGCTACAAAAGGAGAAGTTAGGGTCCAGCAAGCCAAGGAGCTAGCCACAGTCCAGCTGGGCACTGGCAGCAGGAGAAGGAGGAGAGAAGTAGTGTGCACTGAGATGTTTCTGATGGTGAACATTCAAGCCTTGGAAATCAGATGAGAATTTTGAGGGCAGCAGGGGAGAGCTGACCACTGCAAGTGTGGTCCTGGCAGATTAGTTGAGGGATGTCCCATATTCTGGAAGAGCTAATGCATGGGGAGAAATGTTTTTGGTAAAAGGAAGAGGAGAAAGTGAGGATGAGTGAGGGGGAGAAAATGAATTTGACCTTGAATACACTGAAATAGAGGCACATATATCACTTCCAGGAGAATTTGTCCAATAGGCAGTTGGAAATATGGCTCTGGATCCCAACAGATAGGCTAGCTTGGAGATCTTAATTTGAGATTCAAGTGAAGCAGCTACTGAAAGTATCAGAAAATTAAAAAGCATTTGCAGGGTGAAGGGAGAACCTTCTGGGTGATATACAAGGTATAAATTGCATTTGTTCACCCATCCTAGGTTGCAAGACTGGTGTTAGAGAGAAGAGGCTTGAGGACTGCACAGCAGTATCGTTCTGTTAATAATGGGATAGGAATTGAATGCACGGCTGTTTCCTTGGCAACAGCCTTGCCTGGCAAGCCTGCAAGCTGTGTCTCAGGACAGATGATGAGAGGAGAGAGAATTGTTACTATTGTCATGTCATTCTGTGCTGCTTTTGAATGGTCAACTCAAAAGGGAAAGGAGGAAGGCTTTTTCTGGGTTCTCAGATAGTGAGCAGTGGTGGTCATGATGTGGTCAGCTTTCTGATATAGTGGAAGACAATCTAATAAAATGTGTTTCTGGAAAAATAATGCATTGTCCCAGAATGACTGAAAGGCATAATTCTGCCACCAAACCTTCTGAGGGCTTCTGAGCAGCTGTTGGAATGTTTGTGTTAAGTATTTGGGGATGAAATTGAAATGAAAGGGTCATGCATTTTTCTGACCAAAGCTCCACATTCAAGCTAAGTATTTGTAACAAAGGATCTGAGGAATAATGAAGCAGACTGAGAGAGAAAGGTGTTCAGAATCTGACCTTTTTATCAGCATCATTTTAAAAAGCAGACCCACAATCAGTTTACTAGGGCATCAGTGCACATCTTCTGAGGGTTGCCCCTCTGCACTTCCCTGTGATTTTGTTTTCTGCTAGGAAAAAGGCTTATTTACATAGGATATTATGATTTGGAGTTTAACTGTTTTCCCAGTCCCTTTGTAGAGATTTTCTGGAATGTGTAAGTCAGGTGGGATGCAAGGTAGCCATAGTGAGTGATGGGTTGGGTGGAGGAGCACACATGTTCATAAACAAACCTGTCCTCTTTTATTGCTTCACTGTTGATTCCAGTGAGGACCTTTGAGAAACTGAGTACAAAATGAGCCAAAGGGGCCAGATAATGGTGAAGGTGAAATTAGTCATACAACACATTTGCACCTAAGAGCTTCTGATGCTTTTCTTCCTGCCCCAAATCAAAGTTCACAAAGGCAGTGTGCTCTGTGCCTATATGGAACAATGCCAGCTGAGCTGAAGAAGCCAAATGAGAGGATGCTGAGAGGCCTCTTTGGCTGCCAGATACCCAGGCTCCTGGGACTGTATCTATCTTGGGTGCCCAGAGGCAGCTGTTTTTTCTATGGTCAGTCCACATGGCTAAACAAAACAGCAACTAAGGCATTTCCATGGAGTTGGCCATAATTGTTTCCATAGTCTAATTATGCAAAATTTAGCTCCAAATATATTAAAAAATGGTTGAAGTTCTAAAGGAGTACTAAGAGTGTATGTGATACTAGTTTTACTAAATGCAATGGGCATATTGTATATGTCTATGAACTATATCTTTACATATAGACTTTGTTGATTATCTATAATTGCACTGTGTGATGTGATTGCCATTTGTCACATGTGCCTATTAAGTACTTGAAATGTGGCTAATCCAAATTGATAAAACACACTCTCAGTTTCTGAAAACTTAGTTAATGAGAGGAGAATAAAGTATCTCATTAATACTCTTTTTGTGTTGATTACAAGTTGAAATGGTAATACTTTAGACATATTTAGAGATATATAATCATAAATAAAATATATTATTAAGTTTATTTGACCTCTTTCCTCTCACTTTTAAAACAGAAATTACCTATGTGGTTTGCATTTTCAGCTAACATTCTATTTCCATTGGACAACACTGATCTATAACATATATAATGGATTCTGTCATAAAATTAACAAAATGAAATCATTTTATGTAAAACAAATAGTTCATCTACTTGATAGTTTGCATTTTGAGGCTGGTCAGTTTCACTTGTAATCTACTGAAGGATTTATTCATTCACATCCTACAACACAAGTCCACAATTTGAAGTCAAACTGAAAAAGAATGCCAGTGGTTTGGGATTCAGTTTTGTGCAGATGGAGAGAGAGATTTGCAGCCACCTCAAAAATGATCTTTTGAGGATGAAGCAGCTCTTCCCAGGACAGCCAGCTGAGGAGAAGGGGGCCATTGCAGCTGGTGACATTATTCTGGCTGTGAATGGAAAGCCCACAGAAGGCCTTGTCTGCCAGGTGGGAGGCCATGAATGATGTAGCCTCATGTGCAAGCTTATGTCAACCATGCTTTTTTTCAGGCCCACTCACTGTAGAGAATACTCTGTGATCTTGAAAATCATACCTGGAGCCTGGACTTTGATTCACACACAGAGAGTAATTGGCAGAACATTCTCACATTTAATTTTCCATCTTAGTGTTTAAATAGCTGACCTTGAGTGTGCCTTGCTTCTAATTAGGTTCATAATGAAACTGAGATTAAACCCTGGGCTTTTATGTTGTCTAAAGGTTTCCTAACACATTCTGGGAAGTGAGTATAAGGCTAAAGGGACTGTAGTGGTTCTCATTTTGCCCTTCTTCCCCTTTTTCTACTAAATTCACAACTTTGGGTGCAGTGTTACATTGCTTATCCTGAATATGATAAATATGTAATTCAAAAAAATGTGAAAAGTAGACACTTCTCAATAGTTATTCAAAAAAGCTCTATGAAATATTGTACATGTCAGTCAGGGCTCTGGCAGAAAATTGGCTCACTTGAGGGGATTTTAATAAAGGTGTGGGCAAGGGAGATATGGAGCCCTGGGTCTGGGAACATGAGGTGCAGTTACCCACTCCCCCAAGCCTGAAGGGATATGGGAAGGAGCAATTACCCAATCCCAGAAGCTGGAGCAGACTCACTGAAATGAGCTGTGATGTTAACTGAGGGATGCAGTCATCACCAGCCTCCCTCTGTTCTCTGTCTCTATCCATGTTCATGCTGGCACCAGCTAAGCCCAGTAGGAAGCCCCACTGCTGCCCATACAGGCCCACCTCTGGAGCACAGCACACACATGCTGCATGAAGGTGGAGAAGGGTTCCAGGTGGGGTAGGGAGCAAGGAGTATCCCCAAAACAGTGTATGTTTGGGTGGGGAATGCCTTTTTTCATCTAGCTTCAGATCTAAGGGCTATTCTCTGAGAACTGTGGCAATATTACAGTCAGGAGTTTCCCAGGGCCTTAGCTGAGCACTGCCTGCAGCACCTACATGACTGGTGGTATTGAGATTAGGGGGTGGAAGGAAAGAAGGTTGAACTGGAAGAGCCATTTGTTTGAGTCACTGTGTCTCTGGAGAAAGGCATTATTATTGGCAGATGCTTTATGAATAGGCCCTGGGTAAACTCTGGCTATTTCCAGTCCAATATTGGTTCATTACCTTTGTGGGAGCTGCAGGCTAGTGGCCTTGCCTCCTTGCACTTTGGGAAGTTAGGCCCACAGTGGTGTTCTCTACAGTTTTCTGGAAGTGAGTAACATATAAGGGGTAGGGGGTAGAAGGGCCAGCACAGGGAGATAGTGGAGAGCACAGAAGAGGAGATGCATGGCCATGCCAACTCCACATTTGACTATGGAGTTTGGTTTCTTGTAGGAGGTACTCCATTTACTGAGGCTCATGCTCCTACCTTGCCTACCTCCTTCAGGTGTCTTGCCTGAGACAGAACAGGGATGGCAGGTAAGATGTGGTGTCCTTGCTCTCTCCACATGCCTCAGGTTCAGGTAACCATTTTCCTGTCTGGTGGGTTCTGAGAAGCCCAACTTTGCTTTCTAGGTAGGATTCAATGCCAGCTTCTCTCACTGGGACAGGAAAATAGCTGGTCCCCAAACTCATTTGGTTGGTAACAAGTTCATGAGGTCATATCTCTGACTTTTCCTTTTCCTCCATGATTCTGCCTCTCTTAATGTTTGAATCTTCCTGTATATGGTTACACATGTTCAGGTCTTGGCCATAAAACCTCTATAGCCAGACTCTATGACAGCTGAGCTGATTGTGGGGAAACCAGAAACAAAGGAAGCAGATACAAAACCAGAGTGAGGGAAGGTAAGGATTTCTATTCTGAGGAACGAAATGGACAGC
This sequence comes from Phyllostomus discolor, assembly GCF_004126475.2. Lineage (NCBI taxonomy): Eukaryota > Metazoa > Chordata > Mammalia > Chiroptera > Phyllostomidae > Phyllostomus > Phyllostomus discolor. The sequence goes on from NC_040907.2 coordinate 109,074,312, forward strand.
AGAATGTGATCCATCCTCCTAATGCGTAAATTAACCATAAAAGGTCTAGTGCAAGGAAAAGAGGCATTGGAATAAGAAAAAAATCAGAGGTTTTACCTTGATGCCTGTATTAGGTTCACCAGAGAAATAGAACCAAAAGATGTGTATGTGTGAAGGTATATGTGTGCCAAAGCAGGTTCATATATATGGGGGGGGGGAAGAGGGAGAAAGAAGAGGGGAATGGGAGGGGAGAGGAGGAGGGAGAGAGAAAAGAGGAGAAGAGGGAAGGTGAGAGGAGAGGAGAAAAGATAAATTTTAAGGAACTGGATCATGTGATTATGGTGGTTGGATAGCCTAATTCTGGCATCTGGAACTCCAGGGAAGAGTTAATGTTACAGCATGAATCCTAAGGCAATCTGGAGGTGGTATTCATTCTTGGAGTTCTTCGTCTTTTTCTCTTAAAACCTACAGCTGATTGATGCCCACCTACATTACAGAGGTTAATCTGCTTTATTCACAATCTACTGATTTAAACATTAATCTCACCTAAAAAAATACCTTTACAGAACACTAGACTAGTATTTGACCAAATGTCTGGGTACTGTGGCTTAGCCAAGTTAGCACTTAAAATTAACTATCATGATGTGGTGTGTTGGGTCCCTAGGACACAGGCTCTGCAGAAGAGATTCTAGTGTCATAGGTGTATAGGGCCCATCCTTAGAAACACTCCTGGGAAGGTGGGGAAAACAGTTTGAGGGGCTGGAAAAGGAGAAGAAATGTGATGCAGCTGCAACAGGGGTCTTTGCTGACCCCACAGGGAACTCTGGAGCTGGGATGGCCTCTTCCAGTTGTTCTTATGTGGGACATGAGAGTCTGTGCCTTTGCCCTGAATATCAACCAGCACTGGCACATGGGCTATCCCAAGGGAGGGGGCCTAACTTTGGCTGAGGCAGCTCCCTTGAGCTGAGAATTTCTGGGAAGGGGCTTGCTGAGTGCCATCAGCTTCTGACACCCTTAGCAGCTGGGGAATGAGGGCCTCAGCCTGGAAGAGGATCTGTGGGCACACCCTGGAATCCCCCACACCTGCTCTGTCACTCACTTGCTGCATGGGCTTTGGGCAGTTGCCTAACTTCTCTAGGGCTCATGATTCCTCATCTATAAAATGAGGGTAAGAATCACTAGGGACAGCACAAGAGACTTAGTGATTCAGATTCTTTTAGTGCTCAGATTCTGAGAGCTGGTTGATGCTGACTTTGGTGAGAAGAGCTATGGGAAGGAAGTAAGAAATTTACCCATTTGGAATAAAGCTTAGATGACAGCAATTGTTTAAAGCAATTGAACAGGGTGAAAGAGGGTCAAGTTTTGCACACACAAGGATCAGGCTGAGGAGTTTGGTACCCTGGGTTTTGTTGGTATATCCAGGAAATACCAGAGGAAAAGTTGTCCTCTGTCCTGGAAAATAGTTCCACCTGGGAGAACCCAGAAGAGCTTGGTGGGATGGCTTGGGGTAAGGTATGGTGGGCATGCTTTCTCTCTCCTACCTGGAGCCAACTGGAGAGGAAATTTCATTCATTTGTGTGAATCCAAAGGTCAGATTGAAGACCAAGAAAGGGAACATTTAATTTATAATTAGAATAAAGTAATTATGAGAAAGAGGCAGATGTACAAACATTTTGAGTAAGGTCATTCCAAGCAGAAGGAATAGCAAGTGAAAAGTCTCTGAGACATGAATAACCTGGATGTTTGAAGGACAAAAAGATAACAGTTGGTGTTTGGACTGTAGTTAATGAAGGGGAGAATAGAAGGAGAAGTGTAGAGGCAGTTGGGGCCACATAATGTAGGACCTTATATGTTTTGGTAATGTGCTGGCTGCAATGAGAAGCCACTGAAGGGAGTGGTGGTGGAAGATGAAGTGTTAAGCAGGAACATACCCTCACATGGTCTATGCTTTAGAAAGATTACTTGTTGCTTGCTGATGGAGATGGGATAGGGGAGGCAAACCAGTAGTTATTCAGGGAAGATATTATGTGGCATGGACTCAGGTTGTAGTTGAATAGTTGGTAAGAAGTAATCAGATTTGGGATACATCTGGGAGGTAGAGCCCAGAGAATTCTATTTCAATTAGATATGGGTATGAAGAAAGAAAACAAAGTTTGGCTTGAGAAGCTGGATGAATGGTGGCACCACTTATAAAGATAGGGGGTGCATAGAAGGAGGAGTTTACAATACCTGGAAAAGAAGCAATAGTTCTTGATAGCACGCAAAACTGAACTGTTTATGGAACAGCCAAATGGAGATGTCTATTAGGCAGTTACGCGAGGAGAACTGAAAGTAGATTTGGGAATTGTCAGCAAATAATGTAATTTAAAGCCATGAAATGGATGATACTACCTTGGCAAAGAGTGCAGAAAAAGTCAAGAAGAGGGCTGACAAAGTAAGCCATGGGAAACTCTAACATTTTTGAGAGGCCTGGTTCAAAGAAATGAGACAGCAAATGGGACTAAAAAGTGGTCTGGGAGGTGGTAGGAAAACCAGACAAGGACAGAGTTCAGAGTAAAATCTGAACATTTAAGTAGAATAAATGAGTAATGAATGCTCTCAAGAAGGATGGGGGCTCAGTTATACTGGATGTTGCTGAGAGGTAGAGTGACATGAGGACAGAGAATTGTCTTTTGGATTTAGGAAGAGGTAGATCTTTAGAGACCCTGATTGGGACAATTTCATTTGGGGAGTGAACAATGGCCACAGAAGCCTGGTTAGAGTACGTACAAGGGAGAAGGGGGAGATACAGAAATAGTGAGTATAGGCACTCATTTGAATAACAGAGAAATAGTATGGCTATTAGAGGAGGCATGTTGGGGTATTAGTAGAGGAGGATGTTGTGGTAGGATGCAGGCTGGTCAGCTGAGTTTAGTGTGAGAGATGAAGGATTCTTGTCTGAATGTGTTCATTCTCACTATGAAGTAAGAGGTAAGGTGGGGGAACTTGAGGAGAGAGAAGATGAGAAATAATTTAGAGAGTAGAGGGAACAGGAAACTGAATTTACTAAGAAAGTAGAGAAAGATTATTTGGAAGTCTTGAGTGTCCATTTTACCTCTGCATCCCTACATTTGGTATTAGTCAGTGTCTCAAAAGCAGGCACAAAGTCCACACGTACAAATAGTCACTAATATCTGTAATTAAAACAGCACCAGCAAATAACATATGATAGAGGCAGAGAGGGGCAAGAGGATGGGAGCTCAGTGCTCTTGTTTTTAAGGGAGTGATTATGGGGCAGACCATGGAATCTAAGCAGAATAAAGGAAAATGTGGACATGTGTGGCTGGGAGGGAGAGTGTGGTGAAAATGTAGCAGGTCCATGCATGAAGAGCCTTAAAGGGGATGAAGGCTTGCTGGGGAGGAAGTACAGGGATGATGAGCTAGAAGGGGAGGAATGTTTCAAAATGAGATTTTGGAGGTCTCCCAAGAATCATGAGAACAAAAAGACTGCTTTTCCTATTTTTTTGGTCTTATACTTTCTTTTAAAAGATTTTATTTATTTATTTTTAGAGAGGGGAGGGAGGGAGAAAGAGAGAGAGAGAGAAACATCAATGTGTGGTTGCTGGGGGTCATGGCCTGCAACCCAGGCATGTACCCTGGCTGGGAATCGAACCTGCGACACTTTGGTTCGCAGCCCGTGCTCAATCCACTGAGTTACGCCAGCCAGGGCTGGTCTTATACATCTTTATGTATACCCTTTAAAAAGTACTTTATGTATCAATAGAGTCATAGTGTTTATGACTCATATGTAAATAAAAGTACATATATGGAGGTCCTCTCATTGTGGGGGTTGAACAGTCAGACAAGTGAGGAGACCACTAGGCTGGGCAGCAAAAGTTTCTTTCTTATAGGTGATGGCAGGTATGGGAGCTCAGCTCTGTCTGGCTGGCTAGTGTATGTGCTATATTACATCATGGATATAGGCCATGGGATGTAAGTAATACAAGATAATTTTTAGGAAAAGTTAAAATCATGACCCTGAGATGTAAAATGAATACACATTAGAGATTTTTTTTTAAAGACTTTATTTATTTATTTTTAGGGAGGGAAGGCGGAGAGGGGGGAGAGAGAGAGAGAGACAGACAGACAGACAGACAGACAGACATCAATGTGCGGTTGCTGGGGGTTATGGCCTGCAACCCAGGAATGTACCCTGGCTGGGAATCGAACCTGGGACACTTTGGTTCCCAGCCCGAGCTCAATCCACTGAGCTACGCCAGCCAGGGCTCACATTAGAGATTTTAACTAACTTATTCAATGAGGGAAGTAGGCAGATACAAAAACTGGGCAAAAAGGTTTCCTAACTTATACAGAGTTATGAACTATCTCAGAGAAATGAATACAGTTCAAATCAGATAACCCCCAGGTTGTGCTAGAGGCAATGCATAGTTTCCTACTGAAACACAGATTCTTTTTATCCTCTAGAAAGTTGAGTGGTGTTAGTGCACCATAAAAGGCCATCAAAATCAGAACCTAAAAGGCCCAAGGGGAATGTAAACAGTTGAGAAGAATCAAGTAATATTTGGAGAAGTGAAGAGGAGACCCAGGGGAGGGCATCATGTTGGGAGGGAAAGTGAGGCTGTGAAATGGGCCATCTGGGATGAGGACAAATGAAGACAAAGAAACTTAAAAAAACTTCCTGTTGGAAAGTGGAATAAAGAGTCATTGTTACTTCTGTTTTTATATTGTTTAAGTTTTCAAATATTTTAAAAGATTTTATTTATTTATTTTAGAGAGATGGGAAGGGAGGAGATAGAGAGGGAGAGAAACATTAATGTGTGGTTGCCTCTTGTGTGCCCCCCACTGGGGACCTGGCATATAACCCAGGCATGTACCCTGACTGGGAATCAAAATGGTGACCCTTTGGTTCTCATGCCAGCACTCAATCCACTGAGCCACACTAGCCAGGGCTCAAAATAATTTTTATTAAAAACAAACAAACACATTCATCAAGGGCTTCCAATGGTCCCAAGCTAAGGGGCTTAGAGATGGATAAGTGTGCTGCCTAGGGCCTGTGGGAGCTAGGGTCCTGACAGAGGGAGGATGACCCCAGAGTGCATCTCTTAACTGCTCTATTCTACATGAAAAAATTCCTTGTTATTTTTTACAGAAGCAACTTTTAGATTCTTCTCACTGTACATCATGGATCTATTAATCCTTAGGATTTTTTTTTAAGAGACACCTGTTTCAGATCAAGAATTTGCCAAGGCAACATGCACTGACTCAGAGCAGAGCCCCAGCCTAGATCAAGAGGACAGCTGGAGGGACAGTGCCTCCCCAGAATAGGGGAAGGCCTGGATTTCAGGCCAGAGTCTTGGCAACAGGCCACCAGAGAGGCACAATGGGACCAAGACATAAAGGAGACCCTGGGCTACTTCCTTGATGCGTCCTGGGGATTCCAACCCTCATTTATGCAGACAGCAACAGGAAGTAGAGGCTGAGGCATTGCCTACCTCTTTGGAAAAGGATATGAGGCAAAATTGCTATTCAGTCTGTGACATCAGAAGACTGGGTAAGACTCACCACATTGCAGATATTTTGTAAATTGTGTGCATTTTGTGGCTAAAAATTACAATTGAGTCATCAATAACTGTGCTTAGATACTTAGATACTAGGCGCAGCACTGTTCTAGGCATATGGAGGGGAGGCCAACACAAGACAAGCATAAGGTCTGGAGCTGCTGTAATTACAGCTTGTGAACTTTTGAAGGCTGCAGATGGTTTGGAGGCTGCCTTGGGGTTTCTTCTCAGCACTCAAATCTGTGTCTTGCTCCCTCATGGCATCTTAAAGCGTTGTGGTAAGAAAGAATTTCCTGTATACATCATCACCTCTATTGCTAATATAATGCTTCACAATCAGCAGCAGCTTAAAAAAACATGCCTACATTTTCAAAACTAGGCTGAAACATTCATTTCAATATCCATTTTTAACTTAGCTTTATTTTTGTGCTCATGCAGCCCTAACTATTCCAGTTCTCAGTCCTGTCCTGATGGAAAACATACTATTTGATTCAGCTTTACATATTTATTACAGATATCCAAAGTGCACAGAGACCTATTAAAAGCAGAGAGAGGGGCACAAATATTGAGAAAGGGTAAGATACTGCTCCTAGGTGTGTGCTAGGTGGAAGCATGAGCACAAAGCAGACAAATAATGAGGAACAATGGTTTGTGTTTTACACTATATAAACCCAGTGAGATTATATGTGTCTTTTTTGTTGATCAACTTAGAAGACTGACAAAGGCAGATCTATAGGGACTTGTCAGTGACATGAAATGTGAAGTAGACCACATAATGCAATTAGGCAGGGTGAGACCTGTGACTAACAGGAGCCACGTGTTCCTTAAATATATTCAGACAACTTTTAAAAGAAGACTGCGCTAGACAAACAAAAACCAACTAGTCTGCAAACAAGAACAAAGTGGGTAAGCACATTTGTCAGTGTTATTCACTTCATTGTCTAAAAAATGCATAAACACAAGTGTATTCTAGGCAGTAATTGAAAAAATTGATTAAATAATAACAGAAGTAATCTACAGAGATTTATCTAAGGACAGCTATGAGCATGATCTTATAGGAAAAATAAAAGAAACTACTTCCTTGTAGGCATGGGACCACTCTTGGAATTTTAAAGATTTTACTGCCAGATAATTTGGGGTGATGGACAGAGACCCTGAGAACTGGCTTACAAAGTGACTCTGGGTTTAGGTATAGCCTGGAGTTTGACTTGCCATGAGCCATTAATCTAACATGGTTATAAGTTATTGATAAGTTATTTTTTAAAACTAATTATTAGTATAGGTAGTCACTGCTTCATTCATTGAAGAATTCATCACAGAATCTCAGGATTGTTCAATATAAAAATCATTGACTCCAAACCTTGAAGCCCATGCTGAAATCTGCTCTGTGATGTTCCCGAAGTAGGGGTCCTACTTGTGCTTAAATATCTCTAGGGATGCAGAATTCACTTCCTTTTGAGGTTGCCCATTTTATCATCATGTTTCCAAAGTTAGGGAATAAGGTGAAAATCACCTCATGCCATATTGCCCTTGAACATCACTTTGGAAGATATGATGTCCCCTCTGCCTCCCCATTGTGGGAACAGATTAGTTATTTATTTATGTTTGGTTAAGTCTCTGATAAAGTCTGGTGACTTGTGTTTATGGGCTCTCTGCAAAATGCTCATCTTTAAATGCTGGCCTTATAGGAATGAAGAGATGACAAATTCAAGTTTCCCACTGATGTTCACTTCAGGGCTTACCCTCATTGAGTGAAAAGTTGTTAATTGCAGATGCTTCCATTTATTTCTCCCCTCTCTCTCTCCTTCCACCTCCAGCACATATAGTTAAATTCATGTAATTAAAACACATGTAGTTTTAGCAACCAGTATTTAGTGAAAGAATTGATAGAAGTCTTCATAGTCATTTAAGAATGTAAAATTAAGGCAGAGTTCTTGAAAGGAACCCAGAGTTACTCTATGCCTTCAGGGAGGCAGAACACTATTTCTGGATAAGGAGGCTAAAGGTCTAACTCTACTGCAGCTGCTGTGCCAGCTGTGTCATCAGGACAGCTGGCTGAGGGATGAATGAGGCTGCCAGGTGAGGGCTATTGGTCAGATGGGAGGGTGAAGGAGAGCCCTGTGAGGCCTGCTCTGGAGTCAGAGTGTGGCTGAGTGGAGTGAGTGAGGTTGATGCCTGGCTAAGAACAGGAGCAATATAACAGCAGGACAGAGCCCTCATCAGGCTGGGGCCTGGGTACTGCCTTCAGCAGGGTGCTTTCCATATACAGATTCTCAGGGGAAAGCATCTACTCTCCCCATTCCATACATACCACTCTGACAATCCTAAATATTGATCTTCAACAGAATCATTATTTATTCTTCAAACCCAGTAGTCCACTGGACTTTTCCACTTGATATCTTAGAGACACTGCAAATCCTACATGTTAAATGCTGTTGTTGGGGCTCACAGGAGCAGTGGCCCTGAGTTCCCAGCTGCACTAGGTAGGGCTTACAGGAATATCAGACAGGGCCTGTTGCTGGAGAACTGAGAAGGCTAAGCCTCACAAAAAAGACATAAAACCTGAGCTTTGTTGTGAGTTTAACAACAGTAAATGGGGCAATTACAAATCCTTAGTATCTAGGCTTGAAATACTGTCTACTCATTTGACTTGTCTTTCTGGAAGGTACACATGATTTTTGGTGGCCCAAGTCTCTAAAGAACAGCTGTTCAGGGAAGTAAATCCCCTGTAATAAGCAAAGGCTTCACAATGATTTCACCGACTAAACTTAACTGGGATTCTTTTAAGCAGTCTTTGAAGCGTTGCAATATTTGGCGTTCTGGGCCCTGCCAGCTTGTTTGGGGAATGTGGCTGGGCAGGGATCTCACATCAGGTCTGCTGATTGTCCTCTAGTTATCTTGTGTCTAGAGCAGCAGCTGAAGTCATTAACTGTACCTAAAGGTCAGCAGAGAGTTCTGTGACCTTGATCCATTCAAGCTCTTGATAGGAATCCTTGCTGCATTACTCCCAGATGCCCCAGGCTAGCTTGGAGCCCTTGATGAAGGACCCTGCTTCTTTACCTGGCATGTCCACCTGCCCAAACATCTGGCCTTGCTCTAAAGCAATGCTACCATCCTTATTAAACCCCCCAAATCTCTAAGTCTTGCCCCTTCCATGAAATAAGCTGTGCCTTGGGGGTCTCATGGGACTTTTTGTGCCTCTTTTTCCCTTGCTCACCCTTCCCCACCCTCACAGTCAGACTCCAGGTCATATTGTTACAGAAAAAAACAAGGGGGGCCTGGGACGATATATTATTATTGAAAGAAGGCCCTGGGTCTGTTATATCTGCCACCCTAGGAAAGACGTCTCTCAATGCCAGAGATTTGTGAAAAGGAAAGGAAATGTTTATTTAATGCTATACAAACTTAAAGTAGTCACCTAATGTCTTCACCAAAATCCCAAAGTCCCTTAAAACACCCACAAACAGACACAGTCCTTCCTTCCTTCCCCCTTTGCCCAGTCCAGAGTACCGTATCTCAGGAAAGGAAATAGAAGTCCATGGCTCAGGCAGTCCTCTGGTTCTTCTCAGTTAGTCCTCCATCTCGACTGGGAGACCTCCCTGGGTTCCCGGCACCCTAAGCTGAGTCACCGGGATCTCTGCTAAAACCAGGTGGTGGTTCCCCCTTCTAAAGCTGTGGGGGTCCCCACTCTGGCACAGGCACATGGTCTTCTCTCCCAGGGCCCCGTGGTTCTCTCTCTCAGGGCTGCAGGAAGGGAGAGTCCCCACTCTGCCAAAACTGCATGGTTCTCTCCTCCAGGGCTGCCGCGTGGTTCTCCCTCTCTCAGGTCTGCGGGAGTCTTCACTCTGCTAAAGCTGTGTGGCTCTCTCTCCAATGGCCATGATCTTCTCTGCACCTCCACAGCCACATGGTTCTCTCCTCTCAGGGCTGCGCATGGTTCTCCTCCTCAATGGCCGCCAAATCTGGGTTTTAAATCCCCGCAGCCAATCTTCCTCTGCAGCCTCATTTCCGACTCCTCCCACACTCGGCTTCACATGCCAGAACTCATATCCTTCCAGCTTTACTGGGCTGCCATCACGAGTCTGGGCAGGCGTGGCCCCATGTCCTGGAGCCAGTCCTCTCTGAGCTCCCACACAGGTGCTGTAACTCAGGGGACCCGCCCCCCCCCCAGTTACATCTGGGTGGGGAAGTTACTTCCATTCCCCTGGCTTAGAGCTGATCACAGCTACTTAACATATCTATGCAACCAGTCAAAGGTTATAGATATGCCAAACAACCACGCCAGAGCTTAGCTGCAAGGCTGTTGCTATGCTAAACAGCTCTCAATGGCCCTGCTCCATTTGTCCCTTCCCCCAACCCACACCCTGGGCGGGGGGGGGGGGGCGCGGATGGAGACATCCCAAAATCTCCTGGACACCTTGAGTTCTGGACCCCATTTTAAAATGCCCATTTGGCGTCCCCCCTCTTGGCTGCACCCTGTAACAATATCTCAAGGGCAGCTTGGTGGCATGTGTGAAAAGGTGGGAGGAAAGAAAGTCATTCTCCCTGACCTGTGGTGGGGTGATGGCCAGGATTTTTTACTCTGGTGGCCACTAAGCACCCCCCTGGACTTTGGCCAGCTTGCCTCTTGCCTTCCAGGCTGATGGCCTCCCTGGTTCTCTCTCTTTAGGCAGGGCCAGTAGTTGAAGCCCCAGATCAAACCAGGAGAGCAAGGAGCACATTAAAAATATTGGAAGCATATGGTGGTAGGGTCTGAGGCCTGGACAGTTCCATACTGTGTGGCCAACGGATACATGTTGCCACCTCTTTCTCCTCCTCAGAGGACTGCTCCTGGGAGGTGGTGGTGCGGAGTGCACCTGGGCAATAGGTTGGATTTCCCATTCTTTAACAAAATCTCCATTTGTTTTTCTGCACAATTTCTATACAACTAAGCAACCATATTTTCTATACAATTCAACCAAGTATCTTCAAGTTTTAAACCAATTTTCCCTTGAAGAGCTTAGTGATTTTTAAATAAATGATTTTTTAGAATGAATGTTCTTTAGTCAGTTACATGCAGTTTCCTTATATACATAAGAATGTGTGTATATTTACATGAAATGCACATTTCCATATACCATGTAGCTCTCATGAGCAGAGATAAGCTCTTGTTGACAGCAAAAACTGAGGTTGTTTGGGGGCTTGTAGCTATTGGGAGGTACCTAAGCTGATTTTAAAGAAAAGAGGCATTGCTAGAAAGGGAAAGGGAGGGTCAGGGGACATGTAACAATGCCAACCCATTGATTTTGGGGTGGGGAAGGAGGCTGATAAACAAAGATTCATTATTTTGATAAAAAACTAAATCTGTGTGCATTTCTTTTAGATTTTCTTACTCATCATCTCTAGATTTTCAACAGATATTTTCTGAGCACCTTCTCCACATATTTGAAACTGCAAAATGCTGTTCCATCTGCACAGGCTTCTCTTTTTAATCAAAAAGCATGTGTGGTGACTTTGGAGAGCATCTAGAAGGCTATTCTTTCATTGTCATGTTTGTGTCTTCATTGTTAGACAATGAGTCTCACCCTTCATTTGCCTCTTGCATCACACAGGGAGTAAATGTCATTCTAGCTGGCTGCTTCCAAATAGGCACTTTTTCAATGCTCAGGAAAGTATCTGATATTTGCACAAAACATTTGAAGGTCACCTGCTTGAGTTGCTCCCAACCTCCTGCTTTATCCCTTTTCATCTAATTCCTCTGTTGAAGTAACAATCATAATCAGTGTTGCAATAATGGCATCTCCTACTTTTTAAGATCTTACCCTGTACCAGGAACCAGAGATTGCTGTATCAGAATTATTTAATTTAAGCATCCCAATATTCTATACATTTCTTGATCTTCCCACTATTTAGATGAGAAAACCAAAATTTAATAAACTTGCCTGAGTTCTGAGTGACTCCCATGTGAAGAGTTAGTCCTAGAACTGGGTCATAGCTTTGCTTGCAATGTTATGCCCCTTGACAAGTCCGCCATGGTCTCCTGAGCTTGGTTAGGAACTCCCCCTGCACCCATAATACTTTGTGCTGCCTCTACCATAGCACTTACTACCTGGATTGTGACATTTATTTACTGCTCACTCCTCCCATTAAATGGGGGGCTCCTCAAGGACAGGAGTCATGCCTTATTCACTGTTTACCTCCTGGCCCCAGAGCAGTCTCTGACAAGGTTTGAACACTGCCTGGCTCTCCTGTGATGCACCATGATGAGAATCCTGAAAGGCAAGGGAAGCTTGATGCGTGGGTCACTGGCCAGCAGTGATCACGGAATGCTGCGGATGGCTCAACGATACGCGAGAAAAAACATGCACAGAGACAGACTAGTTTCTGTGGAGAAGTAGGGACGGAATGGCCACCCCCTCTAGTGGGGAGCGCGCCGATTTACTGTCCATACCTGCTTTTATTGGGCTCATTTTGCAAAATAATTCAGGTAAAGTACAGTACTCATTACGAGGAAGTAAGGAACTATAGAAAACAAGGAACTCTGAGGGTCTATTTTGAGTCAGGGTCAAAAAGCTGTAAGACTTTGGGAAACAAACTAACTTCCTCCTTGGACCCTTCTCATTCATCTGAGAGCATTCTAAACAAAGAAGGTTTCACAGTAATTTACATGTTCTTTCTTAGGCCTGATCACCCGGGGAATCCTCCCTTTTCAGCACAGAGCTGCACCACCCTGTCATTGTTTCAGGCTTAGGTGGAGCAAGGGAACTAAGGCAACCAAGAGATAAGGAGATTTTCTCCCAGACTTGAGAACTCAGGCTATGTCAAAGCCAAGGAGTGAGGGTCCATCACCCCCTTTTGCTGCAGCCCCCAAAGTCCTTCTTTTGGGGGGCCTCCCACATGATTGTGCCTGTCTTAGATCATTCCCCCCTTGGGGAATCTTATCCATCTTTTGCTAACCGACCAAGCTTTGGGGTTCAGTTATGAATGAAGCAGCAAAAGCAGCACTCCTGCAAGGGAAATAAGCTTTTGTCTCCTTGCTGGCTCACAGTTCCAAGGGCGTTCCCTTAGCCTTGCTTAGGTGGGGGTTACAGCTTCTGATACCAGGCAGGGCGGTTCCCAACAGAAGCTGGGGAAAGGAATTTCTAGCCAATGCTGAAAGACCCACAGGTTCCTGTTTTCTAGTCCTGAATTGGACCAGGATGATGAGGAAGGTGACATGCATCATCTGCCTGAAGTTCCTTCTCCTACTGTGGATGATGAAGTGTATTTTCCTATCAAATGTGTATCAGAAGACCAGCTACCTTGTGTGAAATGTTTGGAAGCAGATTCAGGGACCATTCCTGTTGGGAACCGCCCTGACTGGTATCAGGAGCTGAAAACCCCGCCTAGGCTAAGGCTAAGGGAATGCCCTTGGAACCATAAGCCAGCAAGGAGACAAAAGCTTATCTCCCTGGCAGGAATGCTGCTTCTGCTGCTTTATTCATAACTGAACCCCAAAAAGCTTGGTCGGTTAGCGAAAGACGGGTAAGATTCCCCAAGGGGGGGGAATGACCTAAAACAGGCACGATCACTTTGGGAGGCTCCCCAAAAGAAGGACTTGGGGGGCTGCAGCAAAAGGGGGTGATGTACTCTAGTTCCTTGGCTTTGATATAGCCTGAGTTCTCATCGTCTGGGAGAAAATCTCCTTATTGCCTTAGTCCCCTTGCTCCACCTAAGCCTGAAACAATGACAGGGTGGTGTAGCTCTGTGCTGAAAAGGGCGGATTCCCTGGGTGATCAGGCCTAAGAAAGAACATGTAAATTACTGTGAAACCTTCTTTGTTTAGAATGCTCTCAGTTGAATGAGAGGGGTCCAAGGAGGAAGTTAGTTTGTTCCTCAAAGTCTTATAGCTCTTTGACCCCGACTCAATAGACTGGCAGAGTTCCTTGTTTTCTATAGTTCCTTAATTCCCCTTAATGAGTACTGTACTTTACCTGAATTATTTTGCAAAATGAGCCCAATAAAAGCAGGTATGGACAGTAAATCGGCGCGCTCCCCACTAGGGGTGGTGGCCATTTCGTCCCTACTTCCCCACAGAAACTAGTCTTATCTCTGTGCATGTGTTTTTTCTCGCGTGTTTTTCGGTGAGCCATCCGCAGCGGTCCGTGGTCACTGCTGGCCAGTGACCCACGCGCAACACATTCCCTTGCCACAGTTCTATTCTTGGAGTGCTCCCTCAGTGCGTTTGCCTCTGGAAGAGTCTCAAGATTATGAGAGTGAATGGGAAGACCTATAGGAGACCATGGACCCAGGTGATGGCACCCTCAGGTGGGTATCACTTTGTCTCGGCAGAATGAGGCTGCATTGTGAGTCCAGACACTAGTCTGGTTACCTTCACTTACCTTTCTGATGATGGAAGGCAGGCATGCAGCTGTGAGTGATCAAGACATTAGTTCTTAGGCTGGGCTCTGTGGAGCACCCCACAGATGTGCCCCAAGGCATCCATGGACCTCTGTACCTATTGCAGCATGTTGACTTGTATGGTTCTTTTGGAAAAAAGCAGCTCTCAACACTCTTTGAATTCTCTAACAGATCCATCACTCCCAAGAGTTTAAAAATCTCTGTTGTAAATATTCCCTCTTTCATCCTGGAAGTGGGGAAAAGTGTTGGAGGGCATAGAGAGCTTTGCTTATGGATGAAGTAGTGTGTCCTTGGACTTTTAACCTACGTAACAAATTATTTTATTTTGTCCTGTTAGGCAGTAATAGTGCATAGGTAGAATCTATAAATGATTTAATTTAATCCTCACATCAACTTTGAATGATATTCCTATTCCTCTTTTATAAATGTAGCTTAGAATGTTTATTTAATTATTCCAAAAGCATGCAGCTAGAAGAGATAGATTCACACTGCATCTATCTGATTTTATTTTTGATACATTTTTACATTTTCCCTTGAATATGTCTTTCATATTCAGTGTAAACTTATATAACAGAGATGTCTTTCCATCACATGTCATGAGTCCTACTTTTTCCCTTACAGGATATTTCTCTCTAATGAGGCTAAAACAAGCCTTGCTGTCCAGTAGGATTGGAAATCAGAGCAACTGTTCTGTTTAGGACAGGCTGCCGGCCAAATGGTGGAGGCTACCCAGCAAAACCTATGTATTGTTTTAGATGAACACAGTCTCTTAAGGCAGGACCTGATGATTTCTGCATGGATGTTCTTTCAACTGGAAGAGCCCTCAGATGTCCTTGGTCCAGAGACTGTGCCCACTGGTTTGGCCACCAGGAAGGAGAAGGAGCCTGGGAAGAATATCTGTGATGGAGTGTCTGGCCCAGTTTTTAAGAACTAATATTGAAAAGATCATGTCTATCACTTCTGAGACTCATTCCGAATAGTGACCTCTATTCAATTGTGGGGTATATGTCAAGTGTGTTTGAGTGTGTGTGTGGGTGTATGTGTACCCTTGCACTTGTGGCTGGGAATGGGGGAATTCCCTTTGTGAAAGATGTTGAGAACCAGTCTTCCATCAGGCTTGTCCAACCTGCGGCCTGCAGGCCGCATGCAGCCGAGGATGGCTGTGAATGTGACCCAACACAAAATTGTAAATTTACATAAAACATTATGAAATATTTTTTGTGATTACTTGTTTCAATGTAGTTAATGTGTGGCCCAAGACAACTCTTCCTCCAGTGTGGTGCAGACACCCCAGATGGCTGGACACCCTTGTGACTATATTAAGATAAACTTGGACAAGGCAAGGTACTGTACACACATTCTGGGACAGATGTAATGTTCCAGTTTGCACCTTTTACTTCTCCATTCATTGAAGGAGTTTTCATGACTTTCAAAGTGCCCCTATTTCCTTCAAATGAATCTGCTCAGGGTCTTAGCTCAAAGGCCATGAAAGTAATGCATTTCAACATATTTCTGTGTTCTTTCTATGCAACTCCATATTAGCATAAATTCTTTTGAAAGCATTTTCTTTTGAGACTCAACAATCTGAGTCTAAACATTATATCAAGGAAAAATAAGATGGGAACATCTAATAAAAAAAGAAGAGTGAAGTGGCAGATCCAGTATTACCAGATATTAGACATATAGCCAACACCATAACAAAAACCTGGAACTATGTGGGATTAGCAAATGCCCAAAAGAAATAGACCTTATGGGCCACAGTGTGAGCCAAGGAGGACACTCAACACTATACAATGGGAGACTCATGGCTGTTAGTGTCCCAATGTCAGGGAGGACAACCTCATCGAGAGAACAATGATAATTAAAAAAAGATGACTTAGATTTAAAGATACTTCATCTACCAAAATCACATATAGGTTGATTAAGTGTAAAAATTTAAAAAAATCAGAAAAATCCTGGTAGAAAACAGACTTCCAATGCATCAGATCTATAAAGGAATAGTAAACTTATCTCTGGCTTATCATAACAAAGGACTACAAAAGTGATGGTATTAAAATAACAGTGATAAAATTAATGTGAATTAATTTTAGCAATGGATTGGAAATAATTTACATACTTGCGAATAAAGATTAATTATATAATTTTTGTAAAGTCCATTATAACTTATAATAGATTAGTATTTAAAAGAGCAATGCATATAATAAAATATAAATGGTGGACAAACACATATTCTAATCAAAATAATGTTAATGCATTTGTTTATATTCATTATATTTGCAAAATTTTAAAAACTAATATTCTACTTTGGCAAAATTTTAGTGAAGCTGATATACTCAGAAATATTAAAAGCCATAAACAAGGTTATATCCAATAACTTAACAATACCATTCCTGAGAATTTACCCCAAAGAAATTCAAAATAAGAAAAAAAATCTGTATATTTTAGGATGTTCAATGAGGTACTCTTGGTAAAAACAACAAACTGAAAATGGCTAAAATGGATTTCCAGCCAAGATGGAGGCATAGGTAGAAACCCTTTGTTTCCTCACACAACCAAAAGGAGGACAACAACCAATCTAAAATCAATAAACAACCAGAAGCACCAGAAAATCAAACTGCATGGAACTCCAACAGCCAAGAAATTAAAGAAAACAATCAATCAGAACAACTACTCCAGTAAGGCGGCAGACTGTGTGGGCCACTGGCAGAGAAAAACTGTAGTGAGTCAGTGGACCTTGTGTGCAGGGCTGCCTGTGGTGTGGAGACCTGCTGCATGGGCTGCGTGGGTGGGGCTGACTTAAGGGAAAACTGAGACTCAGAGTTCATATGTCAGTTGCTACATTGGGAGAAAACTCCCAGTCTCACACAGGAGTCCCTGGGAAAGTGCACTAGGGACAAGCAGGAGAGCTGCATTGTTCCCTCTCTGCACCTCCCCCACTCGCAGTGCTACAGCGCAGCAAAGAGGGTTGCCCTGGTTGAGTGAATTCCTAAGGCCCTGCCCCCTTTCAACTTCTCAGGTGTGTCAAGACAAAGAAATATGGCCCAAATGAAAGAACAGTGCATAACCTCAGAAAGAGAACTAAATGATGAGGACATAGCAACCTATCTGGTGGAGAATTTAAAGCCCTGGAAATCAAAATGCTCACAGATCTGATTAAGCTTGGTTGAAAAATGAAAAACAGAACAAAACAGAAAAACAAATGAAAGATAATCAAAATGAAATAAAGTAAAATATTCAGGGAACCAACAGTGACAGGAAGGAAACCAGGACTCAAAATAATGATTTGGAACAAAAGAGAAAAATAAATATCCAACCACAACAAAATGAAGAAACAAAAATTCAAAAAAGTGAAGAGAGTCTTACAGTCCTCTGGGATAACCTGAAATGCTCCACTGTCTGAATTATAGGGGTGCCAGAAGGAGAACAGGAAGAGGAAGAAATTGAAAACTGATTTGAACAAATAATGAAGGAAAACTTCCCCAATCTGGTGAAGGAAATAGACTTCCAGGCAGTCCAGGAAGCTCAGAAAATCCCAAAGAAGTTGGACCCAAAGAGGAACACACCAAGGCACATCATCATTAAGTTACCCAAGATTAAAGATAAAGAGAAAACCCTAAAAGAAACAAGGGGAAAGGAGACAGTTACCTACAAAGGAGTGCCAATTAGGCTATCAGCTGATTTCTTAGAAGAAATCTTGTAGGCAAGAAGGTGCTGGAAAGAAGTATTTGAAGTCATGAAAGGCAAGGACCTACATTCAAGAATACTCTATCCAGCAAAGCTTTCATTTAGAATGGAAGGGCAGATAAAGTGCTTTCCAGACAAATTAAAGGAGTTCATCATCACCAAGTCCTTATTATATGAAATGTTAAAGGAACTTACCTAAGAAAAAGAAACTAAAAAATATGAACAATAAAATGACAACAAACTCACAACTATCAACAAATGAACCTAAAAGGAAAGACAAACAATGAAAACGAAAACTAAGCAAACAACTAGAACAAGAACAGAATCAGAGAAATGGACATAACATGGAGGGATTTCAGTGGGAGTGGGAAGGGTGGAATAGGGGGGAAAATGTACAGGGAAGAAGAAGCATAATTAATAGGCATAAAGTAGACAGGGAGAGATAAAAAATAGTATAGGAAACAGAGGACTCAAAGAACTTATATGTACAACACATGGACTTGAACTAAGTGGGGGGATTGCTGGAGGGTTGAGGGGCAGGGTGGAGGTGAGATAAAGGGAGAAAAAATTGGGAAAACTGTAATAGTATAATCAATAAAATTATTTAAAATTAAAAATAAAACAATAGAGGATAATTTAAGAAAAGAACTTCCTTACTAATAATTATCTTTATAAGATCTTCTCTCTCAACGTTTATCCACTTGGCCTGTCATACACTAAGAGAAGTGAATTAAAGTCTTGTACTAATGTGAAAAAAAAAAGAAAATGGCTAAAATACCTTAGGATATAGTAATATTAGACAATTATGTCAACGTTGTGAAAAACAAATGGAGTAGAAATACTGATAGGATAAAATACAGTAATATTAAAGGTGGTGTGGTAAAAAAAGACAATTATGGTACAGTAGCATAAATGAATATTATGCAGCCAAAAAAACAATAAGTATAAAATAGTCACCACTTAAAAAAGTATTTTGTATAGTAACTCAAAATTGTACACTTACTGATTACAGCTATAGAAAATAATGTATTCACAGAGAAGTGAAATGAATAGAAGGGAATATTCAGCAATAAAATAGAAATCACCTGGTATTTGGGTAATAGGATTTGGAGACTATGTCTTGTTAAAAATTTATATATATATATATATATATATACACACACACACTCAGTATTTTACATTAAAAATAAAGAGACTGAAACAGCCAAAGCAAAAACTAATAAGACAGCAACAAACAAACAAAAACAAAGACAAGGGTTTAAAAATGCCTGTGCTTTAAATCGTAATTTATACACTCTTCTCTCTGTGCTTTGATTTCTAATTTCCTGTTCTCTTTATGATAGAAAAATCTTCTTTATCATTTGGCTGTTTCTGCTGTTAGTGAAAAAGAGGTTTCTAGGCACTTCAACAGTATTATTCAGATGTTTTTTGTGCAACATCCAGCCCTTGGTGAACTATTAGAGTTTCAGAGACCTTAGGTAAGGGAGTTGATCAAGTATGCAATGAAGTGAATAAATAACAGTACTGCTGGAAACTGCTTGCACTGTGCTGAACTCTGGTTATTATTTCTTCTTTGGAAACCAAATGGGTGGCTACAGATCAAAATGAATTGACTCTTCCCCTCCCCCAGACCTTTTTACTCATTTTGCATCATAATTCATTAAAAACTGGTTAATTTGTCTCACGTAAACTTGATTGCAGCTGCCACTCTCCTTGTGTTGGGCAAATGTCAAAAAGAACAGTGCAGTTCTTCTCATTGCCTTATAACTGCTTCTATTTCCGGCTTCTATGTCGTATATTCTCAAATCTGGCCATACCTGAGAATCAACTCCAGAGAGTGTTAAAAATAATGGGTAAAGGGGGTCAAATGTGTGGTAACAGATATAAACTAGACTTTTGATGGTGAGCACACAGAAAGTTAATTATAATTTTGTATACCTGAATTTTACATAATGTTCTTAACCAATGTTACCTCAATTACAAATTTTTTTGAAAAAGAAGAGAAAATCAGCTGTACTATCATCATCCCTGGAGACCCAGAAATAGCAGGCCTGAGGTAAAGCTCAGAAATATGTACTTCTATGATGCCCAGCAGAGGTTTTGGGCATGGCCAGTTTGGGAACCAATGATAAAATGTAGGGGACTAGTTTGTTTTGGTCTGGCAAATCTGACACAGCTCTGTATAGAAAACCGACAGAAGTGAGGTGGTGGGCAGGAGCTAGACCTTCAAACCAAGTTTTCCCATGGGAATCAGGCCTAGAAAATGTGTATAGACTGCTATGGCTTGCTCTTGCTAAAACTGCCTCACCCTGGTCTGAAACAGTAAATGTATATTGTCTATCTTCAAGGTAATTTCCAAAGCCTGTGTGAACTTTCTTAAGGACAGAGCTAATCAGCTCGCCACCTTTCCCTTCTGCATGTGTTGTTTTCATTCCCTTGGTTGTACCTGAAATGTAGACAATAATATTCTATGTAATAGATAATAAATCCTTCTTTGATGTAAGACTCAAGAAAAACAATAAAAGCTTGTCTAGGCAAGGGTCGGAGTGTTCTCCTCTAGAGTAGCCTTGCTGTCCCCTTTTTCTCCACAGGATTGCTGTAGCCTGTGTATTTATTCTCATCTTCAGTCACAACAGATGTATTCTACTGGCTGGAGTCTGCCACATCTGGCACCCAGGAACAGGGACCCAGAGGCTACGAGCTGCAGTTGTGGGCAACACACCAACATGGTTGGAACATGCACATCAGCCCAGGTAAGGGCCGACGACACCGAGTGCTTTTCAGTTAGGTCGTAAGGTGTGTTGTATTTCAGACAAAAAGGGTATCTTTCCAAGGTCTCTCTCTCTTGCGACTGCACTCTCTTTAGTAAGCAGAAGCCTTGATCTCTCTCTCTGGCAATTGCCACACTTGGTGGGCACAGGTTGGGTAGTTAATAGCCACAAGGACACCAACCACTAAAAGTCACCCATGACAGGACAAGTTGGGACATGGACCAGGATAGAACACTAGGTTTCCTGCCAACTGCAAGCAAAAGTCCACATGACAAGAGGCACACTGTAAAAAACATTCACAAACCCATCCTCACAGCACAACCCCCAATCTCATTTTAGGCTTGGGAGAGAAAGCAATGAATTTTCCTTTCAATTAGCTTTTTTCCCTTATGAGCACCTCTGTGCATTCTTTCTTTAAAAGCTGCTTTTTGCAGCCCTTTTAATTCTGCCTTTTCCCTCTGCCTGCCTGTAAACAAAAAAACAGATAGTAAATGAGTGTTTTGGTTTCAACTGGACTCCGAAGATTGCTTTGAGAACTCTGTTAGTTACAGAGTTATTTATAAGTGTCTCAGCTTCTTGCTGAAGCACCTAAGATAAGAGGCATTCCCTCCTCCGGCTTGAGATCTCAGGTGTTCCTATGTGAGTAGGGGCCTTGTGGAGGTGTCTGAGGTCAATCCCTGAGACATGCAGAGGCCTCACAGGGAATTCCAATCACAGTAATTTAACTGTTGGCTCGGTCAGGGATCACAATACAAAGGTTGGTCACCTGGCACTTCGAGCTCCCCCTCACAGTCTTAAACATGTGGGAAAAATCTGAAACCCGTAAGCAGGGTTAGGGTACCCTGGATAACAGGCAGCCCTCCTCAACTGTCTCCCACCAGCAGTACATTTTGACCTACTACATTCTTTTCACTAGGAACAAGTAGGATTTAAAGGTGGAGATGGGATGAAAGTGAAACTGGTTCTGTAATTGCTGCACTTGTGGTGGGAGGAATTTTAGAAAATGGGTCTTTTATTTGTTAAAATTTTTTGTAAGTTTCCAAGAATCCTCAACCATGGGGAATGGCTCTCTAAAGAACAAGAGCAATGTTTTATGTTAATTCAGCAGCTTTTTAAGGCTGCTAGATGTCTCCCTGATAAGGGATCTTTAGACTTAGTTATTTAGGAAAAAGTTGGGCAGAAGTTAAAACAGCACCAAGTAGTATGAGATAAAGGCTAGTGTCTCACTCCCTCCTCCTTTAGAGGATTTAATTTGAAAATACTGGTGTGCTTGAATTTTATTTTTATTTCTGTTTTAAAAGTAATGTCTCAGTCTCAAAATGTTTTGGTAAATTGAATGAGATCTCTAATGTTGTTAAATCATAAGGATTCTACTCAGAAAGAATTTAAATGAATGATTTTTAAAAAATCTCAGTTCCTTCAGACAGTAAAAAGCACAGGAAGAAAAACAATGAGAAAATGTGTCTTTAACCACTCTGAATCCTCTTTCTGAAGGCCCAAGGACTTCTTTGGTCCTGGGAACAAGCTATGCCGAGCTTAGCATCCTCCTTCCCTTTTCTCCAACCTCCCTAAAGTTGTCAAGGGCACTAGATAATGAGACAGCTCACTTTTAAGCACATTCTGGGAATGTAGTAATCACCATGAATAGAAAAAAAAAAAAAGTAAATGCATTTGTCAGTAGAGAAAAAATATTTCTAAAAAGTATGAATGTGTTCATAAATTTGTCAATCTAAAGTTGGGGGTGTGATGTGTTAAAGAAATATTAAGAATCCTTTTTGTTTATGCTGGAGCTGTGATCTTTTATTGTAAACATAAAATATAGGTATACTGTCTCCTAGAAATAACTAGCCCTTCTCCACAGAAGACTATCATTTTTTAACTCAATACCAGTAAACACCGATCATTTCCTTGGGGAAGAACTGGCTATTCTGTCAGAGGGAACGAGTTAGTCAATCGAGTCACGAAAGGCCCTTGGTGTGTAACCACTTTTGTCTAAAACATATTTGAGCAGACTCCCCCCATCCTCCCCATTTTTCTTACAAATTCTGAACCTAAAAACTACCAGGTCCTGAGAACAACAAGGCAGTTAATTTGCTGCTCAAACTCATTGCAGCTTGCAAAAACAGCAGGGGGTCTGTCTTTCAAAGCCCACCCTCCCCTCCAAAAAAAAATAGCTCTTTTAAAACTGAGACTGTTTTTCAGTCACCACTTGGAACCAAATCTCATTCACACTGCTCCCTACCTGTTGCAAACTGGAAAACCAAGGGTTAAGGGCTTAAAGGAGCCCTCCCAGGAGGGCAAGAATCAGACCCCTGGAGCTAAACAAGCAAAGTAATAGAAAAAAGTTAAAGGACTGTTTCTTTATCATTCCCAAGCTAAGCAAATTATTAAAGAATGCCCTGACTGCCAAGCCCTTACTAAGGCACCTCCATCCACGGGAATTAACCCTCAAGGACTAAGTTCTCAAATGATTTGGCAAACAGATGTGACTCATTACTCTCCCTTTGGGAAATTCAAATATATTCATATTTCTATTGATACTTATTCTGGTGCCCTACATGCATCTGCTTTAACAAGAGAATTTGCTAAAAATATACAAGCCCATTGGCTTGAAGCCTTTAGTCATTTAAGATGGCCTCAGCAAATTAAATAACTGATAATGGCCCAGGATATCTTGTCCATTCTACTCAAGCCTTCCCTCAGCGTTGCAATATGCAACATAAAACAAGAATACCTTATAATTCAACTAGTCAGGCAATTGTTGAATGAGTGCATCATACCTGTAAAAATATTCTGAAAAAACAAAAAAGGGGGAGTCAAGAGTGCAACCCCTCAAAATTAGATTATGTTAGCTTTGTTCACCTACAATTTTCTAAATTGTAATAAATCTGTATGTACTCCAATTGAGAAACATTTTCAGAAGAAAAGAGCAAAAGTCATCTTATCCTCAGGTTTTATATAGAGATCCACTGGAAGATGACTCTTGACAGGGCCCTGTAGACCTCTTAACATAAGGAAGAGGGTATGCATGTGTTTCCATCCCTACAGGTCCTGTTTGGCTTCCAGCTAAAAGGGCAAAGCCTTATCATGAACAAAACAGATATCAAGCTCTGCTACCTGGAAATGAAAACTGAGCAGACAGATAACAGACCAGATACCCCATTAGAAGAAAACAAGCCCTGGATGCTGGTGCCAAAAAATACAGTTTATGTTGCTAAGTATTTACTAATTTGATTTTCTGTTTTTACTGACACTTTGTGCTTTCCTTTAAAGGGGCAACTTTACGCTGCAAGCAAAGAGCAACATAGTGATTACTATCAGCTTTCCATGGTAACTACAGTCAACCTGTGAACCCATGAGGGATTTATCATACTCTCAATCCCCCTCCAATTCCTCCTTGTACTTTAGACAGTAGCTGTAAAGACTCAGTCTTTTAGTCTTTGTGCAGAAGTCTGAATGCCGCTGTTGCTTTTCTCCCCAAAAGTCCTCTTGTAGTGAAAAACTGGGGAGCTAAGTGGAAGGTACTGGCTAAACTTGGCACAACAATAGTTTCGGCTCTGCCTCAATTCCCATACACTAATATATGGTGGGAAGGGCCTGGTACCAGGGCACCTATTATCAGAATTGTTTCTCCCAACCACACTAGCATTACAATTCTTGGAAAATGGGCTTGCCTTTTATTGCTAGAAAATGCCTGTATAATTTTTTTTAAATGTCTCTACCAGGATGGCCCTCCAAAACAGGATTGGGTCACAGTTTGTACCTCTCACCCCTACCTGTTTTTGGCAACTCCAGGGACAGCTCAAGTCTTTTATAATAAATCAGCAAAAATTTATTCTCTGCCTATTCCTGCAGGCACCATATATGCCAGCTGTCTTACTCATCTCAATATTATTCAGTTAAGCCTCACTACAGTTTATAGTTAGAAGACAAACTCAAGTATGGGTTCCTGTTAACGTAACCAGAGAATGAGAAGATCCCAATGGCATAGTAGCACTTAACAGTAGCACTGGCCTCCTTAAGAGTCTGACAGTTTGTCAGCACCTTAATTGCATTTATTGTCTCTGCTATAGTTGTCACAGCTACTGCTGCCATGGCAATCACTTCCCTCATTGAATCAGTTCAAACTGCTCATACTATTGATGTTCTTTTAACCATTCCACATTAGAAATGTTTCAACAGGCCCAGATTGATCAAGAAATCCTGACTTGGCTTTCTGCAATCGAATCAGAACCCTCAGCTGGATCAGTGAACACCAGGATGCACTAGTGACTCATCAGCAGCTGACCTTTGATCCTGGTTTCTCCAAACTGTGTGTCACTCCACTATAATGGAACTCCAGCCAATACTCCCAGAGTGATATTCAGCATCACCTAAAAGGAGCCTTTTCTACTAATTTAAATGGGCAAATTAATAAACTACAACTGGGGTTACACCAGCAATTGCAGGACATTCAATGCTTAAAACTAAACAGGAGACTTTTCAAACACTTAATGATAATCTTGGTTGCTAAACCCAAAAAGTTGGTTTGAGGGACTCAACCTGAGATTGTGGGTCACTGGAGCTGCTGGTTGTTTACTGATTTTAATAATGCTTTGTACGTTATGATGCATTTACAAATTATTTGCCCAGGGTCGCAAAAGAGACCAGCAAGTAGCAAGTCTTGTGGGATGCGTCACCACAACAGCTTTAACAAAAAGAAAAAAAAACGGGGGGAATTTACGGGATGGGTTTGTTTTGGTCTGACAAATCTGACGCAGCTCTGTATAGAAAACCGACAGAAGTGAGGTGGTGGGCAGGAGCTAGACCTTCAAACCAAGTTTTCCCATGGGAATCAGGCCTAGAAAATGTGTACAGACTGCTATGGCTTGCTCTTGCTAAAAGTGCCTCACCCTGGTCTGAAACAGTAAATGTATATTGTCTTCAATTAAAGGTAAATTGAAGGTAATTTCCAAAGCCTGTGCGAACTTTCTTAAGGACAAAGCTAATCAGCTTGCCACCTTTCCCTTCTGCATGTGTTATTTTCATCTCCTCGATTGTACCTGAAATGTAGACAATAATATTCTATGTAATAGATAATAAATCCTTCTTTGATATAAGACCCAAGAAAATCAATAAAAGCTTATCTAGGCAAGAGTCAGGGTGCCCTCCTCTTGAGAGAGTAGCTGAGCCCTCCCCTTTTTCTCCACAGAATTGCTGTAGCCTGTGCGTTTATTCTCATCTTCACTCACAACAGGTGTACTCTGCTGTCTGGATTCTGCCACAAACTCTTCAAACATTTTCTCGGCTTTCCCATCCTCTCTACCTGCCATAAATTTATATTTATTAAGTGCAAGCATACCATTTGTACAAAGTTGCTCAAATATATATATATCCACCACTAAATTTTAAAACAAATGTGGGCTTTCCAACTGAATACAGTAAAGATATCAATTTTCTCCAAAGTGATTTAGGGGTCTAATGCAATTCCTATCAAATTCCCAGCAAGGGATTTTATAAACATAGACAAGCTTATTCTGTAATTCATTTTATATGATATTTTTTATATTTTAATATTATTTACATAACCAAAATAAAACAGTATTTTCTGAAATTTATAAGAAAAGACACAGGGCCTAGACTACTAAAATATCTTAAAAAAGTAGAATAAAATGAAGGAATCACTGTACCCAGTATTAATGCTTACTGTATAATTATCACAATCAAGACATGTAGTACAGGCAAAAGGATACACACATAGATCAATGGACTAGAATGAAAAGCCCAGAAATAGACCTACACAAAGATCTCTGCCAGTCTTGGACAAAGGTGTAGAAGGAATTTAGTGGAAAAAAATGTCTCTCAACAAATAGTGTTGGAATGGTTGCATATCTATAGACAAAAAAGAAAGAACATTGACATAAACTTCACACCTTGTAAAAAGATAAACTCCAAATGGAATATTGATTTAAAAGTAAATGTAAAATTATAAGACTTTAAAAAAATAGAAAAGCTTTGGGGATTTAGGGTTCCCCAAAGTGTTCTTAGGCTCGACATCAAAACCATGAAACACAAAAGGAAAACTTGATAAATTTGTCTTTTTCACATATCCAACAAAATAACTGTACCTGGAATAGGTAAAGAACTCTCAAAACTAAATAGTGAATAACCAAAATCCAATTAGAAAGCAAGCAAAAGCCATTTATTTCACTGAGGATGATATAAGCAGATGGCAGATAAGCACATGAAAGGATGTTCAATCTCATTAACTATTAGAGAATTGCAAACTAAAACCTTAATTAGATATCTCTTAATATGTATCAAAAGAGTAAAAATAAAAAAAAGTAGTGACAATACCAAAGGCTGGTGAGGATGTAGCAGTATGAATACAGACATTCTGGAAAACAGTCTGGCACTTATCAAAAGATCCAGAAGTTGCATATTAGACATTTATTTCAGAGAATTGGAAATATGTTTACACAAAAGCTTGTACATGAAAGTTTATAGCAGCTTTATTTGTAAAAACCAGAAATTGGAAACAATCCAGATGCCCTTCAAAAAGTTGAAGGGTTAAATGAGCTATGGTACATCTATATGAAAAGGAATGAACTATTGATACATACTTGGTGGATATATAGAGAATGATGCTGCAAAAAGTCCAATTCCAAAGGTTTGGACAGTAT
Organism: Phyllostomus discolor; assembly: GCF_004126475.2. Taxonomy (NCBI): domain Eukaryota; kingdom Metazoa; phylum Chordata; class Mammalia; order Chiroptera; family Phyllostomidae; genus Phyllostomus; species Phyllostomus discolor. Next base: position 109,101,345 of record NC_040907.2, read on the forward strand.
GATTCCATTTATATCACATTCTTGTTTTTAAAGATTTTATTTATTTATTTTCAGAGAGAGGAGATGGGACAGAGAAACAGAGGGAGAGAAACCAATGTATTGGTCTCTCGTATGCTCCTTTCTGGGTACCTGGCTCACAACCCAGGCATGTGCCCTGACTTGGAATCAAACCAGCAACTCCTTGGTTCCCAGGTCCACACTCAATCCACTAAACTACACCAGCAAGGGCTACATCGCATTCTTATAAAGACAAAGTTATAAAAATGGAGAGAAGATTTGTGGTTACAAGGTTAAGGACAAAGTAGGAGAGCAGGAAGAGAAATGAATGTGCTTATACAAGGGTGATAGAAGGGATCCTGAGATCCTGATAGTGATGCAACTGTTCTATGTCTTGACAGAGATGGTGGACATATGAACCTATCCATACATAAAATTGTATAGAACTTAATACACACAGACTCAAACACAAATAAGTATAAGCAAGTAAAAAAATTTCTGAACAAGACAGATGGATTATCTCAATGTCAATATACTGTTTATTATAATGTACTATAGTTTTGTTAAATGTTACCATTGGGGAAAACTGGGTAAAGGATAGGGGAACCATGATATTATTTCTTATAATTGTGTGAGTGTAATTATTTTTTAAAAATTATGATTTAAAAAGTGGTGGAGAGAGGGAAGATGGCAGAGGAGTGAATGGAAGTCATACTGACCTCTTCCAAGGACCAATCTGGAATTACAGCTTAATTGTGCAGAAACCATCTGGAACAAACAACTGAGCAATAGCCAGAGAGAAGCATATAACTTTGGACAGACAGAAGAACCAGCTTTGGCACAACCTGTCTATAAGGAGTGAGGCAGAGAATTGAGAAGGCTGGCTAGGCACCCACAGGCAGCAGCACCTGTGGGATAATTAAGTGGCAGCTGGATGCCCCAGAGAAGATTGGTGTCTAAACCTAAAGCTAGGATTCCCAGCCTAGAACACCAGAGCCCAAAAAGTACACAGATAAAAACCAGCGGTGAAAAGAGGCAAGGCTGCTCTCTATCAGAGTCAGATGGATAGAGATGCAAGGGCCATGTAAAGAGCCAACAAACAAATTTTATTTGCAGCCATTTACCTTGGGCTCTGGAAAAGGTGGGACCAGAATGGGCTGGAGATGCCTGGGGAGAGATGGGAGACAGAGGCCTTGGGGAGAAAACTGAGAGAGTAGCCACCTGGATTTCAGTGCTGAGTCATCCCCCAGACCACAACAGTCTTTGTGCTTAGGCAGACCACACCCCTCCCAGCAGCTGTAGCCTGAGGGGAAACAATAGCCCCAATGCCAGGAGTGTTGCTGCCCTGGCCCTTTGGTACTTAAGCCTGACTGATGAGTCCTAGTGACCAGAAAAGCAACCAAAGGAGATAGTCAGAGACAGTAGATAACTGTCAAAGGAGGGGCAGATTAGACTAGAGAGACTTGAGGAGAGACTGGGGATGGAGGCTTTGGGGAGAGAACTGAGAAAGCAGCTGCTGGGATCCAGTGCTGAGCCAACCCCCCTATGCAGCAGCCATTCTGCTCAGGAAGACCACTCCCTTCTGAGTAGCAGCAGCCTGAGGGGAAATAATAGCCCCCACCTCAGAGGGATTCAGCCCCACCTACAGTGCCTAAACCTGAGTGCTGAGTGCAGAGTGAACAGATTAACAATTGAAGGAGACAGCCAGTGACAGCAGATCACTGGGAGTACCGAACAGGCTGCCTAAGGTCTGACAGGGTCAATGTCTGACATTCCCAGAGGCAGATCCAGAAAGAAAAAAAAAACAGTGGTAAATACAAGAGGCTTACTGAGATGAAATCCATGGTGGTCTTCACGATTTGCCATATTTTCTTTCCTGCACAGCTTTAAAACATTCATTTCTTGTCCAGCAAATTTGTACATAATATCACTAGATTTTATACTACAGTGTATTTCAACTCACATATTTTGCCCCTCTTTTCACTTAGCGCACTTTACCTTCCTCTTTATTTGAAATATTTTCATTTCAAATTTGGTTTTCTCTCTAGCTACAACTTGTTTCCATTCCACATTCTTACTATTTCTACCCCATCCAGACACTCAAAACATATTTTCTTGTGAAGGGTCATTTCACATCCTTTTACCCAGCTCTAAAAATACCCATATTCTCTCTACACCTTTAGCAAACTTTGCTAGTTGGGTGTGGGTAGGGTAGTTGTTGTTGCATTATTTTTATTCAAAGTTATCTCTATAGCTTCACTAATTCTGTATTTCAAATAAATTTTATTGGATCCTTCTCCTACTTTTCTTTTCATCTCAAATTTTAATTTTGCCATCTCAGCCTGTTTTTTTTCTCCTTTTTCTTTGTCTTTTTTCTATTTTTCTTTCATCCTGCCATTTTATTCCTTTTTATTCTCCTTTTTTTTTTCTTTTGCTTTACATCCCAAATTTTAATTTCTCCCTCACTTACTCTGGTTTTTGTTCCTCACTCTTAATATTCCCTCTCCCTCTATCATTACAAAATTACTTCCCATCCCTCTAAATATCTTAGAATTTTCTTTGTTTTTTTTTTTCCTCTTATTCCCATACCACCTATACTAATTTTAGCTCATTTCTTGTTGATAGTATTCTGGTGGATCTTTCTCTCCAATTTGGCTTCTATATTTTTATTAATTTTTTAATATTTTTCTTTCCCTTTTCTTTCTTTCTCTCTTTATTTTATATTACTTTAACTTATGTTTAAACCTTATATTATATGTTTCCCTTCTCATACTCATTCCACATTCCTCATTCCCCTTTTTTACTCATGAGATAAGCTTTACGTTCTCTCCTTTCATTGCTCCAACTCCCAACTCTTATTAGTGCTTTGCACTCTACCATCTCAAAATTATTTCTCTTTCAGTAATTCATCTCATATCCACTCTCCTTTTTATAATAGCCTTAATCTCATTACACCTTTATTAGTAGGAGTCCATTTGCTATTGATAGTGCGATTGTGGGGGGGAATTATACTTGAGGGTGTGGGTATGTTGCTTGGGCTCTGTGGTATTGTTCAGGCTGCACCTGCACAATAGCACACAAGACAAGGTGGACAGTGACCTTCAGTCAACCAGCAGCAGGCAAGGACCCATAAAAGAACAACCTGACAATAATCAAAACCCAATTAGATACAGGATACCAGCAAAAGGCATAAAAGACATGCCAAGAACATCAAGTTAAGGTGATCAAGGACACTACAACATTGATTCTCACAGGCCTCCCACCATAGAAGTTCACACCACAAAGTCAGAAAGTCAAAACAGATCAATTTAAGAAGCAGAAGCAAATAATAAGAGACTCACAAATAATGGGAAGACAAAGAAACAACCCCCTAATCAAAAGGAAAGGAGGAATACTCAGAAAAAATGCTAAATGAAAGAGGCAAGTCAACTATCAGACACTGAGTTCAAAACAATGGTGATAAGGAAGCTGAATGAACTCAGTGTGAATTACCAACATCTATAGGAAAACTATAAGGAATTTACTGCCAAGTATATTAGCATAAAAACTGACAGAAACAATAAACAGGGACCAAGAAGGAAGAAAGAATACAATTTCTGTATTAAAGAACATACTAGAAAGAGTCAAAAGCAGGCTTCCTGCTGCGTAGTATTCCATTGTGCAGAAAGAAAGAAAGAAGGAGCTTCTGCTCTTTGCAATAGCTTGGATGGAACTGGAGAGCATTATGCTAAGTGAAATAAGCCAGGTGGTGAGGGACAAATACTATATGATCTCACCTTTAAGTGGAACCTAGTCAACAAAAGAAACAAGCAAGCAAAATATAACCAGAGACACTGAAATTAAGAACAATCTGACAGTAACCAGAGGAAAGATGGGAGGGAATAATGGGGACAAAAGGGGGAAGTGTTTTCAAAACAACAATAAAGGACTCATGGACAAAACCAAGGGGGGGTGGAATCGGGAGGGGAGGCTGGGGTAGGAGGAGTGGTGGGGGTAAATGGGGACAACTGTACTCAAACAACAATAAAACAATTTTAAAAATCATTGAAATTAAACATGAAACAAAAACAAACAAAAAACACACTCAACGAAGCAGAGGATCGAATTACTGAGCTGGAAGACAAAGTAGAAAAAAACTCCCAGAAAAAGTAAGAAGAGGAAAAAAGACTGAAAAAGAAAGAAGAGGGCTTAAGAGAAATGCAGGAAAACATGAAATGGAATAATATCCATATAATAGGGATACCAGAAGAAGAAGAAGTAGAGGAGCAAGGGGTAGAGAACCTGTTTGAAAAAGTAATGATGGAAAGCTTTCCTAATTTAACTAGGAAAAACACACAAGTCCAGGAAGCACGGAGGGTCTCAATCGAGCAAAACCCAAAGAGGCCCATTGCAAGAAACATCATAACTAAAATAGAAAAAAAAGTAAAGGTAGAGAAAGAATCTTAAAGGCAGCAAGGAGAAATAGGAAGTAATATATAAGGAAGTCCTGATAATGCTAGCAGCTGACTTCTCAACAGAAAAGCTCTAAGCTAGAAGGGAATGGCAAGAAATATTCCAAGTAATGAAAAACAAAGACCTGCAACCAAGACTACTCTACTCAGTGAGGCTCTTAATTAAAATGGAAGGCCAAATAGGGAGCTTCATAGACAAAGAAGGCTAATATTAAACCTCCACCAAACCAGCATTGCAAGATATACTAAAGGGACTGCTTTAAGAAGAGGAAGAAAAACAGTGAGAGAGAAAGGAACAAATGCACAAAAGGAGTAAAATGGCAATGAATAAGTACATATCAATAATGACCTTAAATGTAAATGCATTAAATGCTCCAATCAAAAGACATAGGGTAGGTGAGTGGATAAGAAAACATGACCCATGCATATGATGCCTATAAAAGTTCCACCTCAGAGCTAAAGACCTAGACAGACGAAAGTGAAGGGTTGGAAAAAAATATTCCATGGAAACAGACTGGAAAAAAAAAAAGGCAGGATAACAATACTTATATGAGACAAAACAAACTCCAAAACAAAGGCCATAAAAAGAGACCCAGAAGGACACTTCATAACACTCAAGGGAAGAATCCATCAAGAAGACATAAATATCATAGACATATATGCAGCCAACATAGGAGCACCCAAATATATAATCTTGAAAAATCATGGAGGACTTCAAGAAAGGCATAGACAGTAAGACACTTATACTAGGGGATTTTAACACCCCACTGTCAAAAATGGATAGATCTTCCAAACAAAATATCAACAAAGATATTGAAGTACTGAGAAATGCCCTAGATCAAATGGACTTAACTGATTATATATATATATATATATATATAACTTTTCATCCCAAAGAAGCAAAATACATATTCTTTTCAAATGCACATGGAACATTTTCAAAGATAGAACACATGATAAGACATAAAACAAGACTCAACAAATTCAAGAAAACCAAAATCATATTAAGCATCTTCTCAGACCACAAGGGCCTGAAACTAGAAACCAACCCCAAAGAAAAAACTCAAAAACACACAAATTCATGGAGATTGAATAGCATGCTATTAAACAGTGAATGGGTAAAGAATAAGATCAAGGAAGAAATCAAAAAGTTTCTGGAAATGAATGAAAGCCAACTCACAACAATCCAAAACTTATGGGACACAGCAAAGGCAATTCTGAGAGGGAAGTTCATAGTGATACAGGCCAACCTAAAAATGATAGAAACATTTAAAAAAAATAACCTAACCCTACACCTATAAGAACAGGTGGAACAATGCAAAGACAGCCCAGAGCAAGTAGAAAGAAAGAAAGAACCAAGATCAGAGCAGAATTAAATGATATAGAGACTAAAGAAACAATTCTAAGGATCAATAAATACAGGAGTTTGTTCTTCAAAAAGATAAACAAAACTGATAAGCCCTTAAGCAGACTCATCAAGAAAAACGAGAGAGTACCCAAATAAACACAACCAGAAATTAAAGAGGAGAGATTATAACCAATACCACAGAAATACAAAGGATTGTAAGAAATTATTATGAAGAACTATATGCAAGAAATTTGAAAACCTAGGTGAAATGGACAATTTTCTAGAAAAATATAATCTTCCAAAACTGAATGAAGAAGCAGAAAGCCTGAACAGACCAATAACAGCTGATGAAATCAAAGCATTAATCAAATAGCTCCCAGCCCAAAGAAGCCCTTGACCAGACAGCTTCACAGGAGAATTTTACAAAGCATTTAAGGAAGAGTTAACTCCTATCCTTCACAGACTATTCCAAAAAAATTCAAGAACAGGGAAGACTCCCAAACTCTCTTCATGAAGCCAGCATCATTTTAATCCCAAAAGCAGATGAAGGCAGAACAAAGAAAGAAAAGGCCAATATTGCTGATGAACACAGCAATATTGGTTGGAAATCAGGCCAATATTGCTGATGAACACAGACACTAAAGTCCTCAACAAAATATTGGCAAACTGCATCCAACAATACATTAAAAAGATCATCCACCATGACCAAGTGGGATTCATCCCAGAGATGCAAGGATGGTACAGTATTTGCAAATCAATAAACATAATACATTGCATAAACAAAAACAAAGTAAAAAATAACATGTTCATAAACAGGTGTGGAAAAGCATTTTTAAATATATTTTATTGATTATGCTAATTCAGTTGTCTCATTCCCCTACCTTTATTCCCCTTTACCCTGCACACCCCCTCCCACCCACATCCCCCCTCTTTAGTTCATGTCTATGGATCATACACATACATTTCCTATACTATTCTTAAACCCCATGTCTATTTTCTACCTACCATTTATGCTACTTTTTCTCTTTACCTCCCTCCTCCACTCCCCTGTTGATAACCATCCATGTGATACCCATTTCTGTGGTTCTGTTCCTGTTCTAGTTGTTTGCTTAGTTTGCTTTTGTTTTTGTTTTAGGCATGATTGTTAATAACTGTGAGTTTGCTGTCATTTTACTATACAGCAACAAATTGAAAACGTATTTGTTTTTTATCTTCTTTTTCTTAGATAAATCCTTTCAACATTTCATATAATAAGGGCTTGGTGATGATGAATTCCTTTAACTTGACCTTATCTGGGAAACACTTTATATGACCTTATCTGGGAAACTCTTTATCTTCCATTCTAAATGATAGCTTTGCTGGATAGAGCGATCTTGGATGTAGGTCCTTGCCTTTCATGACTTGGAATACTTCTTTCCAGCCCCTTCTTGCCTGTAAGGTCTCTTTTGAGAAATCAGCTGACAGTATGATGGGAACTCCTTTGTAGGTAACTGTCTTCTTTTCTCTTGCTGCTTCTAGGATTCTCTCCTTATCTTTAATCTTGGGTAATGTAATTATGATGTGCCTTGGCATGTTCCTCCTTGGGTCTAACTTCTTTTGGACTCTCTGAGCTTCCTGGACTTCCTAGAAGTCCATTTCCTTTGCCAGAGTGGGGAAGTTCTCCTTCATTATTTGTTCAAATGAATTTTCAATTTGTTGCTCTTCCTCTTCTCCTTCTGGCACCCCTATAATTCAGATATTGGAATGTTTAAAGATGTCTTGGAGGTTCCTAAGACTCTCTTCACTTTTCTGAATTCTTGTCTCTTCATTCTTTTCTGGTTGAATGGTTCTTTTTTCCTTCTGCTCCACACCATTTATTGGAGTTCTAGATTCCTTCCCATCACTATTGGTTCCCTGTACATTTTCCTTTATTTTACTTAGCATTGCCTTCATTTTTTCATCTAATTTCCAACCAAATTCAACCAGTCCTGTGAGCATTCTGATTACCAGTATTTTGAACTGTGCTTCTGATAGGTTGTCTATCTCTTTGTTGCTTAGTTGTATTTTTTCTGGAGCTTTGATCTGTTCTTTCATTTGGGCTATTTTTTTTTTTTTTTTGGTCTCAGCACACCTGCTATGTATAAGGGGTGGAGCCTTAGGTGTTCACCAGGGTGGGGCAACCCATGTCACTGCTTTGTGACGCTGTATGTGGGGAAGGGGTCAAGAGGGACAAATGGCCCTTGCTCCTCACTTTGCCAGCTTTCAGTCCTTTCTCCCACTGCCCCCCCAAAAAGTGGGCCCTTCTGGTGTTGATTTCTGGGTGGGTTGGCTTATGGACATTCTGGGACTCTGTGGGTCTCTCCAACAAGCTCTTCTGTGAGGCTGAGAGTTTATTTCACTACCACCTCAACCCCCACATGCACTTTCAATCAGTGATTTGAGGCTTTATTGGCCAGCAATGGGACCCCAAGTATGGAGGACTGTCTTGCTCTCCAGGTGTTCCTCCTGGTTTACACACAAGTGAGTGTGGGACTGCCTGCTCCACCAGCTGCTACCTTGCTGGCCTGCCAGCTGCAGCCTTGCTGGCCAGGTGCAGCCTTGTCTGCCCCACTTTACAACCCATGACTTCACTGAGTCTGCCAGCCACCACCTTGCCCACCTTGGTCCTCCACCGCTGCTTTGCCATGAGTCCTCTCCAACCAGCTGCCTGTCTCCACCCCTCCTACTCATCTGGATGGATGTTTCTTCTTTAACTCCTTGGTTGTTGGTATTCCATACAGTTCAATTTTCTGTCAGTTGTGGTTGTTTTTTTGTTTTTAAATTATTGTTGTCCTTCTTTTGGTGGTGTGAGGAGGTACAGTGTATCTACCTACACCTCCATCTTGGCTGGAAGTCCCGGAAAAAGCATTTGATAATGTACAGGACCCATTTATGATAAAAACACTCAGCAAAGTGGGAATAGAGGGAGCATTCCTAATATAATAAAGGCCCTATATGAGAAACCTACAGCCAACATCATACTCAATGGGCAAAAACTTAGAGCTTTCCCTTATTGTCTGACCCATTCATTGTTCCGAAAGTAATTACGGAAGACACAAACAAATGGAAGCATGTACCATATTCACAGATCAGAAGAATTATCATCATCAAAATGTCCATACTACCCAAAGTAATTTAATAGGGATTTGATGCAATCCCTATTAAAATACCAATGACATATTTCACAGATACAGAACAAACATTTCAAAAACTTATATGGAACCATAAACAAGCCTGACTAGGTGCAGCAATTTTGAGAAATAAGAACAAAGTAGGTGGGATCACCATACCTGACATCAAACTGTATTACAAGGCCACTCTATTCAAAATGGCCTGGTACTGGCATAAAAACAGGCACATAGACCAATGGAACATAACAGAGAGCCCAGAAATAAACCCAAGTCTCTACGATCAATTAATATTTGACAAAGGGGGCAGAAATATAAAATGGAGTAAAAATAACCTCTTCAACAAATGATGTTGGGAGAGCTGGACAGCTACGTGTAAAAAAAATAAGACTGGACTATCAATGTACATCATACACAAACATAAATTCAGGGTGGAAAATGTAGAAGGCTGTTCTGCATGGTGGGGGCCCAGCTCCCACTTGGAGATGCACAGGACCCACGCCCACGGATAGGTTCTCCTGTGGGGAATCAGGCCTGCAATGTACCTAGGCCGCTATGAGTCTTGCTTTTTGCTAAAAATCGCTCACCCTGAATTGAAGACTTTTACTGCAAAGTAACTTCCTAAAATCCATGTTAAACCTTCCAAGGATGAGTGTAACCAGTTCAACCAGTTTTGCCTTTTCATTTGCAAATATCCCTGTTCTGTGATGTGATTAGCAGCATTGACTCCTTTGTTTTCTGTAAAAGGTAACCACCTAAAGCGAACCTGTGCATAGTAAATGAGGATGATCATGTACATGTAAAGTGATGAGAGAAAAAAAGGCCCAACATGGCGGAGACCATAGCTTTTGCTCCCCTTGAGAGAAAAGCCACGCTGTCCCTTTCCTCCACTAGACTCGGTAGTCCATGTGAATGTCTCATTTCATCCATAATGACGTGGACACTGTAGATCAGTGTCTGCATCAGAGAAAAGACTTAAATATAAGTCATGATACCTTAAAAGTCCTGCAGGAGAAGATAGGCAAGAAAATCTGAGATACTCCATGCAACAATGTTTTCACCAATATGTCCCCTAGATCAAGGGACATAAAGGAAAGACTAAACATATTGTCTTCATCAAAATAAAATGCTTCTGCATCACTAAATAAACCATCATCAAAATGAAAAGGGAACAGAATGTATGGGTGAACATATTTGCCAATGATACATTGACAAGGGTTTAATCTCCAAAATACATAAAGAACTCACACAACTCCACTCCAGGAAGACAATAAACCCAACTAAAAATGGGCAAAGGACTTAACCAGACACTTCTCCAAGGAGGATATACAGAAGGTCCAGTGACATATGAAATTGTAACAGGGTGCAGCCAAGAGGGGGGACCCCAAATAGGGATTTGAATGGGGTCCAGAACTCAAGGTGTTCAGGAAATATTAGGATCTCCTCACCCTTTAACCTACAGGTGTGGGCTGGGGGAAGGGACACATGGAGCAGGGCCATTGAGAGCTGTTTCGCATAGCAACAGCCTTTCAGCTAGCCTCTGATGTGGTCATTTAACATATCTATAACCTTTAACTGGTTTCATAGATATGTTAAATAGCTGTGGCCATGTTCAGCCAGGAGAATGGAATTAACTTCCCCACCAAGATATAACTGGGGGGCAGGTCCCCTGAGTTACAGGGCATGGGTGCTTGGAGAAGATTGGCTCCGTGACATGGGGCCACTCCTATGCAGACTCATGATGGCAGCCCGGTAAAGCTGGAAGGATATGAGAGGGCTAGCAAGTGCAGCCCTCTTGTACTATTTTGTACTTGTCACATTGTCAAGTGACACATGACACTTGTACTATTTTTTAATGATTCTTTTATTTACTTGTTTTTAGAGAGGGTAAGGGAGGAAGAAAGAGAGGGAGAGAAACATCAATCTGTGGTTGGCTGTCATGTGGCCCCTACTGGGGAGCTTGCCCACAACCCAGTCATGTGCTCTACACTACTAATTGAACCAGTGACACTTTGGTTTCCAGGCCAGCACTCAATCCACTGAGTGACACCAGGGTCACTTGTAGTATTTTTTTAAAATAAATTATATTTCTTTCCTTCAGCTGCCTGAATCTGTTGCAGAATAAAGAACTCAGCTTTAGAGTCAAGCAGTCCTGAAGAAAAATAAATCAGAAGACTATCAGAACAGCTTTACATGTCTCTGTCCCATTTTTAACTTGACACATTCATTGAGCACTTACTATATGGCAGACTCTAGGCAAGGCTCAGGGGATGGACATGAACATGGATGGTGATTAGTCCCCCCCCCCCAAGAGCTTGTGTTCTGTGAAGGAGGTAAAATACAAATGCATTACTATAATCAATAGAAAGAATGCTGTAATGATGGTGTAGAAATAAATGTTGTATAGGAAACAGGTAGTTTTTTCCCAGAAGAAAGTGTGACTCTTGCCTGAGAGTAGGACCTTGAATAAACAACAACACATTATTTGAGAGGAGTGGTATAAGCATTGATAGGCTTGGGAGGAGGCAACAAAGATGCGGCATATAGACAGAGGGAGCAGGGCACTGAGAGACAGGAAAGAGTAAAGAGATTGGGTTGGGGGCAGTGGTGAACTAAGCTTGGCCTTTCAGCAGGTATTTGCTATAATCAGAACTCTAATCACAAAAATTAGTTTGGTTTGTGGGATGGAGGGAGGATTGGTGTGAGGGAGATGAGAAGTCATTTGACCAGTTGGGAGACCATTGCTGATTTCAGAGTAAAAGGAATGGTGAGTACATCAACTGAAATGGGGACTATCAAGGAATTTGAATTTCCAGTATCTCTGGATATGAGGCATCCCAGAGGGATATTTTCACTAAGGTGGGATCATCTTGAAATCCATTGCAAAGGGTGCAGTTACTGAGGCCTGAAAGCAATGATATACTGTGGCTTCGTCTACAAGAGATTTTGTAGAACAGGCCCTAAAATGCCTGTGTTATGAACTCTAACACAGAAAGTGTGCAGCTGAAGGAAAATTAACAGATGAGTATGAATGGACACATCTCATGGCTGAGAAACAAGGGAGGGATGCAGTGTCCCCTCTGCTTCTCCATTAGACTCTGTTAGCTGATAGGCATGCCGTACCAAGTCGTCCCATCTTATGATAAGACCCTGCTAAAGATCAGCAGTTGAAACCTATCTGAATCATTTGCTAAAACCAGGCCTGCTTATTTTCAAGGGTACAGAGTAGATTACTAGTTGTCTATTCAGCATCCTTTCTTTTTTCCTGCTTGTGACTCCTTTTGCTAGTGATGGAACTAATGATTTAATTTAAGCCAATGAAATATAAGCAGATATTTTGCAGGGACTGTTAGAGACAGGGACCCCATACATCTTAAGAGAAGGTTTCCAGAAAGTAATTATTTCTCTACCCTAGCAGATAGCTTCTGACAAGCTTTCCATGAACTCAAGACAAAGTAGTCTTAAGGTGTACCAAATGAAATCAACATGGTGAATGAAAGTGTAAAAAGATAGAAAGAATCTTGGTACTTCTTGACATAATTGAGCTGCTGAATCAATCAACCTGGAACTCTGCCCTGCAGTGGGACTTGGATTTTTCATGGCAAGAAATGTGCTCATGGTTAAGCCAGTCTGACTTGAAGTCAAAAACCTTCCAAATTACACAAGGGATACTCAACTGCCTTTCCCCAAATTCTGTCTTGAAGAGCCCTCTTTGTCTACAACTTGAAGATAGGGACATTTGCCAACCATCATTATCATGATCATCATCATTACTATTATTATTATTATTTCTGTTCCTCAGCCAGGATTTCCTTCACTGGAATTTTAAAATTTCCTTTCATCATTTTGAAATAGAAGGTTCAATGTTTACCTGTGCAATTGAAAATACAATACTTTTGCTAACATACTTAGTGAGAAGCTGGAAGTCTTCACTACAGCTGTGGGTGAGGCTGCTCTTTATAGAAAAGCTTTGTCAGAACCTGCTTGGTTACTAGCTCTGTATCAAAGCACTTTGTGTTTTTAACCACATTTAACTCCCACTATAGCCTTGTGGGGGAGGTATTTTTGGTATCACACAGGGTGCCTTGGTGGTGGAGTGGGGCCATATTACTTGTTCTGACCAAAGACTTGTGAACAAAAGTAATGAATGACACACCCAGTCTGTAACATACACTGTGTGACCCTCCAGGGCTCTCTTTCCATGAGCCACAGTGATCACAATGTGTGAGATGATGAGTATTTTATCTGCCTGTGGGTTGAAGTCACAAAGCATGGAATAGAGTTTCCAGCTGACCTACATTGGATGTATATTGAGAACAAGATATGTGTCAAACTTCTATTGCTATATGTGGCTAAGGTTTGGAGTTTGTTTATTATAGCAGCATAATCTATTGGGTTGGCCAAAGAGTCCATTTAAGTTTTTTCCATTAAATAAAAGACACATTTTTCATTTTCACCAATAACTTTAATGATTTAGATATTTTGAGTATGGCATCTATCTCCCACTATTGCTTTCTTGTGGGTTGAAGCCAGGGGTGCTGCTAAACATCTTCCAATGCATAAGATAGCCCCACAGTAAAGAATTATTTGGGAAAAATGTCAATTGTACCAAGAAACTTCACAAACCACTTTTGACACATTTGATCAGTCACAGCACCTTCTCCATACACTTCACAAACTTTTTGTGTGTTTCAGTTGTGTTTTTACCTTTCTTGAAATAATAAAGCATAAGAAGCCAACAATGTCATGTATTTCTACCATCTTTAATATTAAAATGGCTTCACAAAAATTTACCAACTTTGATAAGTTTTTTAAAATGCATGCTAATATAACAGTGTGATGATACAATCTAACAAAATTGTTTTGAATGAAATTGAAGACAACTAAACACTACTAGAGCCACTGTATGGGAAAAACTAAATGAACTTTTTGGTTAACCCAATAGTTTATTCGGGATCATAAATTCTTAGTGTAGTTTCTATATATAAGGAAATTGAGATCTAGAGAGGTTCCATATTTGTCTGAGATCACCAGCAATTAGTGGTCCCAAAATAAAACCCAGGTCACTCTGGAATAAAGCCCATGCCTTTCTCTCTCAATCATGATGCCTTCCTAAGAACTTGGCAAACCAAGGAGAATGAATGGCTTTCAAGACTATTAAAAGACTTCAATAAATAAGAAAAAAGTCATAAATTCTTTTACTCCAATTGAAAGATTCTCTAAATATTGCTTATTAATGTTCTTAGGTCACATAAAAAAAGTCTCCACTTTCACCATAACTTTCCATACTGCATTTAAAGAAAGCATGCAAAGAGGAAAGTAAAAACATGTGCTATCTTTTTAAATATCCTTTTATGGTTAATCCTATAGGATAGTATTCAAATTTCTTAGTACAATATGCAAACCACTCCAGGAATCTGGTACAACTCAGTTCTCTACATTTCAGTTACATCTCTTTGGCCAGCCCTGAAACTCTTTCTTGTGCGATCACATGGAGCTCCAAGAGCATGCCATGCTCTCTCATGTCATGTAGCACACTCTCCCTCTTCATTCAATCAACACCTACTCATGTTTTAAGAGTCACTTCCTCCAGCAAGCCAGCAGCACTGGTGATCATCCATTCATAGCCTATGAGGCTTTAGAGAGCTAGGAAGTCAGGAATGAACAATTGCTCTGAAAAGTTATTGGAACACTATGCCATTTCCCATTTCTCACCTGTTTCTGAGGTAGACTGGTGCTTCTCCTTCATCTCTGCCTTTCTGAGAGGGGATTTAAGAGAATAATTTATAAGGCTTAATATGTGTCTCCTGAAATTTGAGGGGACACAAGGGCTTAGTGTCTGACACATACCTGAGCAATCCAAAGGTGAAAGGTGATGGCTCAAACAACATGCCTTGTGGGAGAGCAAAGAGAAAGAGGACAGGGCCCAGGAGTGAACTGGCAACATCTTTAGTGGGGGGAGAGTGACATGCAAGTCCTTATTATAACCAAGTGGACCTATAGGCAAGGCACAGCAGCCTGGAGCTGCTGCAAAATGAGCAGGAGTGATATGGTCCCAAACAGAGAGAGAGCCAGACCCTCAGCTAATACAGAGGGCACACTGGTGAGAATCATGAAAAAAGCACCTCTTATGGCTGATGAACTACATGAAGATGGCCTTTCCTGCCTTTGAGAATCCCCTCATTTGGAACACAAAACCAAGTCTACATTGGCCTCTACTTACCCATTTGTCCAGCACCTTTATTTATGGCACAAACCATATGAAACATATTCATGCCCCGAGTGAGCCCACAGAAGGCAAGAGTAGAGGGAGGGCATTATACACAGCTGGACAGAGGCAACATCACCCAGGTAGTGGAGTTGTACTTGGACACATCTCGCAGGGGAATTCTTAGGAAACCACAAGATTGACTCCTAGGACAACTGCCAACACAAAATATCTGCTGAGCCCAAAGGCCTTATCAGTAAATTCTAACTGCAGAGGTATCAGATGCTGCATCTGGAGTGTGTAAAGCTGTGTTAAAAGTGATAGAAACCTTTAATTTCACAAGCCTGTTTCCAACCCAAAGCAGTCCTGGCCTTGGTGCAGAGAGAACCTATCACCTAGATAAGAAGTCAGAGTGAATCTTGCAGTGAAATGAGACTATTCTGGGTGTTCAAAGTTATGGGCCTGTCCAAGATTTTATACGCAAGGGCCCAGGGGGTGGGGAATGCATCTGGGCAATGAGTTTGATTGGCATTGGAAAAAAGAAAAGAAGTTGTCTTCTGCATGCACCCTATTCAATCCGGCTAATGAGATGCAATAAGGTAGTGATATTTATATTCTTGCTGTAAAGCACAGGGCTTGGCACAGACCAAATGGTAATACATGAGAATGGAAAGGCATGTATCCAGCTCTTGTCTTAGAATTTGGCAGTATTTGCAGTTCCCTTTATGCCACATCATTATTTTACTGTCAGTAAGTAGACCTCAAAGTGAAACACAAGGACGTTTATTAGAAGAGTTTGTGGCAGGCTCTCCTGCCAACTTAGCAACTCTCCTATCCAAGCCTAAATATTCTCTCTCCTTGTGGTGTATGCATGCAGAGCTATGGACTGGTTGAAGCTCTGCAAATAGGTGAGAAGCCAACTAATGTGTCACTCAGTTCTTATTTATTGGGTATTTACCATGTGCCAAACTCAGGGACTAGACAGCCAGGAATCCATGCCAAAGTAAGTGCATGTCCTTCTGCACTTTATATAAACTAGTTTTTAGCCTCCACTGGAATTTTTATTGACATTGTAATTTTCATGATTTACTTTTATAGAGTCTTTTATGTGAGGTCTCTCAAAGCTGAGCAGAAAGAAACACACAGAAAAGGCTCCACAGCTTCTTCTAAGCTCACAGTCTTCATCAAATGACACTCGGTGGTGTTGGGTGTGAAAAATACCATCTAAAAATAAACTGGCTACAAAGCTGAGGTCTGTACCATGGTGAATCCTATGAAAGTACAGTGTTGCTGAAATGTTATTTTTTTCTGTTACTGTTTCTTATCCTTAGTTATCTGCACTTCTCTGGCCCCAAGCCAGGTTTAGAAAACCCTAAACTTGAACATAGGTCTTAGAGACTGTGAAGAAATGACTTTGGGTCCTGAAGTTCTGCATGTGAGCTGTCTGAGGTCTGGGAGCCCTTATTGCATGGGTGCTCTCTGATTGTGTCTGGATGTCCACAACTTGAGATGAGGGGTCATTTTGGCAGTAAATTCTTATGCTTGAAAGGAACATATGGGCCCCACCTCAGCAGAAAGCAGATATTTGCCTGGTCTTCAGAGTCCATCTCAGAGTGTGTCTGGATGCCCAGACCAGGGATAGAGATGTAGATAGTGAGAGACCACCATCAGTATTAGCTGTCTGTGCTGGTCACTGTTGCTACACTATTTGAGCTTCCCCAGGAAAGTTCAGTGAGCCTGGGGCCAAGCAAGATGTGTGAGCTCATGAGAGCTATATCTGGGGGCAGCAGAGAGGGGACAACCAAGAGACTCTTTAGCTAGAAAAGGGACCTGGAGGATTGGACTAGGAGAGGCAGAACTGAGGCCTGGGTTGGAGGATCAGAATGAGACCAGGACTGCACTGTGGATTGTGCAGTAGAAAGTGTTGTGAGATTGAGTCCTGGAGTCAAGAGGAAAGGAAACATTAGCAACCTGATCTTCTGGATTCTGCTTAGGAGCAACTGTCTGATGTGTGAATACATCTGGCCTGATTTGTCAAGGGTATCCAGCCTTACCCACAACAGAACAGAGACCATGAGTGTGGCCAGGTCCTCCACTGGGAGAGAAACAGACAGTGAAAAATAGGAACAGTGAGCACAGAAACTCTGGGAGAGTCACATCCCTAGGGAAATTTGTGGTTTTAACCTCCTGGGAAAGGGAAGCAGCATTTAAGGCCAGGCATAGTGCTGGATTCTTCCATTGTTTGCCTCATCTTTTGACTCATAACCTCATGTCCTCTTTGAAAAAAAAAGAGAGAGAGAAACTAAGGCAAAATTTGGGAAGAAACTTGCCCAAGATCAACAGCTATTCAGTAGCAGAGCAGGGAGGGACTAAGGCCAGGCTTGCAAGACTCTTGCACTATCAGTAATTATCAAAACACAAGGATTTGAAATGCTCTCCAGAGTAGTAGAAACCAGCAACAAATTTACAACTATCAACATCTGAATCTGAAAAACAAATTAAGCAAACAGGCAGAGCAGGCACAGAATAATAGGTATGGAGATCATTTGGAGGGTTATCAGCTGGAACAGGGAAGTAGGAGAATGGGGGAAAAGGTATAGGAATTAAGAAGTACAAATTGGTAGGTACAAAATAGACAGGAGGATGTTAAGAACAGTATAGGAGATGGAATAGCCAAAGAACTTACATGCATGACCCATGGACATGAACTAGGGGTGGGGGGATTGTTGGGGGAAAATGGGTGCCAGGAAGAAGGAGGCAAAGGGGGGAAATTGGGACAACTGTAAGAGCATAATCAATAAAATATATATTATTTTAAAAGTAGCAGACACCTTAAGAAAGCATTTAACTTTATAGCTCTTTGAAGATTTCACTAGTAAAAAAAGAAGCAGCCAAAAAAGAATCTTCTGGGTCAGTGGTTTCTGGGAGTATTGTGTGGTTAAGCTGGAAGTTAGGAGGGGTGGGATAAGACTTCAGGGTCCACTCCCAGAAAGTGTTTCATCTCCATTCAGGGATTTCCTGATGCTTTAGTTGGGAAATCTTCCCTCTATCTGTCCTCAGGACAGCCATCTATGTAGGCATACAGTAATATATATAATGTTTGGATTAAGTCATGCTGCTCATGTTTGTGAAATGGTGACCATGTGCAATTCTGACATCAGACATAATGAGAAACAAAAGACACATCTAATATGGGGTCCACCTTTATAAGGAATCCTACCCTGGCACTTGTATCACTCACCTGGAGGGTACCTTGACTGCCAGGGAAGGTGAGGCCTCTGATAAAGAGAAAGCATCCACCTTCGATGACTCATAGAGCAGGAAGCTGATCCCTACAGGTCTGGACAGAGGTGAACTGTTTTCTCTCAGATTCAGTTCTTCTCAACGATATGGTTCTGTCTTTGGACCAACACTGAGGGCTGTGGGCTAAGTAAGGCAAATCTGGTTATGCCTTCAAGGGTAATGGATCTGTCAGAGTGGCTGTGGTCAGAACCAAATGAAGACAGGTGTGCTTACCAAGATAAAAAGATTTTGGCTTCATGTCTTGAGGTATGTTTGCACTCTGAAGTCCCCCTACACTAACCACCCTAGCTGAAACACTCAACTGGTCTAGTAGCCAACTGACCCCACATTCTCGCACAGGTTAGGGAGTCTTTCTGACATAATCTATTTTGTCCACAATGTGCACTCTACACATGTCCCTCTGTGACACTATAAACTGACCCCAAACCCAGCCCCTCTGTGACTCAGTATTGGCCTTAGGGCAGTGATGAGACCACCCCTAGAGAACACAGTGTTCAGTGGTTCAGGATATAGGCATGGGTCAGAAGTTGCTGGCATTAGGAGCCTGGCTTAGGAGGGGCAGATGTACAGAGTGGTGGACTCCCCGGCCCCCGCACGCAAAGAATCTACTGCTGCTCCTCGGTGATCATTGCAGTGCCTGCCGGGGGCAGCAGGGGGCAGCGCTGTAGGCTCTGTCCCAGCCAGCAGAAGGTGTCTGTACAGGGCGAGGCTCTTGTGCGCAGGCTCGCGGGCGCTGCCAGGATTGGACTGCACTTATCCCGCGGGCTGGTGGCCTTCTGAGAGAACTCAACTGGCCAGTCCATCTGGGGCAGGTGGGGCGGTTGGGGCCAGGCCCGTCAGTGCAGAGCCTGGTGAGGAAAGCTGACTGGGGGCTAGGTGGGCCGTTGGAGAGAGGACGAAGACTGCTTCTCTGCCTCATGAGACGACAGAGTTGGGCGCATCCAGTGGTCCTGAGACGAAGCTACCACTGTTGTGTAGGGGCTGAAGGAGTGAATTGTGCCCCCCCACCCAGACACCAGGAGGCCTTCGTGGGCTGGATTTGAATTGGCTCTGAGCAGAGTAAGGCCAGAGCCCTCCAAAGCCTCAGCCTAGGCAGTGTGATGCCTGGCTCTACTGTGACATCTGCTGTGGTCCTGTGTGACAAGTGTGGGACAGGAAACACTTTGACTCTGTGGTAAAGGAAGGTACTAAGTCATGGTCTGCTCTGGCCTGCCCCAGGGTGTTTGGGATGCAGGAAACTCCATTCTTACCCAGGGCTTGTGAGGGTTGAGGGGCACAGAAATAGAACGTTGATTCATCAACTAATTCAACAGTTATTTTTGAGCACCTGTGTGTCAGGTACTGTTCTTGAAGCTGGAATATTAAGAACAAGATAGGTAAGGATTCTATTTTTTTGGAACAGGTAGAATCAAGAATTATGTTTTGAATATGGTAGGTTTCAGATGCCTAGTAGATTTTTCCCCCCAACATATAATATATGAACAGTATGGTTGGGAAGAATTTTCCAGTGAACTGTGTACACCCATCACTTAGATTCCACCATTAACATTTAGCTACACTTGTTTTTTCACATGTCAGTCACCTGGTAGATTTAGTTTTTATTGTGGTAAAATATATACAAAACATAAATCATCTAATAAATACTTAAGAAGCCAAATTGGCCATTGGAAATTTGAAGTCCTGGGGGATATCCTGGCTAGAGTTGATATTTGGAAGCATCACCATATACATGGTATTTAAACTAGAGGACTGGATGAAACCATCTAGGTTGAGAGTGTACACAAAGAAGAGGAGGGGGAGCCAAAAAAGGGAAAGGTGGCAGTCAGCTGGTGAATCCTATTGTGCATGGTGGGCTTGGCAATGAGGAAGATTTTAATTATTATAATTTTTAATTCTCACCTGAGGATATGTTTATTGATTTTGAGAGAGAGACAAAGAAGCAGAAACATCACTGTGGGTATGAAAGAAACATCAATCAGTTGTCTCCAGTAATGTGCCCTAACTGGGGATTGAACCCACAACCTAGGTATGTGCCCTGACCAGGAGTTAAACCTGCACCTTTTTGGCATAGATGATGATGCTCCAACCAACCGATCCACCCAGCCAAGGCTAGGAGGATTTTAAATTATTTTTAACAAGAAAAACATTAGTGGAATAAAGGGCCTTAAGATCAAAGGGAATTTTTTTTAGATAGACTTTTTTTTTTTAGAATAAAATGGTATTTTTAACATACTATTAAGAAAACACATTGATTTTTTAGATAGACTTTTTTAAAAGAAGAAAATAGTATGTTTATATACTGGTGGGATCAAACCCATAAAAAGGGGTACATTGCAGGAGGAAGTCCTGAATACCTGAGAAACCATAGAGCAGGTGGATAGTTGGCTTTGAAATGAGCATGAACACATATTTTATGGTAACTGGAAGAGACATTGACAATGGGTAAAGATACAGGTAATGGTAGAGGCAATGTCTGTGAAGGTGGTCATTGGCTGAGAGTAAGGGCAGCAAAGGAGAAGAGAAGACATGTTAGAACTTGGAAGAGAGATATGTGACATAGCCTTTCTGGAGAATGGGAAATTGAACTACATAACTAGGGAAATGAGATTGGATTGTCAGACTGTGTTAAGTACCTGTTTGAGATGTGTAGTCATGAATTTAAAGTGAGATTAACCACTGGGGATTGTGTGCTTTCCTGTGGGAATGTTCAACCTTGGAAGGGTGTCATAAGGGTTAAATGAGATAATGCCTGGATATCATTTAATACAATGAGAAGTATATTATGAATGTTACCTACTTTTGTTTTTCTCATTTTGTTCTTCTTTTTCTTCTATAAATGTGACTGAGGAGCACAAACATTTACCACCTGATGGGATCTTCTCCTGTAGTATGTTCTGCAGTCAAACAACTACAGTTTGCAGCTATTTGGAGTCTGACTCCTTGTGTATTTGGATTTATACAGCTTGAAAATTGAAGATGTTTACTAAAAATAAACTATAGTAAATAGAGCTCTCCATTGTCAGACTCCATTGTCAAGACTAATTCATAGTCTTGGATTGGATGGGCTATGCATTTGTCACAGTGGCAGCTTATAAATTTTTGTGAAAATCTTTTATTCACTGTATTTCATATTGGATCTGATGTAGTGGGAGTCTACAGAATCCACAGCTTTAGATCACCAGGGAAATATTCGGTTTAATAGGTTGTCATTTCTCCCTGACCACTTGGGCTGTATTATAATACAAATAATAATGACTGACATTGACAGCTCTTAAAAGTGCTACTTTTATAAGCATTTCATATACATAATTCTTGTTTAAGCCACACTATGTGAGGCAATTGCTATTATTATATCAGATGCAAAAGTGGGCTCAGAGAAGTTAAAGAACTTCCCCAAGGTACATTTAATTTGACCTCCAGTTTCTGCTGCAGACTTTAACTATTTTTTTTGTAGGCTGCTTGGCCATTACTTATCTACATATTAGTGGGGCAAAGGTAATGGACTGATGCAGATTTTCTAGCTTCAAAAGCTGCCACTTACTAGCCATGGGCCTTGGAGCAAATCATTTAACCTCTGTGTGCCTTTGTCTTTATATCTATGAAATGGGAATAATATTAGTCGTCCTTTATGATAGGGTTATTGTGAGGATCACATGAGTTAATACATTTAATAAGCAGTGGCTGGTTATTTAAATGCTGCTGTTATCCTCCACCTGGCCCTGCAACCAGCATGGCCTGTGTACTGATCAAAATTTTTATAATCATCCTCTGTTACTGTGTCCAGGTAGAATTTAAATTCACAGGCTTTCTGCTAATGCTCTTAACTCAGGCATCGCCTCTGTTTCCTTTGATTTTATCATCTCTCTGAGGGATGCGAACATAACAAGTTGCTTCTTGGTGCAGAAAACAACCCAGACTTCATTCAGACATATCTGACCAATGAGGTTCATTTCATTAGTCTTGATATTTGCATGCCACTTATAAATAAGGCTTAATGTAATACCATTTTGCCTTTCCCAAATGGGAGGGATTTGGTTGAAAAGGCCAATATACTAAACAGCTATTGCTGAGCATAACATACAGTAAATGTTGTGGTCTAAGAACTGCACACAAAAGTGTTCTGAAAATGTTTGTAAAATTTAGACTTATTTTGATGTGTTGTATCAGTTACTGATTAAAGGAAACTAGACAGGCTTGATATAGGAGACCAGTGTAAGTTTACACACACAAAAAGAGTAATGAATAAGATAAAACAGTGGTCCCCAGTGAGTTTACATCAGAATCTTTGCAAAATACAGATTCCATGTGCACAGACTCTAAATTAGTAAATCATGATGTTGTAGATGGAAGTGGGATCTAAGCTTTTTGTGGTCACGAGCAAAGAATTGAACTGTCCACATGGATATTGTAAAACAAAGCAAGCAGGAAATTCATTAAGGAAGGAATAAATTCCCAAGAAATAGGAGAGTGCCATCTCTGGCCAGGGGATGGCTGTCTTGTATTGAAAGGTTACAGGGTGTATAGGGTTTTTATTTAAGCTTATACACATGTGATTTCCCACAATCCTCCATGATTGTCCACTCTGAAAAGAAACCACGATGCTAATTATTATTAGGTGTTACAAGGTGATTCTCAGAAATCAGGATGCTGACTGATGACAGCTGCAGTGTCTCAGGGTTTCCTATTCTATCTCCTGCCTCAACTTCTGCCTGAGAGACATGGTTCTCAAAAATTCTTTTTTGGGGTTACTGAGGAAGGATGGTCAATCTTCTGTATCTACTTCTTGCTGGAATAGGATAATAGACCCTGTCTGCTGAGAATCATGAAACTCTTGCCCTATCTTACCTCATGGTTGTGGAGGAATTCCTGAGACAGGCATGGACACTGGGTGTTGTAAGATGTTGGCATCAGATTCCTTAAGGATGGTTGAAAACCTTAGAGCATCATTATCCTGATGTGGTGAGTCTGGAAGATATAAATTTAACCAACAGGTTAAAGATGCAAGGGCCAAAGATTAACAAGACCCAACAGAGGTAGAAACCAAGTTACTGAGGGAATGTATCCCTTTACTTGTATCCCAGATAGTTTCAGTTATCTCAGATACAATCCTTTTAGCCATGTTGCTTGCTGTAATATTTTATCAGCATTCATTTCTATTTGCCCTGATGAGTTTATCAAGAAATATTAGCTAGTCTGCTAGAGCACAAATCCCACCCTCCTAGGCCAATAAGTAATCTACTTAAAAGTCCACTCAGATTTCTGGGAGGGCAAGAGAATTTTGAGGCTCGGATTGTGTGTTAGTTCATTTGGCACAAAGTACTGTTAGGGATATTCCTCCTAACACTGCCCAGATTCTGTGTTTTGGCCTGGGTCTGAGTGCTGAAGTTGTCATGACTGACTTGTTTATCAGTTTGCCCACTGTGTTGTGGTTGATGATGGCAATCCTGGCAATTATTATTAAAAGTACTTCCCCAGAGCAAATCCTGGGTAATTTAGAAAAGAGTTATTGACCCAAGAAGGAGTAGCAAGAGTGCAGATTGTTAGCCATAAGAGGTTTCATATTGACTTATCTTTAAGTTTTCTTCTTTTTGAACAGAAATTTGGGGGTCTTCTAAGGGTTCATAGGCATAAGTAGAGTCCAGTTCTTCTGCTGGTGTGGGGGAAAGTCTACTGGTATTATCCTGGAAATGTGAACTCAACTATCTACGCCTAGCAGGTTCATGGACGTGGGAGAACTTATATAACCTAGTAGGGTCCCTTCCATTTAGGGATAAGTTGATCTGTTGGCATTCCCTCTTTCCAAGTTTTGAGAAGTACCCAATCCCCTGGAGATACAGTGGTCTGGAATTTTCCCTTGGGAGTGGGTAAGACCTTATTTCCATATGCCTGTAGTGGTTTTTGTGCCTGCCCTAAATTTATTATATGCTTAACTGCTCAATGGGTTTCTGAATCAAACATCAGATCTAGACTTAAGATAGGCCTGCCATTTAGCATCTCAAATGAACTGTGTTTAGTGTTGACCTTAGGGGAGTCCCTGATTCTCATGAGTGCTACAGCTAGTAATTTACCCAATTTTAAGAAGTTTTTGATGGGGCTTTGCCAATGCCCTTTTCAAGGTCTGATTTGCCTGTTCTACTTTCTCAGAGGACTGAGGTCTTCAAGCAGAGTGAAGATAATATTTTATGCCTAGAGACTCAGATTAATGTTTTATGCCTAGAGACTCTTAGATGTAAAGGATGGCCCTTATCACTTTGTAGGTGAGTGTGGGAGACTAATTGGGTTATTATTTCCTTTAGGGGGGTTTTTGCTATTTCTGTGGCTTTCTCCATCCTTGTCAGAAAAGCCTCAGTCTATCCAGTAAGGGTATCTATCAGGATTAATAAGTATCCTCATATGTCCTCTACAGTGAGGTATTTTGAAAAAATCAATTTGCCAGTCTTCTCCTGAATAGGTTCCTCTTCACTGAATAGGCTCTGACAATGAGGGAAGGGTTCCCCCACCCCCCGGGATGTTGTAGGCACAAAGAGTACAGGCTTGACAAATATCCTTTATGGTAGTTGCTAGCTCTTTGCCTACAACTAATTTGTTAACCATTGTTGTTGTGGCATTCCTTCCTATGTGGAAAGTGTCCTGTAAAGCCTTTAAAAATTTCCACCAGGAGGCCTGGGCAAGGAAGAGTTTTGGGCCAATGTTTATCCAAGATCCTTCTTGGATGCCCCCTTGCTCCAAAGTCCAAGATACCTCCCTAGATGTATAGTTGGGCTTGATATATGAGCCATTCACAGAGAGGAATAAAACCAGTTGTTTGATAGTCCCTAGTACTGCTTTTGTTGTCTCTTGGTCTGCCCTTCTATTTCTCTAGGAGATAGAGGGCATGTGCAATGCATGACTTCCACTTAAGGAGCTTAACTGCTTTTAATAGATTTAGGAATTATGGTCCATTTGTAATGGGGGAATTCCTGAAAGTAAGGAGTCCCCTTTCTTTCTACATAGCATCATGAGCATGCAGAAGAGGAATCTGCATAAATATTAATCCATTTTCCTTATCCTAGAGTAAGAGCTGGGTAAGGGCCATAATTTCAGCCTCTTGGGCAAAGGTCGAGAGTGGAAGGGGTTGTGCTTCAATGGTATGATATAAACTAACTACTGCATAGCACGCCCCCTGCTGCCCATTCTGTACAACGCTGCTTCCATCCGTGGAACCAGTCATCAGGGTTTTCTAAGGATTGGTCTAGCAAGTCAGTTCTACTGGAATAGGTGAGATTAAAAATCTCTGAGCAGGAATGGGTCAAATCTTGAGATGATTCTATAAGAATTAAGGAGACTGGGTTTAATGTATTATGGGTTTTTACAGTTACTTCAGGATTGTCCAGAAGAAAGGCCTGATACCTGGTCAATCTTTTTCCTGTTAGCCAGAGGTTCCCTTTCATTTCTAATATTCATTTTACCTGATGTGGAGTTAAGATCTCTAACTTCTGCCCAAGAGTTCACTTAGCTTTTTCTGTTAGCATGGCTGTGGCTGCAACTGCTCTTAGACATGGAGGCACCTGGTTGCTATATTGTCTAGCTTTTTAGATAAATACACAACTGGTCAAGATTTGTTTCCTAGTCTTTGGACTTACACCCCTCAGGCTATTCCATGCTTTTCTGATATGTATAGAGAGAAAGGTTTGTTTAAGTTAGGGATGCATAGGGCTAGGGCCTCAACTAGGGCCTACTAGATTTTATTAAAAGCTCAATCATGTTCATTTTTCCATATAATGGGTTTGGTGTCTGGCCATGCAGTAGCTTCATATAAAGGTTTTGCAATTAGTCCAAAGCTTGCCATACAAATTCTACAATATCCAGCCATGGCCATTTCTAAGGAAGAAAGAGAGTTGTTATTCAGTATTAGGTGGTATTAAGTCAATGATTGCTTTTATTCTTTCTTGTGACAGTTGTCTAGATCCTGGGGTTAGGATATATCCTAAATAGTTTACTTTCTGTCTGGTAATTTGGACCTTTTTTTTTTCTTAGGGACTCAATATTTCAGGTCCCCAAGGAAGTTCAGAGTTTGGATAGTATTATGATCTGAGGCTTCCTTCAAGGGCTGCAGACTAGGATATCATCTACATAGTATAAGATGTTTCCTTCTTATGATTGTAATTACCTTAGATCTTTTTCTAATGCTATTGCAAACAGATAAGGGCTATCTCTAAGCCCTTGTGGTAGTACCAACCAGGTATATTGCTGATGGGTTATTGTTTTGGGGTCTGTCCACTCAAATAAAAATAAGTCTTGGGAATCTGGGTGGGCAGGGATGCCAAAGAAGGCATCTTTTAGTCTAAAACTGTATATACCACTGAGTATAGTCTGATACTTGAATGAGTATGATGTAAGCATTGGTTATATGGGGATGGAGGAGTGCTACAGCCTTGTTAACTAGTCTTAAATCCTGGACCAATCTACACTCCCCTTTTGAGTTAAGAATGGAGAGGATTGGAGAATTGCAGGGGGACTGACAGGGTACTAGCAGCCTGTGTGTTACATATTTCTCTATGATGGGCTGCAGACCCTCTAGGGCAGGAGTATTAAATTCATTTTCACGGGGGGCCACATCGGCCCCATTGTTGCCTTCAAAGGGCCAAATGTAATTTTAAGACTGTATAAATGTAACTACTCCTTAACAATTGAGATCTAGGCACTGCTGCCAGATAGAAACAAGGCACTGGGTGAGGCAAAACAAAGTGGAGGGCTGGATTCGTCCTGGGGCCTTGTGTTTGTCACCTGTGCTCTAGGGCCTCCTATTTGACAGGATACTGTTTCCTGTGATAATCAGCTGTCCCAGAGTCTTAGGGAAAATTTGAACAGGTTGGCAGCCTTGACTTTCAAATTGACAGGTGACAGGGGTATGTAAGAACAAGTTTGAGACATTCCTTCAACACCCATAATATTAATTGAACTAGGACAGAGAGGTCCAGCATAAGAATTGAGGACAGAATAAGTGGCCCCAGTATCAACAAGAAAGTTAATTTTCTTACCTGCCACATCAACGGTTATCCAGGGTTCCTCATTAGAGATCAAAATGCTGATGTAGGCTGAGAACAGTCTGATCCTTGGGCACCCTCAGTCCTCAAGTGCTCCCATGGCCTTAGGTGATGACCCCTTTCCACTCTGGGAATGGGGGGCAGTCTACCTTCCAGTACCAGGGATCAGGGTTTGCACCTTTGCACATGGTACATGGCCCTGGGGGTGGTCTAGTGCAATCCCTTGCTCTGTGCCAAGGGCATTTACACTTAAAGCATGTTTGACCTTTTTGCCCTTGGCATTTCTGTGGCTTTCCTGGGTTACCTTGAGGTGGCTCTGCATTGCCAATGGTGCTGCTAACAGCAAATGCTATTTACTTGGCCTGCCTTTCCACTCCCTTTTTCCTATGCTGGATCTGTTCCTCCCTTTCCTCAAGGTCTCAGTTGTTTAAAACCAAGGCGGCTATATCAATTAGTTGGGCCATAGGAGTTTGTGGACCCATTTGTAATTTCTGAAGCTTTCTACAGATATCTGGTGCTGGCTGGCTAATGAAATGCTGCTTCATTAATACTTGACCTTCTGGAGAATATGGGTCTAGATTAGTATATTTCCTGAATGCCTCAACCATCCTGTTATGGAAGAGAGCAGGATTCTCTTCATTTCTTTGTGTTATTTTTAATGCTATTTGCCAAAAAATATTCTTGTTTTTCATTAAATTGGCACTGCTCCTTTGTCAAAGACTGTGGACTGAATCTGTGTGGGTCTATGTCTGGGCACTTTATTCTGTTTCATTGATCTATTTGTTTATTCTTTCACAAGTACCATGCTGTCTTAATTACTGTAGCTTATAGTACACCTTGACATTCTTTGTGTCAATGTTCTGACTTTGTTTTTCAGTAGTGTGTTGGATTTTCTGGACTTTTTGCTTTTTCAGATATACTTCAGAATAAATTTGTTGATAACTATGAATACAAAATAACTTTCTGGGATTTTGAAAGGGATCGTATTGACTATAAGTCACATCAGGAAAAATTGAGATCTTAACAGTATTGAATTTTTCTATCCAGGTACATGGAATACTTCTACATCTACTTAGATTTTTGCTTTCTGTCTTCAGTTTTGTAGAGTTCCTCATATAGATTCTGTACATATTTGTTAGACTTATCACTATGCATTTAATTTGGGAGATAATGATAATGTGATTTTTATTTCCAATTCTAATTATTTATTGCTGATATATTGAAAAGGAATTTGCATATTAACTTGTATCCTGTAACCTTACTATAATTAATTATTAGTTCCAGGAGTTCTTTGTAGTTACTGATTCTTCCTCATAGGCAATAATGTCATCTAAGGAGAAATACCAGTTTTATTTCTTTCTTCCTATTTGTACTCTTTATTTCCTTTTCTTGTCTTATTGCATTAGCTATGACTTCTAATATGATCTTGAATAGGAGTCAACAACATTGTTGACTTTTTCCCTATCATAGAGGTATCTATATTCTCACCATTGAGTTACCTCTAGTTTTTTTATAGTTGTTCTTATCAAGTTGACAAAGAAGTTATCCTTTAGTCATAGTTTTCTGAGTTTTTATTATTATTTTTTAAGATTTTATTTATTTATTTTTAGAGAGAGGGAAAGGAAGGGAGAAAGAGAGGGAGAGAAATATCAATGTGTGGTTGACTCTCATATGACTACTTCTGGGGACCTGGCCCCCAACCCAGACATGTGCCCTGACTGGGAATGAACCTGCAACTCTTTGGTTTGCAGCCTGCACTCAATCCACTGAGTTTACACCAGCCAGGGAAATTTTCTGAGTTTTTAAAAATCATAAATGGAATTGGATTCTGTCAAAATTTTTGCATATGTTGATATGATTGTATGATTTTTCTTCTTAGCCTGTTTTGTTGCATTACATTAGTTGAATTCCAAATGTTGAACCAATTTTTCATACCTGTAATAAGTTCTGCTGGTCATAGTATATATTCTTTTATACATTCATTATTGGATTCAATTAGCTAATATTTGTTGAGGAGTTTTATATCTATGTTCATGAATGACGTTGGCCTATAGTTTTCTTTCTTCTAATGTCTGTATTGGATTTTGATGTTAGGGCAATGCTGGCTTCATAGAATGAATGAGGAAGTGTTTCATCTGGTTCTATATTTCAGAAGAGATTTGAGAGGATTGATGTAGTTTTTATTTTTTTCTACATGTTAGATAAAATTCACTAGTGAAAACATCTGAGTCTGGTACTTTTCACATTGGAATGTCATTAGTTATTGATTCAATTTATTTTTAAGTGTTTTTTATTGATTATGCTATTACAGTTCTCCCAATTTTTCTCCCTTCTATCCTCCTCCACCTGCACATCCCCACCCTCTAGCATGCTCCCCAACCTTAGTTCATGTCCATGGGCTGTACATATAAGTTCTTTGGCTTCTCCATAGACAAGAGGAAGTTGAGAATAGTATAGGAAATTATTCAATTTCTTTAATAGGACATTGGCCTATTCAGATGATCTATTTTTCCTTCTGTGAGTATCGGTCAGTTTTCATTTTATAAGGGACTGGTTTCTTTAAGTTGCCAAATTTGGGGGCATTATAAAATTCATTTTTTATCCTTTTAATACCATAGAATCAGTAGTGATGACCCCCCTTTCATTTTAATGATTGTAACCTTTCACTTTTTTTCTTGGTTACCCTGGCTATATGTTTATCAATTTTATTAATTTTTTTTACAAAGAACCAGCTTTTGGTTTTATTGATTTTCCCTATGATTTTCTATTATCAATTTCATTTATTTCTTTTTTATTTTTTTTATGTTGTTGAAGTACATTATGCTAAGTGAAACAAGCCAGGTGGTAAAAGAGAAATACCATATGATTTCACCAGTTTCATTTATTTCTGCGCTAATTTTTATTATTCATTTATTTTTGCTTGTTTTATGTTTACTTGTTCTTTTTTCTTTAATTTCCTGAGGTAGAAACTTAGTTTGTTAATTTTCTTTTTTCTTAATATTTGCATTCAATGCTACAAATTTCTTCCTAAGTACTGCTTTTGCTGTCTCTTCATGAATTTGATAAGCTGCCACTTTCACTTTTATTAGTTTAAAATGTTAAGAATGTCTCTTGAGGCTTTCTTGACCTATGTGTTATTTAATCACATGTTTAATATCCAGCTCTCCATCTCTTATTTATTTCTAGTTTAATTTCACTGTGGTCTGCGAGCACACTTTGTATGTGTTCTACTCTTTTAGATTTGTTTAAAGTTTCCTTAAAGGCCAAAAATGTAGCCTCAAAACTCTTCTAGCCACTATGCACTACCCAGTTACTTCTGCCATTAAGTATTTTTTACAGCAGCACCCCTATTTCTCAGTACCAATTTTCTGCCTTAGTCATTTTGGGTTGCTATAACAAAATACCATAAACTGGGTAGCTTAAACAATAAAATTTATATCCTACCGTTTGGAGGCTGGAAGTCTGAGATCAGGGTGCATGGTTTGGTTTTGTGAGGGCTCCCTTTTAGGTTGTGTACTGCTACCTCATTGTATCCTCACATGGTGGAAAGAGAGCTAGCTAGTTCTCTAGTCTATTCTTACAAGGGCAATAGCTCCATTCATGAGGGTTCCACCCTCATGACCTAATTACTTCCCAATACTCCACCTACAAATACCATCATTTTGGAATTAGGGTTTTATACATGAATTATGGAGGGACACAAACATTCAGTTCTTTGCAGGAGGAAAGCAGATGCAAGCTTCATCTCTTAGTGGAGTCACACAGGAAGCACTTAATTCTCCCCAGAAACAAGTTGTGACAGCTTGTGGGAAGTGCATACCAGGGAAGCTCACTAGAAATTTAAGGTCTTTTTCAGGGGTTGGTCATGGAGGTGTACAGTGCCTGTGTGACTGATGAAAGTTCTGAATTTCCAGACACCCAGAAGGAAAGCGGGTGTTAGCATACATGACATCATTTGTACAGTTGAGGCACAGTGAATCACTTATCATTTAGGAGTATCATTAAGTTTTACCAGGAAAATTTCTAGATGCCAGTTAAGGCCTAGCCTTGCAAATAGGCCTTTTCAAGCATAACAGGCTCAGGACTGTTTGGGTAACTCTTGTCTTTACACAAATGTAATGTGCTTATGCTCTTGACTGATATCTCAGTTATGGAAATGGTTCAACTGTACCTTATAAATAGTAGTTCTTTAGGTAATGCAAGCCAAAGTCTACTAATTCAAGGTACAGGAACTAACTATATGTTTTGGAGTAAGCACTATCATGTTTACTGGTTTACTTCTGAAAGAGAGAGAGGAAGATAGGAGGGAAAGAGACAAGGAAGAACAAACAGATGGATAGTCAGGAGGACCTGAGGTTCAGGAGAATTGAGGGAATATGCCAAAGCAATTTATGCCACCAATAATACAAACCAGAGAAGATTGTAACATAAAATATTACATTAGTTTCAGATGTACAACATATCAATTAGACATTTATACAAATTACCCTAATTACTCTAGTACCCATTGACCCCATAAATAATTATTACAATATTATTGGCTAAATTCCCTATGCTGTACTTTATATCCCTGTGACTGTTTTTATAACTGCTAATTTATACTTTATAATCCCTTCATCTTTTTCATCCAGCTCCCCAACACTCTTCCTCTCTGGCAACCATCAGTTTGTTCTCTATTTATGAATCTGTTTCTGTTTTATTTACTTTGTGTTTTTAGATCCTACATATAAGCAAAATAATATGGTCTTGTCTATTTGACTTCACTTAGCATAATATCATCTAGGTCCATCCATGTTGTTGCAAATGGCAAGAGTTCCTTCCTTTTTATGGCTGAATAACATTCCATTGTATATATGTACCACAGCTTCTTTATCCATTTGTCTAATGACAGATAGTTGGGTTGCTTCCATTTTGGCTATTGTAAATAATTCTGCAATGAACATAGGGGTGTATATATCTTTTAGAATTAGTGTTTTATGTTTTCTTGTATAAATATCCAGAAGTAGAACTGCTGGATCTAAGTAGTTCTATTAATAGTGTTTTGAGGAACCTCCATACTATTTTCTATAATGGCTGTGCCGATTTTCAGTCCCACCAACAATGCACAAGTGTTCCCTTTTCTCCACATCCTTACTAACACATGTTTGTTGATTTATTGATGATAGCCATTCTGACATGTGTAAAGGTGATATCTCATTGTGGCTTTAGTTTACATTTCTCTAATGATTAGTGAGTTTGATCTTCTTTTCATATGTTTATTGACTATCTGTATGTCTGCTTTGGAGAAATGTCTATTTGGGACCTCAGCCCATTTTTTAATTGGATTGTTTGTTTTCTTGGTGTTAAATTGTATGCATTCCTTACAAATTTTCAATATTAACCCTTTATAGGATGTATCATTGATGAGTAGCATCTCCCAATGTGTAACTTGTCTTTTCATTTTGTTGATGTTTTCCTTACTGTGCAAAATTTTGTTTATTTCGATGTAGTCCCATTTGTTTATTCTTACATATGTTTCCCTTGCCTGAGGAAATATATTAAAAAATATTACTAAGGGAAATGTCAGAGAGTTCAGTGTCTAAGTTTTCTTCTAGGAGTTTTATGGCTTCAGGCCTTATATTAGGTGTTTAATACACTTTGAGTTTATAGTGTAAAAAGGTGGCCTAGTTTCACTTTTTTGCATGCATCTGTCTAGTTTTCCCAACACCATTTATTGATTAGACTATCTAGCTCATTGTATATTCTTGCCTTCTTTTTCCTAGATTAATTGATCATGTAGGTATGGATTTATTTCTGGGCTGTCTATTCTCTTCCATTGATCTATGTGTTTGTTTTTATGTCAGTGCCATGCCATGTTGGTTACTATAGGCTTGTAGTATTGTGTGGTAATAAGTAGCATTATACCTCCAACTTTTGTCTATTCTGGGTATTTGTTGTTCCATATAAATATTAGAATTATTTGTTCAAGTTCTATGAAAAATGCCATAGTATTTTGATAGGGATTGTGTTGAAACTATATGTTGCTTTGGATAGTATGAACATTTTAACAATGTTAATTCCTTTTTTCAAAGATCCAAACTTATATTTGATGTTTCAAAACAACTCTTTTTAAAAACTTTTTCTTTACCATTGTTCAAGTATACTTGTCTTCATTTTCCAAACACCACTCTCCCCCCACCCACCGGCCACTGTCAATCCTACCCTCCTTTGGCTTTGTCCATGAGTCCTTTATACATGTTCCTTGATGACCCTTCTCCTTCTTTCCCCCATTATCACACTCTCCCTCCTCCCATCTTGTTACTGTCAGTTTGTTCTTTATTTCAGTGCCTATCTATGAGCATGATATATACTTCCATTTATTTGTATCTTTTTCAATATCTTATAATTTTCTTGAATACAGGCCTTTGTACTCAAAGAACCATTGGCTAAATTCAAGGCTTTTAATTTTTTTGATGCTATTGTAAATGGGATTATTTTCTTAATTTGTCTTTCTGATAGTTCATTATTGATGTATAAAAATACAGCCAATTTCTGAATATTAATTTTTATCCTGCTTTACTGAATTCATTTATCAATTCTAATAGTTTTTTGGTGGAATCTTTAGGGTTCTCTGTGTATAGTATCACACCATCTGTGTGTAATGAATTACTTCTCCCTTTTCAATTTGGATGCATTTATTTCCTTATTTTTTTATCTGATTGCTGTAGCTAGGATTTCCAATACTGTGGTGAAGGTGGACAAACATGTCTTACTCGTGATTTTAAAGAAAAAAAGCTTTTGGCTTCTTACTGTTGAGTAATATGTTAGCTGTCTGTTTCCTGTATATATGGCTTTTATTATGTTGAGGTACATTTCCTTTATTCTCACTTTGCTGATATTATTTTTATTTTTATCACAAATTGGTGGTATATTTTGCCAAATGTTTTTTCTGTACCTATTAATATGATCACATGATTATATTTATTTTGTCTTTTATTTTGTTTAATTGATTTATGGATGTAGAACTGACTTTGCTCCCCAAGAATATATCCCACTTTGATCATGGATGTAGAACTGACTTTGCTCCCCAAGAATATATCCCACTTTGATCATGGTATATCCCCATGGTATCCCACCTTTATAATGTATTGCTTCATTGGTTTGTTAATATTTTGTTGAAGATTTTTGCATCTGTGTTCATCAGGGATATTGGCCAATAACTGTTGTTTTGTAATGTCTTAGTTTTGGTATCAGGGTACTGCTAGTCTCACAAAAATAAGTTTGGGAGCCTTCCCTCCTCTTTTTTCTTTTTTTTTTTTTTTGGAATAGTTTGAGAAGGTAGGTGTTAATTCTTTGACTAGTTTGTAAAATTTACCTGTGATGTCATTTGGGTTGTGTCTTTTGTTGGTTGGGAGTTTGTTTATCTGTTTATTTATTTATTGTATTGTATTGTATTTATCAGGGTGACATTGGTTAATAAAATTATATAGGTTTCATGTGTACAATTCTATAATGCCTCATCTGTATACTGAATGTGTGTTTCCCAACCCAAGTCAAGCCTCTTTCCATCACCACTTAATCCCCTTTTACCCTCTTCTACCTTCCACATGCCCCATTTCCTCTGGTAATCGCCATACTTTTGTCTGTGTCTATGAGGCTTTTTTTTCTTTCATTTGCTTAACCCCTCCACCTTATTCAGTCAAGCTCCCAACACCTTCCCTTCTGGCAGCTGTTAGTCTGTTCTCAGTATCTATGAGTGTGTTTCTAATTTGTTTGTAAGTGTCTTTTGTTAACTAGATTCCACATGAGTGAAATCATATGGTACTTATCTTTCTCTGATTGGTTTATTTCACTTAGATAACACTTTCTATGTCCATCCATGCTGTCACAAAGGGTAAGATTTCCTTCATTTTTATGGCAGAGTAGTATTCCATTTTGTAAATGTACCACAAGTTTTTTATCCACTCATCTACTGATGGTGGATTTGGGCTGCTTCCATAGTTTGGCTATTGTTAATAAGGATGCAATGAGCATAGGAGTTCATATATCCTTTCAAATTAGTATTTTGGTTTTCATCAGATAAATTCCTAGAACTGGGATCACTGGGTCATAAGATAGTTCCATTATCAATTTTTGAGGAAACGCCATACTGCTTTCCATGGCAGCTGCACCAATCTGCATCCCCAGCAACAGTGTATGAGGGTTCTATTGGTGTTTGTTGATTTATTGATTATAG
Source organism: Phyllostomus discolor (assembly GCF_004126475.2). Classification (NCBI taxonomy): domain Eukaryota; kingdom Metazoa; phylum Chordata; class Mammalia; order Chiroptera; family Phyllostomidae; genus Phyllostomus; species Phyllostomus discolor. Next base: position 109,137,039 of record NC_040907.2, read on the forward strand.
CCTTTCTGACAGGTGTGAAGTGACATCTCATTGTGGTTTTAATTTGTGTTTCTCTGATGATTAGTGCCATTCAGCATCTTTTCATATGTCTATTGGCCATCTATATGTACTCTTTGCAGCTAGTCCTTTGCCCATTTTTAAATTGTATTGTTTGGGGGGTTTTTTTTGGTGTTAGGTTTTATATGTGTTTATATAAATTTTGGATATTAACCCCTTTAAGATGTATCATCAATAAATATGTTCTCCCATTCACTGTGTTGTCTTTTTATTTTGTTAATGATTTCCATTGCTGTGTAAAAACTTTTTTTAGTTTGATGTAATCCATTTATTTTTTCTTTCACTTATTTTCCTTGAGGCAATATTTCAGAAAAAATATTGCTATGAGAAATGTCTGAGATTTTACTGCCTATGTTTTTCACTAGAATTTTATGGTTTAGAGTATAATGTTTAGATTTTTTTAGATTGTTACATTTTATTTTATTTTTAAAATATATTTTATTGATTATGCTATTACAGTTGTCCCATTTCTCCCCTTTCACTCCCCTCTGCCCTGCTCACCCCCTCCCACCCACATTCCCCCCCTTTAGTTCATGTCCATGGGTTGTATATATAAGTTCTTTGGCTTCAACATGTCCTATACTGTTTTTAACCTCTCCCTGTCTATTTTCCACCTACCGTCTATGCTACTTATTCTCTGTACCTTTTCCCCCTCTTCCCCCCTCCCACTCACTATTGATAACCCTCCAAGTGATCTCCATTTCTGTGGTTCTGTTCCTGTTCTAGTTGTTTGCTTAATTTGCTTTTGTTTTTGTTTTAGGTGTGGTTGTTAATAATTGTGAGTTTGTTGTCATTTTACTGTACAAATTTTTATCTTCTTTTTCTTAGACAAATGCCTTTAACATTTTATATAATAAGGGCTTGGTGATGATGAACTCCTTTAACTTGATCTTATGTGGGAAACACTTTATCTGCCCTTCCATTCTAAATGAAAGCTTTGCTGGATAAAGCAATCTTGGATGTAGGTCCTTGCCTTTCATGATTTGGAATACTTCTTTCCAGCCCTTTCTGCCTGCAAGGTCTCTTTTGAGAAATCAGCTGACAGTCTTATGGGAACCCCTTTGTAAGTAACTGTCTCCTTTTCTCTTGCTGCTTCTAGGATTCTCTCCTTATTTTAATCTTGGGTAATGTAATTGTGATGTGCCTTGATGTGTTCCTCCTTGGGTCTCACTTCTTTGGGACTCTCTGAGCTTCCTGGACTTCCTGGAAGTCTATTTCCTTTGCCAGAATGGGGAAGTTCTCCTTTATTATTTGTTCAAATAACTTTTCCTCTTGTTGCTCTTCCTCTTCTCCTACTGGTACCCCTATAATTCAGATGTTGGAGTGTTTAAAGATATCCTGGATGTTCCTAAGCCTCTACTCATTTTTTTGAATTCTTGTTTTCTTCATTCTTTTCTGGTTGGATTTTTCTTTCTTCCTTCTGGTCCTCACCATTGATTCGAGTCCCAGTTTCCTTCCCATCACTATTGGTTCCACGTACATTTTTCCTTTATTTCACTTAGCATAGCCTTCATTTTTTCATCTAATTTGTGACCAAATTCAACCAATTCTGTGAGCATCCTGATTACCAGTGTTTTGAACTGTGCATCTGATAGGTTGGCTATCTCTCTTCATTGTTTAGTTGTATTTTTTCGGGTGCTTTGATCTGTTCTTTTATTTGGGACATTTTTTTTTCTCTTGACACATCCATTCTGTAGTGAAGGGCAGAGCCTTAGGTGTTCACCTGGGAGGGCCAACCCATGTCACTGTGTTGTGATGCTGTATGTGGGGGAGGGGTCGAAAGGGAACAATGGCGCTTGCTCTGTTCTCTGTCAGATTTCAGTCCCTTCCCCTGCTTCCCACATGCAAATTGGGCCCTTTTGGTGCTGATTCTTGGGTGGGTTGGCCTGTGTACATTCTGGAACCCTGTGTGTCTTTCCAACCAGCTCTCCTGTGAGGCTGGGAGTTTCTCCTGCTGCCACCTCAATCCCCACACGTGTTTTCAGTCAGTGGTTTGAGGCTTTATTTCCCCTCACTGGAGCTCTGAGTTGCATGTTCTGTCTTGCTCCCTAATTGTCCCTCCAAGTTTATCTGTGAGGGAATGTGGGACTACTCCACCAGCCTCCCATGCAGCCTTGCCATCCAGCTGCAGCTTTGCACACCCTGCTCCACTATCCGGCACTGGGTCTGACAGCCACTGTCTTGCCTGCCCTAGTCCTCCAGCCACTGCCTAGCTGCAAGTCCTCTACGAGCACCCATCTCCACGCCTCCTACTGGTCTCGATGGGTGTGTCTTCTTTAGCTCCTTGGTTGTTAGACTTCCATACAGTTCAATTTTCTGTCAGTTCTGGTGGGGTTTTTTGTTTGTTTGTTTGTTTTGTTTTCAAATTTGTTGTTGTCCTTGTTTTGGTTCTGCAAGGAAGCACAGTGTATCTACCTATGCCTCCATCTTGTCCAGAAGTCCTAATGTTTAGATCTTTAATTCATTTTGAGTTTGTTCTTATGTATGGTAAAAGAAGTGGTCTACTTTTTTATTTTGTACTTATATGTTCAATTTTCCCAACACTATTTATTGACTAGACCATCTTTATCCTATTTTGTTAATATGTTTTTGCCTCCTTTGTCAAATGTTAATTGACTATAAAGGTGTGGGTTTATTTCTGGGATCTCTTTTCTGTCCCATTGATCTATGCATCTGTTTTTATGCCACTACCATCCTGTTTTGATTACTATGGTCTTATAGTATAGTTTGATATCAGGTAGCATGATTTCTCCAACTTTGTTCTTTTTTCTCAAGATCTGTGGCTATTTGGGGTCTTTTGTGGTTTTATATAAATTTTTAGAATATTTGTTCTAGTTCTGTGAAATATATCATTGGTATCTTGATACAAATTTCATTGACTCTATTGATTGCTTTGGGTAGTATAGACATTTTAATGAAGTTAATTCTTCCTATCCATGAACACAGTATATGCTTCCATTTATTTGTATCTTCAACTTCTTTCTTTAGTTCTTATAATTTTTGAGTACAGGTTTTAATCCTTGGATAGATTTATTTATAGGTATTTATTTTTTGATACAATTGTACATGGAATTGTTTTCTTAGTTTCACTTTCTGATAGTTCATTATTGGTATATAAAATGTCACTGATATTTGGATATATATTTTGTATGCTGCTCATCTACTGAAATCATTTATCATCTCTAGTAGTATTTTGGTGGAATCTTTAGTGTTTTGTATATACAGTACCATGCCACCTGCAAATAATGACAGTTTTACTTCTTGCTTTTCCATTTGTATGCTTTTTATTTCTTTTTCTTGTTTGATGGGAGTGGCTAGGACTTCTAGTTCCACGTTGAATGAGAGTGGTAAAAGCCAGACTGGCCACAGATCTTTAGTTTGTAAACAATCCAATTATCTTCAAGGTGCAGTAAAACAAAGTGTAATAAAATGAGGTATGCCTGTCCCATGTAAAATGTGTATATATCACCAAGCAATCTGCATAATCATGTCAAGAACTCTGGAAAGCTATGGAAGTCAGATTCCTAAATTAAATGTTTCCCTTCAAATCCTAGGGCAGGTATAGAAAATCAGTAAATTAACCCGAGAAGGGGAACCTGAAAAAAAAGTATTTTTTGTTTTAGGATACAGCATTAAGGACTGAGGAATAAAATCTCCAATATGGTATAAAGTGGTCTCATCTGATCATAGAGGAAGAAAACACTCATGTTGGTTTGCTCAGTCAACAAAGGCATGACACTTTGCTTCAGGAGTTAGAATGAGATAGAAAAGGAGTCAATGAATTCTGGTTATATTCTCATATTCTCATCTGGGGTGCTATTTTCAGTTTATCTCAAACTCAATTGAAACTAAAGTAGATTGCTGGCAAAGATAGTTTTCTCATAATTGACTTTGTTTTGGATACAAGATGCCAACATACAGAATTTTAATCTGAGACCACTTGCCAGTTCTTTTTAAAATTCTGTCACATCCCACTCTCAGAGACCTAGGACTTGCCTGGAGAGAAGGGAATAAAAGAAAGCCCTAATGCCCAATACTGAGTATCTTCCTGAATTACTTATAGTTTAGTTGTTGTTATTGTTTTTTAACAAATAGTGTTGTTTTTTTTCTAATTATGAAGAAAGCCAGTATTTATGTAGAAAGTAATCATTAGGATGGTTAATATCTTACAGGAAAATAAATTACAATCTTTGAGGTTTTTTCTTAGAAGTTATTTGTATTGCTACTGGACAAAAAATCTATAGGGTAAGATATAATTGACAAAGTCTAGGACTTTGAATCAATAGTAAATAATGATTTGAATAAAGTACAATAATACATAAGTTCTTATGTATTATCCATATAATTATATAATTCTTGAGAGAACCTGTTAAACATCATCCTTGTATAACATTGAAAGGACCTGCTGCCTATCTTTTTGCCTTACTTCTATGTTTTAAATAATCTTTTTTAACATGCTATATCTAAAAATGTTAAAATATATGTTTTAAAACATTAACTTTTAGATTCAGATTATAGTAATCCCATTTCATTTGGAAGAAGCTAATTGAAAGGTTGCCAGAGAAAAAAAATACTTCAGGTTTTAACCAATGCAGGCAATATAACATGATTTCACAGGCCTCTATGGAAAAGATTAGAAAAGAAAAAATATTTATCCTATGTGAGGATGTTTTATAGATTAAACATGAACTCCTTGAAGAGGTACTTTGTAGTTAATTCTTACCTCCATTCATTGCATTCCTAGCACCTATTTCAGCATAAGTATGGCATTAAAAGTATCAAGTCACTGAGTGACAGTGACTGGATAAATAAGTAATGTGTCAAGCTGTGAAAACTTCAGTTGTCTAATAGAAAATCCTTTGCATTGTTTGTTTGACCAGGTGAACATCAATTGTGTGCTTGCTCCAGGATACTAGTTAGATCTTCTGCTTGAGTCTCTGGACACAAGAAGCTTTTTACCCATCTCATCTGCACATGGGGAAATGTCTTCACCCAGAAAGGCTGCAGCAGAATCTGGTAGGTTTTCATCCAGCACACACTTTGAGGTGTGCAGGGACCAAAAGGAACTAGAGTAGTGTTTCTCAGACTGTAAATATGCATGGAAATCCATGTAGATTTTTTAACCTGCAGATTCTGATTCACTGTGTCTGTGGTGGGCCACAGGATTCTAGTTCATAAAAAGGTTATATACAGCACTTAGAGTAGCAAGGATTAGACTCTTGTGTTTTATTTTCTCTCTACAAGTAACATTTTTTTCTGATTATAAGTATAACATAGTTATTGTGGAGAATATGGGAAATTACAAATAAGCACAAAAACACAAAAAAGGAAAGCTCTTGGTATATAATAATCAATGCAGTGATTTAATTAGATGCCAACTCTTTCCCAGCTGACTCATATTGCCATTACCTTGCCTCAGACATTAGTACCTTGCTTTCATTTTTCAGCCTTTCTTATTGTATCAATATGTATCTTTCCTCATTCTTTGTATATTCACCTCAGTACCTGTTCCATCTTCTACCCTGCCCAATTTGTTATCAGTGTTGCTCACTGCAGGTTTAAGCTAGAGTTGCACAGGGCAGTCTATGTGAGGCTGTTTTTCTGGCCTTGCTGTTCCAAGGCCAGAAAATATATGTAAAGATCCAGAAGTCCTTCTGGTCCCATTCACACTGAGAAAACCCAGAGGCAGCTTTCTTTCTAATTGTGATATTATTTATCCATAGCATGTATATTGTTTCCAGCTTATCCTTCTGATATTGGCATCACTATTGACAATTCATTAATATAATATTACAGATTTTATTCTTTTGTTGAATTTTTAGGATAAATTCTCAGAATTTGGATTCTTGAGCTAGTGAGTCTGAGTTTTGTATTACTTTTACTACTGCCATATTATTTTCCAGAAGAGGCTAATCATGTTATCATTAGTTTACCAGTTATATTGTAACCTCACCAATTTGGTGTTATCACAGCGAGAAGAATTTACTTGTTATGAAATGATGCCTTGAGTTGTTATATTTCTCTGATTACTATCCAGGATTATTTATTTTCTTTTGTGTAACCTGATTTTTTACAAAAATCTGTTTGATACTTTTTTCTTTTTGAACTTTTGCATTAACAGTTCTTAGTTAATTATCTTCTGATCATCTGTCTACTCAAGAGTCTAAGGAAATTACAAACTTTACTGGAGTCCTTTTAAATGTAATTTGATTCAACTTCTTTTCTAGTTTACATTCTAAACACTATTCCTTTATTTTAGCTTCTGTAAAAGGAGAAATGTAGTTGAAGCACCCATTTACTTAAGACATTTGCAAATCAGTAGGCAAAGTGGCCACAATGGGTGGGTTTCCTTAAAAGAAATTATAGTGAAAGTAACAATTCTTGTACTTTATTGGCAAGACATAAGATTCTAAGTACATTTTTTCTGTCACAGGTGAGCACAGGTAACCAGATTCTTGGTGATTCAGGACAAAGAATCGAACTGAACACACAAAGTTTATAGCAGAGACCATAGGAGCAGGCCATCTCCAAAGAGAGATTGACCTCATAGGCTGGAGGGATTCTATTCTTATAGGGCAGATACCCCTGGCTAGTTTTGGCAGGCTTTTACTGCTCATGGTACAAGTAGTTGTATTACTTTAAAGCTACTGCACATGTGGTCTCCCATGATTTTCCCTGATTGGCCACCAAGGAAGAGGGTCCCACAATGTTACTGAATTGACCCCCCTTTTTTCTGGGGTCCCCCTGTACTAGGTTCACCTTTCCTTCTGCCAGAGAATTTTAGCTCTCCATGTAAGAGATTGGTGAAAACGAAAGGCATTATTTATTCAAGTTATACAGACCTTAAGAGTAATGACTTAGTGTCTTCATCAAAATCCCAAAGTCCCTTAAAACACCCACAAACACACACAGTCCTTCCTTCCCCACTTTTCCCAGTCTGGAGTACCGTATCTCAGGAAAAGAAAAAGAAGTCCATGGCTCAGGCAGCCCCTGGTTCTTCCCAGTAATCCGTGCTCAGCTGGTAAGCCTCCTGCGGTTCCCAGAACCATTGGCTGTGTCACCAGGATCTCCAACTAAAGCCAAGTGGTGGTTTCTCTGCTAAAGCCGTGTGGTGATTCCTCTCATGGCTGCAGGGGGCGGGGGGCAGTCCCCATTCTGGACAAAGCCGTGTGATTCTCCCTCACCAAGGCTGCAGGGGTCCCCCATTCTGCCAAAAGTGTGTGGGTCTCCTCTCAACGGCTACCACATCTAGGTTTAAATCCCAACACCAATCTTCCTCTGCAGTCCCATTTCCAACTTCTCCCACAGTCGACTACACTTGCCAGCACTCCCATATCCTTCCAGCTTTACTGGGCTGCCATAGTGGGTCTGGCAGGCATGGTCCCATGGTGTGGAGCCAATCATCTCCAAGTTCTCACGCAGGCTCTGTAACCAGGGGATGTTGCCTCCCAGTACATCCTGGGTGGAAGTCACTCCCTTCTCCCTGGCTCAAAGCATGGTCACAGCTATTTAACATATCTATGAAACCAGTTAAATGTTATAGATATGTTAAATGACCACACTAGAGGTTAGCTGCAAAGCCTTTGCTATGCAAAACAGCTCTCAGTGGGCCCTACTCCATGTGTCCCTTCCCCCAACTCGTACCTGTGGGGGTGGGGGGTGAGGACATCCTGTATATCTTTCTCATATTTCCTGGACACCTTGAGTTCTGGACCCCATTACAAATCCTTCTTTTGAGGGCCCCCTGGCTGCACACCTCCTACAAATCTATATTCAAAAAGTGTTTTGTATGTTATGATAATTTATAGTTTTGGTCTTTATTGCCACCTAGTGAATGGTTCTTTTCTCAAGAACAGATATACTTTGCTAAAATTGAAAAGTTAACATACAGATTAATTTAAAGTCTAAAATAAGAAAGACAGAAACAAAAACAGAGAGATAGAAAGTACCAAATTACTTTAAGTGAATTAAAAAATCTCCAGTCACAGACACGGTCCCAAAATCACTATTATTAAAAGTATTTACAGTTTGCATAGAATTCCAGCTGAAATTGAATTCTCTTTTCTGGGCTCCCTTAAGACTTTATTTAATATCTTTATTGGAGTGCTTATTCATTGTCTCATATAGTTATTTTATATTTTCTTTTGAAGTGCAAACTCCTTGAGGATTAAGCTTGTCTTTCTCTTTTTGCTTAAGCAAGCTCAATACTTTGTATATTGTAGATGTTTAATAATGTTTATTGAGTTGAACATTATCTCAGAGCTGTTCTTGGTGGTGGAAGAAAGTAGGGAGCAGAAATGGGAACTACTAATCTGTAGGTTCTACAATGTATTGTCTTTTAGGAAAGACAGATTAGTAATTTTGATTTATGACAAATTTTTAATTACCAAACAGATGGTTTGTGAACTCTTGGTAAAAAAATGAAGTGATCTTTAAGAAGTGACCAAGTTTCACTCAGAATAAGACAGGTTTAAACCACCCTCTAACTAGGTAGTCTAGAGCAGCCCTGGACCTAGATTCTATAGGAAGCACCTCTGGTGGGCAAGCAATTCTTCCTGGCCACACTAAGATCAGGATGACCCAAATCACCAAACTCCCAGGAAGTTTTTGCTTGAAGCACTGGTGGCCCTAAAATCTTCCTGGAACCAATTGCAAGGACAAACAAATAGGTATTTGCTGAAATCAGAAACTATCTTTTGTTTCTTATTCTGAAAATGGTAGAATACATGGGAAATTCATTTACTAGTATAACTAGTTTACTAGTCACTTAGATGTCCTATTAACAAAGTCTATGTGAAAATCTCAGCCTTCTTTATGTTTCAGGCTCCTTTAAACTTAAACCATGATGAACTGAAATTTCTGATGATCTTATTGCATCAGGTCTGATATTCAGATTTATACAGAACCACCTAGGACCTGAGCTAGCTAGCACCAGTATTTATGGCTACATGGTTAATTCTCATTATGTAAACATTAATGCTAAAACAGATTACTTGGTTCTGATTCTTTCTGCTGGTTCATCTTTAGTTTCTCCAGTCACCCCACTTTTTCTTAAAAGAGACACACTTCCTTTCTGACCTTCCCAACCATGTGTCTGAGAGAGGGCTACCTTTGTGTCTTGTACTTTTTAAGGCTGAGTTCATGGCCACCTATTAATAAACCAGATGGGGTATTTAAAGGAGTCACTGAAAAGTACTTTTGATATTGTACATTTGTGGGTAAGGTTAACAGGCTACATAATGCCCAATGCTGTACTAATACACAACAGGTAGTTAAATCAGTCCACACATCTGTCATAGTACATCCAACTTCCACTTCTAGTGCTATACTTTATTTATATCCTAACTCTGGCTTTGGTCAGGAGTCTCAATCCACAAGAACGATTTATAGGATCATCAGGGACTTCAACTAGGACTCAACTGATACACTATTGCTCAGTAGTTGAAGGCATTACATAGGCAACCCCAGATTCACTCAACCTCTGTGAAATCTCTAACACTTAACCTTTCAAGAAACTTGAAGATTGCATTCTGGTTCTTTCTGAGTCACTGAAGTTATAAGGTTACCATCTTTCTACTACCATCACTTCATCCATTCATAGTCTCCTTGTCTTTCACCACTCCTTACCATCTTCTTGTGACCATATCCAGCCCATGGGTATTGTCTTGCAGCCAGGACTTGCAGGCTATGCTCCACAAACAACTTCACCAAAGGCCTGCTCCAGTGCCTGAGCCAAGGAGGAAGGCTGGACATCAGGAGGAGCTCATAGGAAACCCTGAGGCCTCAGAAAGACTTTTTTTAGGGAGAGGATTTCCGACTGGGCAAAGAAGAGACATCCTTGCCTTATTTCAAGGCTAGGAATCCAGGAATGAGTAGAATGGGAGAAACAGGTGTTTAAAAACATGGTGCTTTTAAACTTTCATATCTGTAGCCCCTAAACCACACATGAGCACACATAAAATGAGTATCTAGTGTTATTCATTTGTCATGGACCCAATTAATTTATGGCCTTATTCCTTTTGTATGACTTACTCCTAATCTAGCCTTCCACTTTATATTTCATTCCTCAAACTGATGCTTAGCACCCCTTCTCCAGCTTTGACCTCTTACATTCTTCCTTGATTCTGATTTGGACTCTTCTAGCCAAGTAATTATTATGATTTTGAAAAAATATCTTGTTCCTTCTAGCCTACCAATCTAGAATCCAAGATGGAATGGCATATACCCACCACAACAGAAAAACTTCCCCCATTACCTAGTACTTTACATTTGTTCAAACCTGGGAAAAGTACTCTTATAGCTAGAGAAACATATAATAAAATGGATATACAAATGACAATTGATAACAAAATTCATTATGCTATAGACATTTGTCTAGTGAATGTTCTGGCCTGGACACTGTATTCTGGGTTGGAAATAGAGAATTAGACAGAATATGGTCTCTCTAAGGAGGTTACAATATACTGTGGAAGTCTGTATGCAGGTAAATTGTAATACAAACAGTGATCCTATAATATTAATCATATTGGGGAAATTGCTATAGTAAAGTAATCTCAGCAGGTCTGGAAAAGGAACTAAGCAATGTGAAATATAGTAGGAATAACATTAAAGTTTGTTTGTTTTGTAGAAGGACATGACCAGGACAAATTGTGCTTTAAATACATTCAGGGAATAAGCACCTAAGAGATTCTTGCACTGAAACATAGCAGATTAAGCTTTAGTGCATGCTCCCTCTAGAAGAAATCCCACTGAAGAAATAGTGAAGAGATGAAAAGATGTAACCACAAGAACATCTTATAAGAAGCAATAATAGCAGATGAAAAAGGTTTACCATTTGGGAATATGGAAAGCAGATGGACAAATAAATGCCTTTAGCAGAGCAGAGAAGAAACCCAACTACCAGAATGGCATGGGGGATGGGAAGTGGCCAATAAGAAACTACCATATTTTTGCATTACAACTAGAAACAATCAGAAGTTAAAGGGAATAGGAGCTAAAAACAGGATAACTGGTTTAAAGTCTATATTAGAATTTTTTTAGACTCTTAGATATCACTTCTCTCAGCCTGTGCAGCAAGATAACTGTTTTAACTTCATCTTAACAGTAGGCAGTAGGCTTGCTCTCTTGAGAGGTGAAGGTGAAGTACTTCTTTTGGATTGGAGATTGGCCAAGCTGGGAGTGGGGATAAGATGCTAAACTGAAAACAGGAGAAATAGTTGAAAGTCTGTATTTAACACAATTTTATGACCCCTCCATCATTTTTCCCCTCAGCTGTCCTGCTTCTTCCACTCATCTGTCAGATTTATACTCACTAGGTAGGAATTCTCCCTAGAGAGATTGGCTTGTCCAAGAGAAAAGATGTACAGATTTTGGGAAGTTCCCAATTAAGGAACAATCTCTCTCTCTCTGTCTCTGTCTCTCTCTCAATTACTACACTGTAAGATTGTAAGGGCTCATATTAATTAAGGAACCACATACACGCAACTCCTATTCAGCTTCTTAATATCTCAATGTGATCCAAATAAATGGGAAAATGAATTTAGAAGCAATGCAGATAAAAACAAGCAAATAAATAAATGTAATTAATATTCTCAGAGAACTAAGAAACTATACTGCATCAGGAAGCACAGAATGTGACTGTTGGCCAAGATGGAGGCATAGGTAAATACACTTTGTCTCTTTGAAGAACCAAAAAAAGGGCAACAACAAATTTAAAAACAAAAGTAACCAGAGCAGAAAGAAAATCAAACTGTAGAGAAGTCCGACAAACAAGAAGTTAAAGAAGAAACATTCACTCAGATTGGTGGGAAGGTAGGGGTGGAGGAAGGCAGCTGGGACAGAAAGGATGCATGGCAAGGCATCAGCTGGAGGACCGGGTAGGCAAGGTAGCAGCTGGAAGACAGGGCTGTCTCACATTTGCCTGCAGGTAAACTGGGAGGAACAACTGGGGAGTGAGACAGATTGCACAACCCAGGGTTCTAGCACAAGGAAAAAAGCCTTAAAACCCTTGGCCATTAAAAACCTGTGGGAGTTGCAGCTGTTGGAGAAACTCCTGCCCTCACAGGAGGATTTGGGAGAGACCCACAGGGTCCTAGAATGTACACAGACTTATACAGGAATTAGCACCAAAGGGGTCCAAATTGCTTGTGGGTAGCAGGGAAAGTGACTGAAAGCTGGAGAGCCAAGCAAGTGGCATTGTTCCCTCTTGGACCCCTCCCCCACATATGGTGCCACAATGCAGGAAGGTTGGTTGCCCTGCCCTGGCAAATACCTAAGGCTCCACCTCTTACAACATAACAGGAGCACCAAGAAAAAGAAATATGGCCCAAATGAAAGAACAGATCAAAGGTCCAAAAATAGAGCTAAGCAATGAAGAAAGGGATAGCCAACCTATCAAATTCAGAGTTCAAAACACTGGTAATCAGGATGCTCACAGAAATGTTTGAGTATGGTTGCAAAATGGAGGACAAAGTTAAGGCTGTGCAAAGTCAAATAAAGAAAAGTATACAGTGAACCAACAGTGAAGGGAAGGAAACTGGGATTCACATCAACATTTGGAGCAGAAGGAAGAAAATAAACATCTAACTAGAACAAAATGAAGAGACATAATTCAGAAGAGTGAGGAGAGGTGTGGGAACCTCCAGAACAACTTAAAACATTCAAGCATCCAAATCATAGAGGTGCCAGAAGGAGAAGAGAAGAGCAAGAAATTGAAGACTTATTTGAAAAAAATGGTGAAGGAAAGCTTTTTTGATCTAGTGAAGGAAATAGTCATGCAAGTCCAGGAAGCTCAGAGAGTCCCAAAGAAGCTGGATCCAAGGAAGCACAAACCAAGGCACATTACTATTATATTACCCCAATTATAGATAAGGAGAGAATCTTAAAAGTAACAAGAGAAAAGGAGACAGTTACCTACAAAGGAGTTCTCAAAAGACTGTCAGCCTATTTCTCAAAAGAAACCTTGCAGGCAATTAAGTGTTGGAAAGAAGTATTCAGAGTCATGAAAGACAAACACCTACACCCAAGATTCCTCTATCCAGCAAAGCTATCATTTAGCTTCTACCATATAGAGTAGAAGGGCAGGTAAAGTGCTTCCTAGATAAGGTAAAGTTAAAGGAGTTCATCATCACCAAGACCTTATCATATGAAATGTTAAAGGGGCTTGTCTAAGAAAAAGATCAAAACTATGAACAGTGAAATGGCAACAAACTCACAACTATTAACAACTGAATCTAAAACAAAAACAAACTAACCAAACAGAACAGGAACAGAATCACAGAAATGGAGATCACATGGAGAATTATCAGTGGGGATGCGGAGGGGATAGAATGGGGGAAAAGGTACAGGGAATAAGAAGCATAAATGGTAGGTACAAAATAGATAGGGGGAGGTTAAGAATAGTATAGGAACGGTGAAGCCAAAGAACTTATATGTACAACCCATGGACATGAACTAAGGAGGAGGAATGCTGGTGTGGGGGGGGGGTGCAATGAAGAGGGGAATAAAGGGAGAAAAAATGGGACAACTATAATAGCATAATCAGGAAAATATACTTAAAATAAAAAAATAAGGAAAGGCTACAAAAAAGAGAAACAATGTTTAAAACAAGATCCATTCAATAAACAAAATGCTCCTATGAATTTTTTAAAATTCAGAGTTGAAAGTAAAGTTGGAGATACTTTTCAGAAAATATAATAAAAATAAAGAGGTAGTACATAGAAAAAGATAGGGTTAGGGGATGAATACAAGACAGTCTGGACTTAACTATAGGAATTTAGAAAAAAATGAAGTTTGAGGAGCTATTAAAGGTGAAAGAATATTAAAGAAGAATTTCCAGACTGAAGAACAGTTTTTAGATGGAGAGTAAGTTCAAGTACCCAGCAAAAGGAAGAAAAAAATGGTACTACACAAAACACAGGAGGAAGATCCTAAAAAGCTTCCAATGAGAGAGAATAGAACAGGGCTAATAATGAAATGTGCTCTAGAGTCAGAACGGCATTGGATTATCAGTTTGTCAAATTATCTCACTGGAAGCTAGAATAAAGGGTTTCTCAGAATGCAGTGTCATCACATGTATTTTCAATGTAGATCAAGTAAGGAGTCTGAGGAGTTGAATAAGGAACTAGGAATGTTTATTCAAAGAAGAGAGCCTAACAATAGACATTATACCTCTTAGCTCCTCAGAAGAGTTATCATGAAATGATTCATTTTGTGGTGCTCCAGAGTGCAGAAGTAGGATCAAGGATTGCAGATTGAGACTCTGGTTTAATTTGTTAGCTATCTGTGCTATTCAATGATGAAAATATGATTGTCTAATACAAACCAATACAACTTTAATAGAATTATATGAGACTCTCTTGAGGGTGGCCAGACTATTTAATGTAAATCTATACATTAAGATGCCATTACAAAAATAAATATCATTTATTCTTTAAATAGTAGAGAGAAAGCTGTCTGGCATAGGCAAAGATAAAAATTTGGTGGGGTTAAAATGGAGACAATTGTACTTGAACATAATAAAAAAAAGTGTGAGTAGATCTGGCAGGTTTATGTTTTAATTAAAAATTTTTTCTTTTAAATTTATTTTATTTTTTTTATTATTTTATTTTATTTTTATTTTTATTGTTGTTCAAATACAATTGTCTCCATTTTCACACTACCACCCACCCCTGCCCCACCCATTCCTGCCTCCCACCCTCAAACCCACACCCTTTGGCTTTGCCCATGTGTCCTTCACACATGTTCCTCCATGCCCCCAATTATCTCCTATTATCCCTCTCCCCCCCCTCTCTAGTTACTGTCAGTGTTATTTATTTCAATGTCTTTGGTTGAAAGAAGGAAAATTAAAAATACACTGCAAAAGAGAACAAGGAAAACTAGTCAAACAATACAATTAAACAACAAATAAAATGAAGAAAACTAAACAGAAATAAAAAATACTAATAAAAAAGGAATAAAAATTAAAAAATAATAATACAAATAAACAATAACTTGCAAGTTCTCTGAATAGCAAAGTGAAATTTGTCTCAGTTTTCAGTTGTTGGGATGACCCCTCTTTGGGTCTAACTCTGGTCCTTTCACAGCTCTGGGTTTTATTGTCTCACTTGTAGGAAAACAAAAAGAGGAAGAGAAAAGAAAGAAAGAAAGAAAGAAAGAAAGAAGA